>NC_081801.1:4208284-4583284 GCF_963082965.1 Carassius carassius
CAAGAAAGAAGATTGCCTCATACAAAGCATCTCTCTCGCTCTCAGGATGGTGTTGTTTTAGGTGCAGACACTCGTGCGACTGAAGGAATGGTCGTTGCCGATAAGAACTGTTCTAAAATTCACTACATCTCTCCCAACGTATAGTGAGTTCAAACACATCATTATGCAAAACTCATATCTTTCTGATTTACAATCCTGGAAATTCAGTGACATTTTTCTGAGAGGGGTCTCTTCTCTCTTTCTCTTATTCTGTAGTTGTTGTGGAGCCGGAACCGCAGCAGACACTGAGATGACCACACAGATCATCTCCTCTAATCTGGAGCTCCATTCTCTGTCCACCGGCCGTCTTCCACGAGTTGCCACAGCCAACCGCATGCTCAAACAGATGCTCTTCAGGTAATGAAGCATCACAGCACTCTATGATGTGAATCTGTACTACCAGGTCAATTGGTTGGAATAAGATTAAGGACAAAAGCAAGTCTAATAAATAGCAATAAATAGCATTTTAAAATGTATTGAAATAGAAAACTGTTATTTTAAATTATTGTATTATTATTTAATTTATTGGAATTTTGATCAAATACATGCACCCTTGGTGAGCATAAGAGACTTGTTTAAAAACACTTGAATTCAAAAAATGTAATCATTCCAAACTTTTGATCGGTAGTGTATGAGTCAACTGTGTGTTTCATATGTAGGTATCAAGGATATATTGGTGCTGCGTTAGTTCTCGGAGGAGTTGACTGCAATGGCCCACACTTATACAGCATCTATCCTCACGGATCAACAGACAAACTGCCCTACGTCACTATGGGTGAGTTACATACCTATGTGAATCATCTTCCCATTCCACCAAAAGGGGGAGACATTGTGTTTCTTAAAAGCCTTGCCTAATATGATAACATGACACATGTCATTTAATGAGTATCTGTTATTGCAGAAGATGCTTTATTAGATTGGCTCTTTCTCACTGGTAACATCATCATGTGTTTGTTTGGTAAGGTTCTGGATCTCTGGCTGCAATGGCTGTCTTTGAGGATCGCTACAGGCCCAACATGGAGGTAACTCTTTGTCATGTGCATTTATATGTCTTATATGTTTTTTTTTACGTTCAGAGTTTTGAGGTTAGCAAGGTTTTTATTTATTTTTATTTATTTTTATAGAAAGTATTGCTTTTATTTTGCAAAGATGCATTACATGAAAAGTTAAAGACATTTATAATGCTACAAAATAATTGGGTTTTAAATTAATTTTGTTCTTTTGAACTTTCTATTAGGGCTGTGCGATATGGACAAAAAAAATGTATCACGGTTTTTTGATAGATTTTTCGATTTCGATTTTAATCACGATTTTGACACACACAGACATGCTTTACAGTCATAAATGCATTCAGTATAAATTTTAAACATATTTCCAAAAGAAAACCAATGAGAGCTTTACATTTTTTTTAATGTCTCTAGAACAGACATAAGTCAAAATAATCACTAAGTAAAGATATCAAACAAAATGTCTAGACATATGGAAAAAAAATAAATAAATAAAATAAAAAATAAAACCGTGTTCAGGGATTTTTTTTTTCTTCTTTTTTTATTTATTTATTTTTTATTTTTTGCCATGCATTGGTCATAAAGCTCACTGTAGCAGTGCCTCAGGTGTTATATGTTTTGCCCAATATATTTATTGCCCAAGGGTCACACGTACTCCGTCTGCAGTAAGTATACAGTAAGTCATGTGTACGCGGTTCAGTTTTCTGTGTTGCTGCAAAGATGAAGTTGACGATGCGGACTCGCCATGAACGCCAGAGAGAAATGCACATTTCATATGGATTACATCATCAGATTAAAAGAAGACATTTCAAGCTTTCTGTAATATATATCCTATATTTCTCAAATCTGTGAGGCAAAAACTGAGTTTAGTTGCAAGTGATCGTGCCGGCGCCTTATTACTTATTATATTGTCTGCTAGGCTATATATTTGCTTCTTATTTATTAAATACGGGCAACTGATTGATAAAACATTGATCAAAATTAAGATACAATTTATACAAAACGAAAATCTTTTAAAAAGAGTTTTCTATAAAACAAAACTTAATGAAGTCGTCAAAATCATGTTTTACCAAAAACAGCGCTGTTGCTCCCCATGCAGTCTTCTTTGCCGCCTCCATCTCTACGTGCAGACTGAGCTTGCGCGTCATCTTCATACCAGTTATTCAGCCAATAAAGTGTAGGCCTATATATTTAAAAAATGTGTCTAGTACTATATAATTGACAAAGGTTTAATTGGCATTTTTTATTTCAAAGGACCCGACCGACCGCGACCCGAATATCATTTAAAAATATTTTTGGATGACTCGTAACCGTGGGCACCCGCTCATTTTGGATCGACCCGCGCATCACTGACTCGCACGCAGATTTCCTTTGCTCTGTTAACAAAACCAGATGCGCGTGCTCAGATCATAGACTGTATAAGGCTCAGATATATGCTGCCTTACAATGTGTCTCCTCTCACTCAACCTGTGTCTGTGCACTCACAACTCTCTCTGTGCTCACGCGCAAGATATTAAATCTTTTCACACCTTTCTATTTATAACCTTTTCTGTTCTCATCTTTTACCGTGTGCAGTGTGAACATCCTGTTCCATTAACATGGGCTCAAAAAAAAAAAAAAAAGGCTACATATATACGCATCACAGACAGAGTGTGTGAACCTGGAGTTAGGCATATGCCCAGTCTGCTCTGTTCTCGTGCTCCACTTAGGTGCGCTGCATCCTGATTGGTTCAGATAACATACTGCGGGAGGTCAGGGCCACGGAAAATCGTGCTATAAAGCAATTTAGAAATCGCGCACACTCAAATCGTGATTTTATTTCGATTTCGATTAATCGCACAGCCCTACTTTCTATTCATTAAAGAGTCCTGAAAAACAATCCTAAAAACTTTACCCAATTTTTTCACAAAAATATTAAGCAGAACAACTGTTTTCAACATTTATAAAAAAAATAAGCACCAAATCAGCATATTAGAATGATTTCTGAAAGATCATGTGACTCTGAAGACTGGAGTGATGATGCTGAAAATTCAGCTTTGCATCACAGGAATAAATCGTATTTTTAATACAGTATTGGTAAGCATAAGGGATTTCTTTTAAAAACATAAAAAAACACACCTTAACTTGAGTGTTAGAGTGTGTGTGTGTGTATGTGTGTGTGTGTGTGTATATATATGATTGTAAACAGACATGGACATATTGACAATATCATTATGAACAGTCTATTCCACTGAAGTAAGGATAATGATGATGCTGGTTGTGTCGATCAGGAGGAAGAGGCCAAGTGTCTGGTGCGGGATGCGATAGCGGCGGGTATCTTTAATGACTTGGGCTCAGGCAGCAACATCGACCTGTGTGTGATCACCAAGGGGAAGGTGGACTACCTGAGACCTCATGATGTGGCCAACAAGAAGGGTGTCCGGTGAGCATCTCTACTGCTAGTGGAACATCAGCTCCTAAACGCCTGTCTTAACTTTGCTGTTATACTTGTTGCATGGTGGCATGAAGGCAGTGATGATATCTGTATAATCAGTCTAATTCATGTGAACATCGAATTGTGTGCATTTTAAAAAGAACCTCAAACTGACATTAATGCCCAGCCAGCATATACACCTCTATAAATGATGATTATTACATAATCTGCTTATTGCAATCATCGTGCAGGTAGTCTAAGTCTAGACACAAATGGTCAGTATTATCTGTTAATGCATGCAGCCACATATGTGCATGATATTAATCTGATATTTTAACCAAATGAAAGGCTCATGCTTCACTGTTCCCTTTTAAGGGAGGAAAAGATATATGGACACCCTGTGTGAGTAACCCGTTTGTTAAAACTGTGCACTGAGTCTAGACAAAACTGTAACCTGCATGTGTTTGACTAACCAGGTGTGAGGTTGAAGTAGTTGAGTTGTTCAAACTGACAAGCTGTTTGGTGATTTTTCTCTTACAATCTTATGTTAGTACATTATACATGTTTTGTAGAGCACCAAAGTGTGTTCCGTTTTATCTTGTGTAAAACATCAGTGTTGCAGTCCTGATTAGATTCATGTGTGATTAGACTTTCTTTGCAGGAGTTGCATCTTCTTTCATTTCATCGGTTTTTCTTGTGTATGTGTATTTTCGTCACAGAACCGGAAACTACAGGTACAAGCATGGAACTACCGGTGTTCTGACGAAGACTGTGACTCCTCTGAACCTGGAGGTGGTGGAGGAAAGTGTGCAGACCATGGACACCTCCTGAGATGACGCAACCCACCACACTTTGATCTGTTTGTTTCCCCATAACCATTCTCCCCAAGTCTTATGTGGTGGTTTAGTAATTTTTCATTATTTCCAATAAAAGAAGTTGTGAGTTGAAGTTTTCTTTTCTTGTGCATCTTCTGTGCCATGCTTTATTTATTTTAAAAAGCATGGGATCATCTATTTTGGAGAACCCCTTATCTTGTGTTTTTAATCTAAATTAAATACTGGGTCAATAAATGTCAAGATTTTTAGAAATATGTTTGAAAGAAGTCTCTTCTGCTCTCCAAGGCTGCATTTATTTGATCAAAAACACAACTGTAAAACACTAATATTGTGAAACGTTATTACATTTTAACATAACTGTTTTCTATTTGAATATATTTAAAATTTTTATTTATGCAGCGCTGAAATTTTCAGCATCACAACTCACATCACAACAAGTCTTCAGAGTCACATGATCTTTCAGAAATCATTCTAATATGCTGATTTGGTGCGTATTTTTTTTATAAATGTTGAAAACAGTTGTTCTGCTTAATATATTTGTTTACCACCATGAGGGCACTAAATAAAAACCTTAGATAATACAAATTCTCAGTTGATAATAAATATTTCAGATGTCCTTCCAAACAAAGCTGTCACAAAGTCAATATTTCCAGTTACATTTTATTGTTAATTACACATTTAAATATAAGACAATGCTTCCTTAAAAAATAACATCTCTTTGGAACAATGTATGTTATGAATTCTTTCATATGACAGATATTTGACCAGAGAACAAAACCGCCGAACTCACTGTCCCACACGTTTTTCTTTGCGAAACACTTGACAATTTTATGTGTGTGTGTGTGTGTGTATCAGAAACATAAAGAGAGATAGGTAAACGCAACAGTATGGCTCTTTATATGCTGTTATGAATATAAGCCTACAGAAAAAGTATGTATAAATGGAACCACCTTGCTTTGACATCATCAACATGAGGCACTGGTCACCTGACCAACTTTCTCTAAACCAATCAGCATACAGCACTTTGATATATCATTCGAAGGCACAAAAGAATATATCGACATTCCTTTCAATACAGATCTAGACAAACGCTCAGCTTAAAACAGTACAGACACTGTTTGCATTCTCTCTTTACTCATTTCTAGATCTTTCTATAGCTTGATCAGTTGGACTGAGATAGCAGAGATCGCAGGTTTGCGCAATGGTTCTCCTCATTGCTGCAGGTGTGTGTGTGTGTGTTTGTATCAGGTGCTGGACGTCCACATGTGCATCTGTTTTGCATACTGCAGGACGAAGCTGATGTCGGGCCGCTGGTCGGGATCAGGGTTGATGCACATACAGACCAGATCTCGGAGCTGCAACACATACAAGATGTGCAGTTTACAAAACTGTTCACATGCTGTATTTTCATGATTTGATAATTGAGATGGGCTGTTGCAAAATCTAGTGAGCTGAATACCTAGAGTTCAAAAGTTTGAGGTCAGTAACATTGTATTTGTTGAAGGAAAAAAAAAGTGGAATATTAGAATGATTTCTGAAGGATCATGTGACACTGAAGACTGGAGTAATGATGCTGAATATTCTGCTTTGCATAACAGGAATTAATATTATTTATTAAATCTATTATTATTATTAAATTAAATATATTAAAAAAGAAACCAGTCATTTTAAATTGTAATAATATTTCATAATATTACTCATTTTACTGTATTTTTGATCAAACAAACGCAGCCTAGGTGAGCAGAAGAGTTTGCAAAACTCATAAAAAATGTACAGACCTCAAACGCTTCAAAAGGAAGTGTATTTTTGTTTTCCAGGATTACTACTTTTTCTATCATTATTATAACTGTAAATCTAGCAATTCAGAGAGCCTTTGCCTTTTTTTCCTTCTTTGCAGAAATTGCCAGATATTTGTGCATCGTGTGTTTCTGTGCTCACTGGAGTATTGAGATGTCAGCTTCACTCACTGGTGTAAATGTGTGTGTTTTGTACCTTCTGTGAGTAGTGCTCTGGTGGCAGAGGAGGGTAATCGCACTGTTCGATCTTTTGGCACAAGGAGAGCAGGTTCATCTTGTCACTGTAGAAGGGGCTGTGCAGAGCTGCCATCTGAGAAACACAAAAATCTTTTTCAGAATATTAAAAAAATATCGCAGTTCAAAGACTCCAATAAAAAATTCCTGGATTCAGAGTTTGAAACCCTGGATTTAAATGCATCACATGTGTATGATATTTATTTATTTATTTTAAAGAAATTAATACTTTTATTCAGCTAGGATGCATTAAATTGTCCAAAAGTGGCAGTAAAAATTATAATGTTCCAAAAGATTTCTATTTCAAACAAATCCTGATCTTTTGAACCTTCTATTCATTAATGAATCTTGAAATAATCACAGATTCCACCAAAATATTAAGCAACACAACTGTTTTTTTTTTACTTTCAAAATGATTAGAATGTTACTTGAGCATTAAATCATCATATTAGATTGATTTCTGCAGGATCATGTGAGACTGAAGACTGTAGTAATGATGCTGAAAATTCAGCTTTGAAGTCAAAGGTATAAATTACATTTTAAAATATATTCAAATATAAAAAAGTTATTTTAAACTGTAATAATACTCGCACTTTATACTGCATTGGTGAGCATAAGAGACTTGAAATGAATGAATGCTAGTATGCCGTTATGAACGTGTATGTGTTTGTGTACCTCATACAGCAAGCATCCCAAAGACCAGATGTCCGATTTAAAGTTGTAGCCGTTTTCATGAATTCTTTCCGGAGACATGTAATAGGGAGTTCCAACTGCAAAAGACACAGACACATGTTAAGCAGGTATGCAGTTCCTGTGCATGTATGAATTTGAATCGACTGGCTAGTTTTGTTATTTCAGCCTATAAATATACATGACGTGTGTGTATATTTGAGTGTTTGTGTGGATGATCAGTGGTACCAAGAGAGTGCGCAGCAGTGGTTTTGGAGCTAAAGAATCGACCTAGTCCAAGGTCACCGAGTTTGACCTCTCCAGTAGCTGTGATGAAGACGTTGGCTGGTTTTATATCTGACACACACACACAAACATTCACAGAAGAACAAAATAAATGGGGGAACATTAATGTAAAAATCATGTGTTTCTGTTTCTGCGAGTTTACCTCGATGCATGACTCTGCGTGAGTGCATGTGTTCCAGTGCGCTGCACAGCTGCACGAAGTACTTCCATATCGTTCGTTCAGGAATCAACCTCCGCTTCTTCTTAAAATACTACACACATATGCCAGGGTTATAATCGTTAACTAAAACTATTACTAAAACCATAAACATGGTCTTTTCTTGAAAAAATATTAACTGAAATAAAAAACAAACTTATTTTATTTCAGCCAGTTGCAAAGATGCTTAGTTTAAATGACTAAGTACTAAAATAACTAAAATGATACTAAATAATACACAAACTTACAACTAAATAAACCCCCTTTCTCTCTCTCTCTCTCTCTCTCTCTATATATATATATATATATATATATACATATACTGTATATATACATATACAATTTAAAAATGACAAAAACACAGCTACATTGCTAAAATGTGGATACAAATAAAAAATAAATACAAAAATTAAATTAAAAATATTAACAAAAACTAATAAATAATTAAACTAATAAAATAAATAAACGTATACTAAAAACTACGACTTAAGAAAAACTATATATTGTATATATGCATATTTAAAAAATTAACAACAAATTTAAAAAAAAAAAAAAAATTACTAAAACTTTATCTAAAATTGAAAACAGAGAATGTAAAAATCATATCCTTTTCAAAATATTAACAAAACTGACACATGCACATTTAATTGAATTTTTTGACAAAAAATAAATAAATATTTGGCCGTCTAACGTGCCGCAAGAGACTGACCTTAATCATCTGGGAAAGGTCACCGGCGCCTGCTAACTCCAGAACGATATTCAGCTCGTTGTCTTCAATAAACGAGTCCAGATACTTAATGACGTTTGGATGGTTCAGTTGCTGCAATCACAGAATGAATATGAAACATCACCAACTTTCACAAACAGAGACATGAGCATGAGTTTAAAAACGCACTCTGCTAACCTTTAACAAGTCGATCTCTTTAACACAGTCCTGCCGGGCTTTAGCATCCATCATTTCAAAGATCTGAGAAAATAACACAATATTACAACATCCACCCAGACGCACGGTTGTTTCAAATTTGGTCATTTCATGTAGAGTAATAAATGAAAAAAAAAACGGGTTCTTGGTTCATTCGTCACACTAGCAATGACGGATGTATTATTGCACACGGATTTGCATAACATTTGCATTTAGTATACAAACTGCAACAGTATGAGTAGTACGTTACAATGCAGTTTAAAGACATGTAAATGTTCACCTGTACTTTCTTTAGTGCCACTTGCTGGTTGTTCAGTAGACATGTGGCTTTATAAACCTCACTGAACTGGCCGCAGCCGATCTTTTTCTCAATGAGGAAGTTAGATGTCAGAGAATAGAATCCATATCCTAACATGTTCCTCTGAGAAGACAGACAGAGGAACAGAAAGAGAGTGAGAGTCAGAGCAGTGTGGTTACCTCAGCATCATTGTTACGATGATTCAGAAAAGCTTCTGTGTTCTGTTGATGAGTGTAATAACAGCGTGTGCCCAGGCGTGTGCCAACAGCTGCACGTGTGTGTGTGTGTGTGTGTGTGTGTGTGTGTGTGGTCAGACCTGGTCGTTCTGTACCGGCACTGTGTAATTTTGATTCTGATCTTGAAGGCTGTTATGCTCCATAATGATATTCCAGACCTACAGGCAAACACAAAGGACAGAGTCAAACAAAAGGCAGACATTTGCAGCATCTGTTTTATCAAACGGTTGGTTTCATTTCCAGATGACTGCTTTGTTTAACTGTAGTTTTTCAGTAACAATAAAAACAATCCTCAATTGTTCAAACAAAAGGTGGAATCAAATAAGCAGCTGTCAGTATTTTAAAACAGCAATGGATTATTACAGACGAGAATCATTATTACATGTTCTCATATTTAGGAGAAGTGACTGGAAGAAACATAGAATTAAGAATTGATTTTTTTGTTATAAATCATCCTGCATTTTTTGTGCGTGTATTGGCCTTTTGATGACATTCAACAGATATTCAATACTTGTATTTATTTATTTGCTCTGAAATACACTATTGTTCAAAAGTTTGGATCAGTAAGCTATATCAATATATCTATATCTATCTACAGTATCTATCTATTTTTTTTAAGCTATGCTCACCAAGGCTGAGGGCTGCATTATTTGATTAAAGCACAATAAAAACAGTATTTTCTATTTGAATTTATTTTAAAATGTAATTTATTCCTGTAATAATAAGCATCATTACAGTCTTCAGTGTCACATGATCCTTCAGAAATCATTCTAATATGATTTGCTTAGCACACAAAAAAAAAGGAAACAGATTAATATTTTTATTTTATGTTTTATTTAATATTATATTAATTATTTTAATAGCTTAATATTTTTGTTGAAAACATGATCATTTTTTTTCAGGATTTGTTGATGAATGGAATGTTTATAAGAACAGCTTTTATTTTAAATATAATATTTGTAGCATTATAAATGTCTTTACTGTCACTTTTGATAAACTGCATCTTTACTGAATAAAATTAAATAAAAAAACTGAACCCACCTTTTAAACATTTAATCAGAGGAACATTTCAAACAATAAAAATAAGTAGATTTAAAATGTTTCGTGTGAGTAAAATGCAGTATTTCATCTGTTGCTTGCAAAGTTTTATATTACCAGCAAAAGTTTTACAAACGTAATGTGAATTTTCAATATATCGCCCAGACCTATGCTGCATACACACCAATAGGTGTCAGCATAAAGTCTAATACCACTGCCATTTATGCATCTAAAACATGAAGAAAATATTTAGTTTTATTGAAACAAAATCTTACTGACACGAATCCTGATTCTAAACAATTAACATTTCCCCCAATTTAGTATCAATGATTTTTTTTTTTTTTTAATGAAAAAATGCATTGCAACTTCTTCCTGTCCCTTGGCACCCTGTTTCAGTAATTTTCTTTTTTCAAAACACCCACATTCAAAATACTGAGGGAAATTCTTTCAAAGTTCTTAGGTACTACATGTTGGACATGAAACACATTACAGATCAAAAGATAAAACCTTCTGGAGAAGTACAGGGATACACCACGCTACTTTATCCTGAGAGCGATTCTGATACCTGCAAAATGATGCTTTATTTGAGCTCGACAGTAATGACCACGCCTAACAGATGGGATCGATCTCGTCTCACTCACACCTAGCCCATTAAAAAAAGGTCCGTTTTGGTTTCAGCACCTATTCAGGATTAGTGTAACCTGAGAAAAGTGTTCCAAAGAATTCATCTCAATCCGCTGTATGTGTGCAGACGCATGGGAACAGTGGTTAGTGTGAGTGAAGGTGTGTGTAGTCTTAAGGCCATGTGTTTTCTTCTGCACTTTTTGGCTTGACATGTACAGACAGCTCCTGTTTTATTTTAAACCAAACTCCAGACAGCCTACTGACCCACATTCACAAATACACACAAACACAAATGACGGATCCTGTAACATTCTGTGCCTTTGAGGCATAATAAAGAATTAGCAGAATGAGCATGTTCAACACGTTTGTGTTTGGGTGCGCGTGCACATGTGCTTGTCAGAAGCATCTATCCAAAGTCATATAGAGTTATTTTTGGATATATATTTGGAGATATATATGCAAATGTACAAATACATATCCAAAAAAGTATTTATCTATCTATTGATACAAAGTTATACGTATATTTTTGGATGCATATTTGGAGATAGATAGATGGAGATAGTACGCTAAGAGAAAACAGACTGAAGGACTGTGTAAACGATCTAGCTAGTCACTGCTGACTAATATAATCGTAATCATATAATAAAACAGATCACAGTACACAGAGCACATCTTTTTCTCATTAAAACAAACAAAAACAAGTTAGTCCCTGCTTACAGTGATGGAGAAAAAAAGAGAGATTTTGGGGAAGGGAAGGAGAGGGTGGTCCAGTACCAATTTCCTTCCATTCATGTAGAGAAAAATACAGAGGAAGAATTATTTTCTACCGCCTGCAACAGTGCAGCTCTTCACACACACACACACACACACACACAAAAACACAAAAGGGAACATTATAACAAGACACATATGCACGTGCAACACTCTGTTCAAATTGTTTCCAAAACCACAATGCTTATGTGTGCTTTCGGTGTGTATTTTCAGATGGGTTAGCGGTGAATCGCGTTTTTCTTAGAAACCCTAGGATACTTAGAAAGCTGACAGGCATCATCTCCCTAATGCTTATCAACACAAGATTTGTAACACAACAGCTATATTTAGAATCACATATAACACTACTCTTATGAAAGTGTATACTGTTTCTAGCATGTGACTTTTCTGGATTGGAAAGGGTGCAGTAGATGGATATATATAAAAAAGAACTTTTTACAAAAATAAATAAATACTGTACATAGTAAAAAAAAAAGAAAGAAAAAAAAAACCCTTTTACTCTGTAAAAATGCTATTGTAAAATGATAAATGATGATAAATGGAAAGATGGTACCAGATATGGTGAAAAACGAAATGCTTTAACGTCACATGATATGTAATTTTCATGTAAACTACTTTGATTTACTTATTATGGTGGTCATCAGTAGCCTATATTTTTGTGTTAAAAAGTAGATTTTAGTTATATTAACAGTATATCACTTAGATAGATAGATAGATAGATAGATAGATAGATAGATAGATAGATAGATAGATAGATAGATAGATAGATAGATAGATAGATAGAAGGATAGATAGATAGATAGATAGATAGATAGATAGATAGATAGATAGATAGATAGATAGATAGATAGATAGATAGATAGATAGATAGCGGTGGTCTTGAAGCAGTAAAGTGCGCGCGGTTCAAGCAGTCTGACTTCCTCTAACTCTGGTGAGTCACGCGCATCTGTTTCCGCCCGGTAAAATGCCACAGATCTAACAACTCAGTTGCAAAAACCCCCGTCACATATCCACAATCTCACTTCCAAAAAGGCCCGAGCGTGTACAGAAACCCACACACACGTGTCTGATCAAACAGCCCTGCGTGATAATATCGTTAGACTTTGATGAAAGAAGCCCACATCAGTAGCCTACTGCGTCGTAATCTGCCACAAAAATGAACAGGTATGAGTTGTTTGGTACTGAACCACTGAGCCTGGATGAAAACATCACAACGGACAGTTAAAGTTATTAATCACATTCAAACAGAACTAATTATCTTGATAGCACAAATAGCCTATTTTGGCAGGAAGAGAAGCCATGAACTTGATAGGTGACATATCATGTCAACTACTTAGTTACCCAAGTTTATGCTGTTTTAGAAATATTGAGAGGACAATATTTTTAAGGTTTGTTCGTTCATTATGAGTTACTGAATGCCACGTGATTAATTTTCAGTAGTATTTTAGTTACATTTTAATGTTAATAGCCTATTTTTTGTTTGTTTATTGCTATTGTGCAGTGTTTTTGACATGGTTCCTTTAGTATGAGTCATCTCAATGAAAAGAAAGAAAAAAAAATACTTTTTGTGTGTGTCCCAAAACACGTGAATGGATACAAACAAACAGTGTGTGGGCGGAGTCAGAACGGCAGCTTTTCCTTATAAAAAACAAGCTCTCTGAAATAATATCATAAACATAAGCGAACAATAAAACAGACTTATTATCATCATATATGAACCATAAACACATGCAACTGTTGATTCGGAGCAGTATGTTATATTTGCACATATAATCGAAGTTGCAGTGTGAAGGTGGGTGTTCCCGTTCAACTAGAGGAGCATTTATTTAATGTGCCTTTTATACTGGCTTATTTCCCCTATACAGTATTTACAGTGCGATATAATTGTTTTGGGTTTATTGATTGACATTACAGCTTCTGGAAACAATACAAATGAGCAGACCTAGATCCTAATATGCATAAAACAGATGCATGAACTTTCAAAACAGATCTACTTTCCGCGCAAGAGCATTAGATGTGATCTAAAGCATGAGACACTCGCACTGCCTACCTTGCGTCGTTTCTTGTAAACTTAATTCAGAGCAACTAAACAGCCATGTGTTCATTTAGATTTTCTCTCTCTCTTTTCTTATTGCAGTACAGCGACATTGTGCACCCCAAGAAAATTTTGACACGATCCTTCACTTTAACATGAACACGTTGTGCAACTGTAACGCCGTATAGCGAGGCGCTCGAGCATCGTGTTTTCACAGCAAATTGGGTTAAAAGTCACGCAGCAGTTGTACTTACCTCTCCAGCGCGGTGCCCCAGACATTTACAGGGCAGGAAAATGCTGCAAAGCCCCTTTGGTCAATTTCCAGATTCACAAATATCACGGACCACGCAAGTTTGAGTCACACCCCGCGCATCACATGGCTGTGATCTGTGACTACAGTAAGACACTTTCTCTGTGAGACACAGTAAGGGGAAGAAAAGAAGAAGAAAAATCTGATGTTTCTCTTTATGGTTTGCAGCTTAAAATTCTTCTCATTATTGAATGATAATAATTAGTTGAATAATTATTATTTATTTTATATTTTATTTAAATGTGACAACACCACCAAGTAATAACTACTACTACTAAAATAATAATAATAATAATAATAGTAATTAGTAGTAGTCATACCAATAGTATTTAACAGTATTTAACAAGAGTCATAATGATTTTTATATTATTTCGTTTATTGACATAATGTCACAACCACATAATAATAATTTAACAATAAGCAGTCTGATAATTATTTGTTCTATATATTTTTACTTAATTTGTTTTTAATAATATATTTATATAATAATAATAAGTAAAAATGTAACAAAAATAGGTAGTCTAATAATTATTGTTATATAAAAATATTTTATTTTATTTCATTTAACTGAAATAATATTACAACCACTTAATAATAATAATAATAATAATAAATGTTGAATTTTAGCTTTAAAATTTTTAATAGCACAGAAGTAGTGGTGGTATATTGATAGAAAACAGCCTAATACGTCCCAAACCTGATCTTTAGGATGTGTAATTTAGGCAGGTTGATATTCTATGACAGTGTCATGACGTCATTGTTTCGGTGTAACCCCAAGGGCAATAACGGTAGGACAGAAAAACCCCCAGACTTTTCATGTGGCCTGCTCTGGGTTATGGAAAGCGGACCGACACCTTTCTAGAGTTTGCTGCCTCTCTCGGTCTCTCGCACGCACACACGCTCATTTTCTGCCTGAGTAGTTGTCATTCTTGTGAGGAAATTATGAACAAATATCTTTCAGAAACTTGTCTGCCTTAACACACAAAGCACCCACAGACACCATGTCAAAGTTTGCTGTTGCAGACACAGTAATGTTTGACACGTGTTGTACTAGAGGAAGTGGTAAAGAACTCTGTTTAGTGGCATTAAAAAAAAGAATGACATAAAACGGTAGAGTATGTGGAGGACTTCTGCTTTTTCTTAATTTTAAGTGTGTGTGTGCGTGCGTGCGTGCGTGCGTGCGTGCATGTATAGAGGAACTATGAATGAATGTGTGGTTTGTGGATTTTTATGATTCTTTCTTGATCAGTCATAAGACATTTCAGTACACATGCGCCCCCTCGAGGTCTGAGAGAGAGAGAGAGAGAGAGAGAGAGAGAGAGAGAGAGAGAGAGAGAGAGAGAGAGAGAGAGAGACTATGGCATTATCATATCAGACCACAACTACCCAGTGATTTTGTGGGGCATAAGAGAAGTTTAGGGAAATGGGTGTCAAATATATATGATATAATATACGTTTTTATTATATGTATGTATGTATATATATATATATATATATATAATAGTGCTGTCAACGTTAACGCGTTAACGCATGCGATTAATTTTTGTCTGGTTTAACGTGTCAAAATATTTAACGCAATTAACGCAGCATCCGTATTTTCTGCCATCCGTTGGCTAGCTTTACATTATATGATCACGCTCTTATTCATTTAAATGCTTTTAAACATTTCAAGCGCGGCAAGACAAAAGAGAATGCGCTGTCTGTGAATGCCCTTATGTGACACATACACACACACACACACAATGCATAGATAGGGCGCCAGATTCCAGTTCTCTTAAGCGCTTGAACTAACAATAAACATCCCAAAGTGCCAGTTTTGTCGATTATCCTCATAAGAGCAATCTTAAATGATTTATATAAAGTCTAAAATGAACAAAAAGAGTTGTGAGAGAATGAGGCGAGATCCATAGGCAGTATATAAACGGTGAGATCCGCGTGTCTGTCTGCTCTTAAAGGGACAGCAGCCAATAAAGCTCCCTGTCAGTAAAGTTAAAGAACAAAGGGAACAGAGAAAATGACTCGCTGCTCTTGACTAAATAACTTTTGTAGCTTTAATAAGGATTAACTATTTAATTTATAGTTTATGCAGTGCAGACTGCATATAACTTTGATAACTTTATTAAATTTCTGTATATTTCCTAACTGTTAAGACAGGAAGGGCAGGAGTAAACATGACATTTATTATGGGTTTATGTTAGCATTGTTTTAAGTTTACTTAAATTAAAAACTGTTATATTTTTGAAGCCTAATAATAAATGTAAAAAATAAATAAAAAAAATCAGTAGCTGTATTAATATCAGTAATACTGGCCTTCATTCATAAAAAGATGTCATTTAAACAAGTATTTAAATTTAACTGTGAAATTATTACATTAAAAAATATATTAAAAACGTACAAAAACATTTTTTTTATTGCGATTAATTGCGATTAATCACAGAAAAAATGTGTAACTATTATAACTATTAATCTATTTAAAGTTTTTAATCGATTGACAGCACTAATATATATATATATATATTATATATATATATACACACACAGTAAACATGTGAAGTGGATCAAAATCTTTCATCAAAGTTGTCCTAAAACCAAAACGATAGCCGTTCTTGTCTTAAGACAAATTTGATTAACTTTTTTTATCCACCTCAAAAGTTGACTTGTATAACCCATATATTATAAGATATAATGTTAATTTAAATACATTTATTTAAATGTTACTGTTGAATATATTTTACACTCTTTACAAATATAAAAAGATAGATCATTAAGCACTTTTACTGTACAGAAAACCACTTTTAATTTATTTAAATGAATTTAAAACATTTATTTGAATTGTAATATTTTTCAAAATATTACACACACACACAAACATATGTGTATGTGTGTTTATATATATATATATATATATATATATATATATATATATGCAGTCATGAGTATAACAGACTTCCATTGAAATCCTTAAAAAAAATCTCAAACCTCAGACTGTTGAATATTAGTTTAGATGTATCAGAAAATTACCACTTTAGTACACATATAGTACAAAAATAAAAGATAAATAAAATAATAAGAAAATGAAAGTAAATAAACAAAACAAAGATACATTTAAATCACGTGCGTATTTGTTTTCCATGTACAGTAAGTGTAGAGGTCTGTGGGAATGAGAGCAGCGTGTCCTGTATTCCCCCATCCATAAAGGCAAACATGCCTTAACACACACACACACACACACACACACACACACACACACACACACACACACACACACACACATATATGTGCTTCCTCTTGGTAAACACTTGGTCGAACCACAACCACAAGCATGAATTGTGCAGCATATAGAAATAGTCCAACTCAAACAAAACCCCTTAATTATTTCTACGTTCTTCTTCCTCTTCCCATCTTCCGGTTGAAATTCTTTACTCAAGAATTTTAAGGAACCCCTAATGAAGAGAAATTCCTGAAAATATTTTCTGCAATGCAAAACTAAGATTTCATTAACAGCTAATAAAAATGTGGTCATGGAAGAAGGAGAGCAGCAGATCTCTTTCTCTTTTTGATGCTGTGACCGCGTATCTCCACCAATCTCTCCAACACTGGCGGACTTCAGTCTCAGCTCGTAACTGCACAATGCAAAGCACAATCACCTCAGTAGGGATCAGGACAATTACACTGGATACTCTTTGCACACGCAAACTCTCACACACTCAAAAAAAAATAGGAAAACAACACAAGAGTACACACACATCGCTCACCAGAGAAAAATAATCAGCACCACACACTCCAGTGCTGAATAAACAGACATCTTATTTTAAGAATGTGAATACTTTAAGCCATTAATCTTATTCAGAGAGTTCAAATAAAAATAACCACATCTGATTTTTCTCTGTGTGCGTATGGGTGTGTGATTTTATGTATGTGCAAATACACTGTTCAGTGTTCATTTCAGTCCTGAAAGATCTAAAATGATGATTTACAGTCTTAATGACTTGATATTAGTAACAAACTACCGTTCAAAAGATTGGGGTTGGCAAGATTTTTTAATGTTTGGAATGCTTTTTTATTTTTAAGGGTGTAACCAAAACGCTGATCTGAAGGTAATAAATTAATAATAACAACAACTATTTTTAAGAGTGGTAGAGGAACTCTGAAGACATTGGCGAGTGAGCGCTGTGACTGGCTAATAATGTTTTGTTTTGTGTGTGATGTGATGGAGAGGTGCCAGTGGGGCTGGACGGGCTCAGGGATCTGTGGGACAGTCCAGGGGGAGGCACTGATGGGGATGTGATTGTGGAATTGTCAAAAACATTGTCTACTCCCATGCTCTCCTGATACAGAATGTTTCTCCTGAATTTTGCACGGGCATTCTGGAACCAAACCTACAGAAAATAAATATATAATTTGGATTTATTTACAAAGGAATCACATTATCAGTGTTGCAAATGTACTTTGATTAATGGCCTAGAACTAGTGCCAAACCTCATATATTTTATTTACATTTTTCATTATTTAAACAGTTTCTAAAGCCTACACTATGGAAGCCTGTTTCCACAATGGGGGGTAAATTCAGTGGCGGACTGGCACCAAAAAGAGGCCCTGGCAATTTTAGCAGAGAGGCCACATTTGTCTTCTCAAGTCATCTGCAACCAACAAAGAAACATAACATTACACAAACAACACACTCCAATAATAGCTTAACCAAAGACATAAAAAATAAATGTTTTACCTTCATGTGGTTACAGTAGCAGGTTGCGCAATAATTTGCTTTTTTCTGCCACTCTGCCAATCACATCATCTGTATCCAGTCTCATGAGGATCTCCTTCTCTGTTGCCATCAACATGAAGGCTTCCCAATTTTCCTCTCGCATTCTGCTCCTTAGACGACTCTTGATGAACTTCAGTTTCGAGAAGCTTCTTTCACATGCCACTTGTGTGCAGGACAGGGTCAACAAAAATTTGTAGGCCAACTGTATTTTGTGGTATGCATGTGAAAAAAACTTCAGCTGCTGGAGGAGGAAGTAGCAACACACAGCACAGTTCCTGCAGGCTGTGCATCTTTTGCTAACTAGATCAATTTCCTCCATGTCCTCCTGATTGTCTTCTTCCTCAAGAGGTAAGAGACTGTGACTCTCTGGTTGTGTACTCACTGAGAGGGGATTTTTTAATAGTGTTCCAGTGGAGGGCCAGACTGCACAACTCAGACTGTAAATGTTCAACTGTTGCATCTTCATCAAATGGAATGAGGCATTTACTTATGTCCTCAAGTGCATTATGAGGGAGTCAATTTGAATTTATTTCTGGAAAATGAAGCGGATCAAGTAGTGATAAGTCAGCATAAAGTTTCCCGTGCTGCAGGAAGTGGCGGTGCATACATTCAGAGACTGTATCAAGAATGATGTTGTGAACATTGATCCTGTAAGCTGTCAGTGAGTCTTCAGTTGTGTTTTCTTCATCGGTAGACTCTCCTGGCATTGTTTTTCTTTTTTTCATCCGTTTTGATGGCAGTGAAGCCTGCACTTCCATCTCAGAATCCACATTTTGGAATCCACCATTAGCACATTTCACAAAATTGTCTGCTGCGTCTTTCACTGTGTCAAAGTCTCTGACAAAGTCTTTAAGTTTGTGGTGTGTTTCTGTCACCATGCGATGGGCAGTCAAGAGATCCATGGCATTGGTTTGGAGATACTTTGACAAAGGCGATGTGAGTGTGAAAACACGCAGGAACAACTGTGCAGTGAGAACTGTCTCATATTTGAGGAGTGACTCAATGAAGGCATGTGCTTTTACACGTACAGCTGGCTTAAACTGTGAATTGTCCTGAATTTTGGACAATGTTTCAACTAAGTCCACATACAAAGCATTCTTTGGCTGGGCAAAGGATCCAAAGATCTTCTTTAATGCAGCATCCTTTGAAGACCATCTTGTTTCCCCAATCAGGGAAATTCTTCTGTGTTGGGGGTCCTGACTTACACCTTCCCAAACATTCATTCTCTGATATGAGTCACGAAGAAACACTGCAATCTCATTAATCAACCCAAATAATGATGCTGCTGTTATCACAACCCCTGTGGTTTCAGACATAACCAGGTTTAGAACATGGGCATAACACCATACGTGCATTTGGGTTGGGACTTCTTTTGACAGCCAGGCAGAGAACCCCCTGTATTGCCCCTGCATATTTGCAGCCCCATCAGTTGAGTTTCCAATGCAGTTCTTCACATCAATTTTGCAAGTGGCCAACGTCTCCTTGAGCACTTTAAGAAAATCCTCCCCTGTTGATGACTTGCATTCAACAACTGCAAGGAGCTTCTCCTGAATGCTGCTGTCTGTTACGTAGCGAACTACAACACTGCACTGATCTTTTGAGGTTATATCTTGAGTTGTGTCTATCTGTACAGTGTACATTTCAGCCTGGATTACTTCAGTCGCAATTCTTTCCTTGATGAGTTGCCGGATAGCCTCCACAACTGAACATACAGTAGTTTTGGACATTAATGTCACTAGTGAGCCTCTTCCTTTGCTTGACATTCACACATTCTAGATGAATATGTGTGTTTTCATGACTGTTGAGTCTCTGATGTATGTGTCTCCAATCCTTACATCCTTGAATAAAGGCATTTGTGTCTGTCTTTTTAGAAAATGCCATACAAACTGCACAAAATAATGAGGGGTTTTCAGCATCATAACTCACCCATTTTCTTTGGGATCCATCTTTATGGCTGTAGCATTTCTTGACAGATTCCTGAGCATCAGAAGGCTGTTTTGGATGAAACTTAAAAAAATTTAGTGTGGTGAATTTTGGGCGTACAAAATAATTATATTCATCCTCCTGGATCACCTCTGTCACTGGAGCAGCTGTTGCTCTGCTTGTACTTGCAATAGCAGGTGCAGGTGTAACTGACGCATCCATTTCTTGGCCTACAGTGTTTGCTGGTGACTGTTCTTCCTCCACTAATTCCTCCTCTTTCTTTTCCTCTTCAGACCGGCTCCCACTCTCGTCTGGCACCATGTCACCTTCACTCATGCTGCTAGCGGCAACAGCTGCAGAGCAGCTAGGAGTCCCACCGGGCTCATTGTTGGGCACAGGCTTTTTAGCAAATAACTCCACAATATTGGCGCTTTTCACACTTTCAGCCAATAAAGCCTTACGCTTCTTCTCTCTCTTTTTTTCTGCTCCACCCTTTTCTACTCGCCGTTTTCTCATTCCTCGATCCATTTTCTTTCACTCCGTGTTGTTGATATGTTCTCATTAGTCATTACCCATCATTCACTTGTCATTATCCATCATCTCATCAGGTCAATGATCGCGAGAAATTCCAGCCCGTTCTCATCCTAGGGCGTCATATATTTTTCCTTGTTTTTTTGTGGCCGCCTGCAGCTCCGCTTATTTTATTATTATTTTATTCATATTTACATTTACATTTACATTATGCATGCAGACGCTTTTATCCAAAGCGACTATTGCATTGATTTAAGGTACACATTTTTACATTTTGTCAGTTCATATACTTAGTCTGTTGATTTGCGACGGCCTATTGTTGCAAACACTCCGCTTTATTTATTTATTTAGCCTTTTTATATGTGCGCCACAAGTTGTGATGAGCGCCGGCGAGCGAGCCGTGCTGCCGCTTGCAGCCATTGCACCAATAGGCGGGCGCTTCCTCGCTTTATTTAGCCTATTTATTTGTTTGTGATGCGGCCACAACAAGTGATGAGACCAGGCGGCCGCAGTGGCATTTGCCCACATTCCCCAATGGCCAGTCCGTCACTGGGTAAATTAAAGAGGTAATTGCAACTTTTTATCTCATAATTCAGACTTTTTTTCTCACAATTGTACCTTTACATCTCGCACTTCTAACTTTTTTTCTTGAAATTATTAAAGCTTGTTACACCAAAAAATATCTTGCAATTTCTCTCATTTTGTCATACTTATACTATGTCTCACACTTCTGAATTTTTCCTCACAATTGCTTGTTTAAATCTCACAATTCAGTCTTTTTTTCCAGACAAAAAAAAAATATATATCTCAAAAATTGCAAGTCATAATTTGTAATTGCGAGTTTAAATCTTCAATTCTGACTATTTTCTTGTAATTCTGCAATTATTCAAGTTTATATATGCAAATCACACAGTTATCATATATGTTAAATATAAACTCTCAAAACAAGCTTCCATTTTAAACCTTTCTGTTTATTTCCATATTTAAATAAGACTTTTAAAGCCACATTTTCAATGTGGTCTCAGACTTGTGGAGCCCATTGTATATCTAAGTCAAGCAAAGGTCCAGAGATTTTTCTGACCTGGAGCACACGTTTGGTGAGGGAGGTTTTCTGGGCGAGCTGTTTGATGTCTTTGGGATCTGGACTGTAGTTGTGGGTGAAGAAGTTCTGCATGCTCTGCAGCTGGTGATGCTTGAAAGACGTTCTCATGCGTTTGGATTTCTGACAGCTCACTCTCTCCGACAAGTCCACACCCATATCACTCACATCTAGAGCGCACACAAACAGTTAATCATCACATATGACTCACTGAAAGACTAAAGGCTAGGGCATTACCATCAACAATAGCAAACATTGTCTTCTCATTTTCAACTTCTGCATGCATTTCCTTGAGAACAAAGTAACAGAACTATGATAATTCACTCTTAAAAACTGTTTTCTATAGAACATGGTTTATTACAGTCAATCTATAATATTTATAATGATAATTAATAAATGAAAAGTTGTTTTAAATATATTATCAAGTACGTTATATTTTTTATGTTACTTTACATATTTTGTAAGTACATTTACATATTAACGATTAAAATTGTATTAATATTAATCATTGTTTTATTTACATTTATATATTTAATGGGATCTGACTTCATAATGCTGACATATTGTTTGATAAGAAGTATTCATATTTTTATTCTGTTAATCTCAAATATATTTAATATGTATTACCGATAAAAAAATCTGGAATAATTAAGATTTAATTTTTTTTAAACATTAAATGTCTCTTATGTTATCCAAGGCTGCATTTATTTTGATAAAAACAATAATATTAATAATAATAAGTATAAGCAACGATATTCTGAAATATTATTCAAATTTAAAACAACAGTTTGAGTTTATGGTGAGTATTCAAAGTCACATGATCCTTCATAAGTCATTCTAATATGCTGCTTTGGTGCTCAAATATGAATAAAAGTTCTTGTTAACAATGTTGAAGTTGTTTTTGCTGCTTCTGGAAACTATGATGCATTTATTCCTAGAATTTTTTGATGAATAAAAAGGTAAAATAATGATTTATTTTTGTTTTAGTTACCACAAACTTTTGAATGGTAGTGTATCAAATAAATAAATAAGCAGCACAACTATTTTCAACAGCTTTTCCATTGCATTAATAAATTACACTTTAAATATATTGAAACAGGAAACATTATAACATAATATTTCTTTTACAATATGTCACGATCGTATAAAGGACAGGAAGCAAGTTGCAAGACGTATGGTCAGGCTGGGTGGTGGATGACGCAGGGACCTTGATGGGACCTCGATGGTGATTAAATGCGCAGGTGGGTGATGATGAGGGATCCGTGAGATGAATGGTATATCCGCAACGACTGAACAGGAACAAGACACAAGGAGTATGCTGAGCAGATATGGGACACAGACAAGAATCACGGAGGACCTCAAACAACAATCTGACAAACAAGAGACGAAAGACAGGGCATTTAGTAGGCTGGTGTAATGAGCTTAGCTTTATTAATCAGATATATTTTAACTTCCTGCGTGAAATATGAAAACTCTGGACAGGGATCTTTGGGCAACTTGTCACAAAACAATTTAGTGTTTATAGCATATTTTGCACTTTTTTTTATATTTTCTAAATCTAATTTAAAAGCTTTTTTTAACTTTAGATACAATTTTATTAAATGATAGCTCTGTTCTTTTTAAATCAGTGTCAATAAACAACAGGTTCATATTTTGACAATATCCCTATAGTGAAAGGTCAGCGGTCGCTAAATGAACTGGATTTTCTTTGTTTTTTCTTCTTTTTTTCTGGTAAAAAATTATGGGGATTAAACAACAAGAACAACAACAAAAAGTACTAAAAATAAACCTACTCTGGGAAATATTCGCTGGGGTAAAAAGCCTGACAACTAGCCCCTGTGTGAAGTAATGGCAAAGCGGTGAGTAACAGACTCATTTCGTAGTTGAATAGAGATATTGTGTCTAGGTTGTCTATAAATAGGTTACATTTATTTTACCTGTAGTAGGCTAGTCCTCCTTACAGTTAACGTCCCCGTGTTTACTGAAGCACGTGATCTCTGACTCCAGGTCAGCGTGACACGCGCTGCATTTTTAACAGCGCCCGTGCCACCTTCTGTCTGCCACGAGCAGGCAGAAACGATCTGAGATGAGCGCGCCACAGCCATCGCACACCGGAGACTCACAGCCCTGGAACACCACACCATATTTACCCCAATATCTCATCCTGAATGTCATAATTTATTTATTTATTTATTTTTTACCAAAAATGGTTCATGTACGTATATAGCTGTTTACGAGTTCGCGTTCATTTTCAAAGACTCTAATATTTTGTGAATGCATTAATATTTTATATATTTATATGAACAATAATGTTTTGAAGCAGACTACTTCTTCATTAATCAGCCTAAGAATAATCCATGAATATTTTGCCAACATTCATAGTCTACATAGTTTGTGAAGTTTACTGTAGGCTAGTTGTGCCATGCAGAACTTGTGTATTTGCAACATTACAATTTATACACAACAAAAATATAAATATGTGAGACAACTGTTAATTTAACGGTGTTGAATATTAATATTGTTAATACGTCATTTTAACCTAATATATATTTTAACTTTTCACACTTTTCATATTAATTAATGCTGTAAATATTATATACTGAATTCAATGTCTTGTAAACATATCTCAGGTAAAATAAAAAATGTATGTAATATTGTAACATCTAAATTAACAGTTTTTATAAACTCAAAATGATTATCTAACATGAATCAACTTTTTTCACATTTTCACTTTTTACATTGCTGTAAGTTAAAATAAAAAAATGGATTTATCTATTAAATATTTTTACAGAAGGATAAAATTAATTTCTTAACTATTCGTTGTTTTCCATGTTGATATTAGAGCAGTAAGGTCCTTCTCTCCCGCAGTGTATATATTTGATCTCCGTAGGGTCAGGGAAATGATGTCTGTCTGTCTGTCTGTCTGTCTGTCTGTCTGTCTGTCTGTCTGTCTGTCTGTCTGTCTGTCTGTCTATCTATCTATCTATCTATCTATCTATCTATCTATCTATCTATCTATCTATCTATCTATCTATCTATCTATCTCTTCTCCATTCATAAAAATATAATATTTCCCTATATTTAAAATGCATGTAAAGGTAAAACTAGACTAAGCTGTTTAAAGAGCATGTCCAAAAATAACTAGATTTCCTCAAACAAAGTCTAAATAAAATGCCATCTGGAACTTGTTTTTCCAGGAAAACATCCCCGAATCGAGTGAGGATATTGTTGCGTGTGCTGGGTTTGACAATATCCCCTAAGTCATAGAAATATATTTGTCTCTAATTCTGTCTTCCATTTTTTTGTGGAGGTCTGTCAGCTCATTCAGGCTTTTGACTAAATACATCGGACTCATGTGTTTCTGTACTTATGGGACAGGAGGAGGTAACCACTGTTTGCCCACATGTACCTCAAAGGCAATCATGGACCCTTTCTTAATCATGTTAATCTGACTGAATAAACTTGACTACAGTGTTAGGCAACTAATCAAAGTTATTTTTAGGAGTAGCAAGAAATAGCTTTTCCATATTAATTTTATACTAAGTATGTTGCAACAAGCTTGTGCATTCTATTCTATTCTATTCAGAAACAGCTCTATTCTTAAATATACAAGGAGGTATAAGCAATGTAACCCAATGTAAAATACAATATACTGATACTGACTGGAAATGATTTGGACAATAAAATTAAAATAATATCATAGAAACAATTGTCACCCAGTCAGAGATAATATACTAGGCCTATAATAAAATGACCTGTTTATATAATGTTGATGTAAAATGTATAAATGCAAAAAAAAAAAAAAAAAAAAAAAATATATATATATATATATATATATGTATTATTATTATTTGTGTATGTCTAAAAGAAAGAAAGAACAATGCAATAACACTACCAGCAACCTAATTCTATATTTATTTCCCATCAGCAGGCTCCGTAGGCAACCCAATCAACAAAATATCACAGTAGACTCTGACTCAGTCACAGCACTCCTGACATCACACACATCCACACTGACCATCTGCCATGCCATACAGCTGTGACAGTTGTTATTGCAATTTATTGTTGCAATGCCCATACTACACTCCCGTCTGTGTCAGGGATTCTTCGCTGTGTGGGAAATGTAGTTCGGCGTTGCGTCGATCGTCAGCCGGAGACACGCCCAGAAAACTACTACTCCCATAATCCCCCAAGGCTGTAGTACCGTGATCCGCGCGTGGAGACCATGGCGTTCCTGTGCAGCATGTGACGGGGATAACAGGAAATATTACTCAGATAGCGGGTTATTTTTCACGTTATTCTGAAGCAAGGATTGGATTTAAATAGAGGATAAAATGGGCTCTCGTATCAAGTAAGCGTCAATGTCTCTCTCCTCTCCTGTAACACATAACGTTACAGCGTTGTTCTAAATGCGAGTTTTAACCTCCCTAAAAGGCCTGTTCAGACTTGTTGCGACAGAAAGAGTCGGTGCTTTGGTTGTTTATTTTGTTAAATGCATAATTAACGTAGTACTTAATTATGTTTTGATGTGTTATATTACCTGGAGGGTTGTGTATTTGTACAGTACTGTTTTAAAGGAGGAGGCACACGAAGTTCATGTCACTGATCATTGTTTACATGTCCAACAGCAATGAATTTGTTAACTTTGTTATGTTAAAAAGAAACAATCTTCACAATATGATCAAACGAATGCATATCTATGTAAAGGAAAGTAGAATCATATATTTATATGGAGATTTTGGAGTCTATTGACAGTGTTTCCAGCTCAGTGACACTAACTTGCTTTGGCAATTCAATGCACTTTATGAATAAGACATGATAGAGGCTTGCTGTGGTCACATTGTTGTTCAGGGTTTAAAATCAGCCCATGATAAGACTGTTTTGGAAACAGCCTGAAGGACAGAACAGAGTCGGGTTTAAACACATTTTCCCTCACTAGTAAAATGCTTAGTACATGCTTCCACATGATGGAAAAGACATTCAGTGTGTTAAGTTGTAGATCTTTCTGTTTATAGTTGATAGTTAAGGTATTAGATGCCATGAACGCTCATTTTTAAGCAATCACCTTTAACAGGTTTAGGTTATATGTTTGAGTTGTTCAAATATTATCTTTATAGCATAATAGTATATAGTATAATAGTATCTTTATGGATTTATGTCTGTTGTATTTGCTCCACATTTTATTTTAAATCATTCCTCACACAGGTTTCTGCAACACTTGTGAAGTACTTTAAAAAGTTAGTTAGTGTTTTATTTTTAAATTACACTCAGCTGCTTTTATTTCTAAATTGCTGAAAATATTAACTTGTGGTTTCTGGTTTGGTAATCTAATAGGATATTCTTTTTGCTACAGTAGACAAGCCTACTTTTTGTGGGGAATGTGACCATATTCAATTCATATCACCTTTTACCTCACATCAGATCAGGGTCCCTTACCTGTATGACAAGAGCAATTTAATTAAATTTTTCATTTGTTAGCCTGACATTATGACTGGATGCTATGCAGAAGGCATATGTTTTGCATGCTCACATTTACTACTTTTCCACCAACATGGTACCAGAGTGGGTGTTAAAAACAAACAAACAGCAACTTTAAGATTAATATATAAAATATTAAACTATACAAAATTTTACTGTTGATTTTCTTGTAAAAGTCATACTTATTAGTCACATTGCTTAGAGTGTATTCATATTTGACTTCTGACCCTTCAACCTGTGTTATTTCTGTTTCAGAGAGAGCCCTGGGTCACCCTTTGAGGTGTACATGGAAGTGGTGCATTCTGGGACGGCTGGCTCTGGTGAGTTCTCTCACACTGACAATAAGTTAAAGTTTCAGAAACATAATATGCTTCTATTATGCAAAATATGCATGTTGCCCACACATCCTTTCTCAGAATGCAGTGATCCACTGTAGTTCTTTTTAATTAGAATTCTGTTTCCTTTACTTCCTTTTCTAGTAGGGAAGATCCAGATTAGAAAATGTAGTTCCATATATGATAAATCTATGAGGGGACATTAGTATGGAGTGATTCAAGTTTGTAATGGTTTAATCAAATAAAACAAATATTTAGTGTGTAACCCGTTTCATTTTCTGGCTTGTGATCAATTAGGTCAAAGGCCTGTTGGGTATTCAGTGCATTGGAGGTATATGTGGGTTCAATCAATTAAATGAACAAAACCTACTGGAGTGTTTTATCAGTCCACCAGAAAAATTGTTTACTAGATACCAGACTGCCATGGTGAACACTTCTGATGAATAAATATTATAAAAATATATTATATATAATATAAATGTTTTATGTCATTAAAACCTTTGCAAGAGATTTGTTTAAGATATTCAGTAGCAGTATAATAAAATAATTTTATTTATAATATATAATATGTTCAAAAGGCTGCATTTATTTGATCAAAAATAAAGTAAAATAATAAATAAAATAATATTTTTTATAAATATTATTAGTTAAAATAACTAATTATTATTATCAATTTTGAAAACAGTTAGTGCTTAATATCTTTGTGGAAACTGTGATATAGTGTGTGTGTGTGTTTTTTTTTGATGAATAGAAAGTTCAAATAAATGCTGTTTTTTTTAAATATAAATATTTTGTAATATAATATTTTTTAATGTCACTATCATTCTAAGAATTTTGGCCACCACTGTATATAGATGAGCTGTTTGAATTCCCCTCATGCAGACCCCTAGACGACTGTTGCTTAGGGACCGTATGGTTTGATGATGTCAGCAGGAGCTAAGCATCTTGGGTCTTTTCTCCTGAGACAAACCCTCCCACAATGTTCACACATCCAGAGTCACATATCTCACTGAAAGAAAGAGGAAACCCTTTCAGAGGGACTGTTGCATACATTTTTGACAGTAAATCTGTGAGATAAAATAAAGCTGTTTATTCTACCTGCCATTGTGGTTTGTTTTGAAAATGTGAGTCGGTTAAGGACATGCAAAACTGATGCCTTTTACTTTCCATGTATTTTCCATGTTCCTGGTCTTATTATCTAAAACTGTCTGGTAATGGAGATGAAGTGGGCTGGCATCATGTGGGGAGACCAAGCTTCTATAGAAAAGCTTTTTCTATCTGTGTGTTTGATTATATAACGCCAACACATCATTTCTGGGTTATTTTCAGGACCAGAGATACGAAGGAGTTTCCCCGACACATACGCTGACCAGGTTTGCACTTCATTATCTGTTCTGTCTCTCTTTAGGGATGCTGGGGCGGGGATCTCTTAATTGTTGTTCACCTCAGTGATAATGCAGTGAGCACCTGTTCTGACAGATGGAGTTTAAACCACTAGAGAGTGTGTGTCTTTTTCTGAGAGGGTCTATGGTATCAGACACCCTCTTCATGGAGTTTTAACTAAACTCGCTTAAGATCCTGACTCTGGCTAACAAAGAGGAATCCAAAAAATAATAATACTTTTGCTATATTCAAAACCTGCTTACTCTATAAACAGTGAATAAAACACTATATGGGAAAGTAGCAAGCAAATATTTATTCTGTGTGCTGGTAAATGGTGTTGATTACCTACAACCATTTCAATTTTAATATTTCTTTAAAACTCTCGCATCTATGCTGAGCAGTGTTTCTGCACCCAGATAAGATTATCTATCTATAAATCAGTAATAAAGACATCAAGTAGACAAATATGTTACCTACAGGTGATAATAATAGTGTTACCACTAAATTAATAACAAAAATGAATGATGTATAATTTTAATTTTGTAATTATAAATAATGGTATCCATTAATTATACACTACAAAATCAGAAGTTTTGGGTCTGCTAAATTTCTCTTATTCTCAACAAGGCTGTATTTATTTGATCAGAAATACAGTAAAATCAGTTATATTGTGAAATATAGCAGTTTTAGGGAACTGTATTCTATTTTATATATTTTAAAATGTAATTTATTCCTTTGATTCCAAACATTCTTATGATTATCATCAATGATGACTATCATCAAATAGTTCAGTTTAGTTCAGCTTAATATTCTTGTGGAAACAGCGATTCTTTGACTAACAGGAAGAACATTATTTATTTGAATGCATTTATTTTTAATGCTTCCTTACTAAATCAAAGTAATATATATATATATATACACACACACACACACACACACACACACACACACACACACACACACACACACACACATATATATATATATATATATATATATATATATATATATATATATATATATGTATATATATATGTATATGTATATGTATATACAGTACAGACCAAAAGTTTGGAAACATTACTATTTTTTATGTTTTTGAAAGAAGTTTCTTCTGCTCATCAAGCCTGCATTTATTTGATCAAAAATACAGAAAAAAATGTAATATTGTGATATATTATTAAAATTTAAAATAATTGTTTTTAAATTTATTATACTTTAAATTATCATTTATTTCTGTGATGCAAAGCAGAATTTTTAGGATCATTATCACATGATCCTTTAGAAATCGTTCTAATATGATGATTCATTATCAAAGTTGGAAACAGTTCTGCTGCTTAATATTTTTTCAGAACATGTGATACTTTTTTAGGATACTTTGATGAATAAAAAGTAAAAAAAAAAAAAAAAAAAAAGAAGCTATGTTTTTAAAATATAAATATTTTGTAATAACAATATACACTACTGGTCAGTAATTTGGGGTCAGTAATTTTTTTCTTTCTTTCTTTTTTTTAAATAAAATCAATACTTTTATTCAGCAAGGATGTGTTAAATTGATAAAAAGTGATAGTAAAGAAAACATATTATTAGAATATATATTATTAGAATTTTTATTTTTATTTTGAATAAATGCAGTTCTTTTAAACCTTTTATTCATCAAATATATTAGACAGCAGAACTGTTTCCAACACTCATAATAAATCAGAATATTAGAATGATTTCTAAATGATCATGTGATAGACTGGATGTTACATGTGACACTGAAGGCTGGAGTAATGATGCTGAAAATTCAGCTTTGCATCACAGGAATAATTTTTATATATATATATATATATATATATATCTATCTATATCTATATCTATATCTATCTATATCTATATATATCTATATATACCTGTTTATTGCGTTTTCCGGAACACTCAGCTCACGTGTACAGACGCAGCTTTACTCACCCTGATTGTTGGGTCCAATGGTCCCAGAAGACACTCTGGGTGTCGTACCCAGCAGTGAAGCTCTGTAATCTGGGCTGTGTCCCCTCCCTCTCCTATGTCATGCTATTGTTAGGGATAATCCCTAACTCCTGACACAGATGAGGGCAGGAAAACACAGACACTTACACACACCCCTGTGTGTGCATAGTCCAGCATAGTCCCTCACACTTACAGTTTCGTCTTTTGTGCGAATGAAGCTAATGGTTATGTTTCAGTGTGTGAATTCATTCTTTCTCATAATCTGTTTTCAGAAAACCCTACAGACTATCCCAAAGTTTTGTTTCCCCTTCAATATGGACAGGTAATGTTACAATCTTTAATCAAGTCAAGTCATCTTTATTTATACAGCGAATAGTTCACCCAAAAATGAAAAGTTGCTGGAAATGTACTTGTCCTCAAGCCATCCAAGATTTAGTTGTAGTTTATTTCTTCATTAGAACAGGTTTTGAAAAATGTAGCTTTAAATCACTTGCTCACCAATGGATGCTCTGCAGTGAATGGGTGCCGTCAGAATGAGAGTCCAAACAGCTGATAAATACATCACAATTATCAACAAGTAATCCACACCACTCCAGTCCATCAGTCAACGTCTTGTGAAGCGAAAAGTGGGTTTGTTTAAACTTTATACCATCGCTTTTTTTCTAAAATTCGAGTTCATAATCCATGATAACATTTCCTCCAGTTAAAAAGTCCATCTCCTGTTGTCCTCTCACATCAAAATCAACCAACATATTGTCTTAGAAATGGTTTGGACTCTTTTCACTTGTAAACGGTGCTTGATTTCTCTCCTGATTCAGATGAGGCATCAATTTGTACCTCAGGATGCATTACAGAAACAATATTTTGCATAGAGGACTCATATTTTAGCTGGAAGCAAACATTAAAAAAGGAAAAAGACATCACTTCACAAGACATTAATTGATGGACTGGTTTGATGTGGATGATTTTGATGTTTTGATCAGCTGTTTAAAAACGAGTTCAGTTATTGTTCAGCTATATAAGCTGCTCTACTGAACTTGACTCAACTACTGTCTAGTGTCATTATTAAGCTCGATGTAGCAAAATTTGTAAATTCTGAAACAATTCAGCTGTAAAGCAGCTCTACAGAAAACAATAGTCACCATTCAGCTCAGTTCATTTTGTTTGTCGTCAAATCACTTTCATTTGATTCCAGCATCTCTTGAACCTTGATTTTATAAGTTCGGATCAAAATTTTGTCTTTGACCCTGTCTTTCAGTAAGGCAGTGGGCCAGGTGGGGCAGAACTTCACGTTTGTTCTGACGGATATCGAGAGTCAACAGCGCTTCGGTTTCTGCCGGCTCTCATCGGGAGCTCAGAGCTGCCACTGCATCCTCAGGTACAGATTTTTTGTTTCAAAAGTACAAGTATACTTTTTTTCAAATAGACCTGTTTTCGTCATTCATCTTCTTCAGATCAACTTAATCTAATTGTAGTCGAACTGTCTCTGTTTAGCTACTTGCCCTGGTTTGAGGTGTTTTACAAGCTGCTGAATATCCTGGCAGAGTATTCAACCAAAGGACAGGTCGGTGGTGCATGAATGACAACCACATTCGTATGTCACTGTGTCTTATACACGCAGATGTACACATACACATTTAATTAGGAATTTGAATAGGATTTCTCGCTGATTTCATACTTTACATAAATTCGAAAATTACAGTTACCTTTAACCTGATAACTTTAACCTGAATTTAAAGTACAGTTTTTTTTTTAAATTTTTAATTTATATAAAAATATTTCCCTGGGACAAAAGTGTTTTTCCCCCTCCAGACTTAGTTTGGTTAGAAGTTTGGGGTCAGTATGATTAAATTTTTATTTTTTATGTGAAAGACATTAATGCTTTTAATTAGCAAGGACACATTCTTTTGATCAAAAGTGATAGTAAAGATATTTATATTCTTATAAAATGTATTTTTTTAATTCCTGGAAAAAAAATTATCAAAATTACAAAAAAAACCTAATTACAGAAAAAATTGTTTTCAATGTTGATAATATAAAATAAAAATATATTAAAATGTAAAACATTTCTTTTAAATTGTAATAATCGTTTACAATATTACTGTTTTTACTGCATTTTTGATCAAATAAATGCAACCCTGGTGAGCAGAAGATACTTATCTCAAAAACATTACACAATCTTACCAACCCCAAACTTTTAAAAGTAGTGTAACTCAAAATTTCCTCTGAGGAGATTTTTCATCTGTTTGACCTCAGAAGTGTAGCAAGGTCATGAATGCGTGCATATAATAATGATGTTGCATTGATTATTCGTAGTGATTTAACATCTTATCGTTTATATAGTATAAAATCTGCATGTGAGACTTACTGTTTTAATTTGTTTGTATTTGTGTTACAGGACAGTCAATGGAGATCGTTGTTAGAGTCTCTACACACGTTAAACATCCCTGATCCTGGAGTGCCTGTGCATTTGAGTCTGGTAATATACAGTAATTAAATGAAATAAAATTTATGCATTTAGCAGACGCTTTTATCCAAAGCGACTTACAGTGCATTCAGGCTATAAATTTTTACCTATCATGTGTTCCCGGGGAATCGAACCCCCAACCTTGCGCTTGATAGCACAATGCTCTACCAATTGAGCTACAGGAACACTAAATATACACACTAATTATAACTATATATATATATATATATATATATATGTATATATGTGTATATATGTATATATATGTATGTATGTATAATTATAATTATAATAATAATATATTAACATTAATATAATAACTATAACAATTAATTAACACTCAATATACACACATGACGCTTGCATCAGAAAAGATGATCATATTACAATCAATTTATTGTATAAAGCTAATTACATTTCTCTCTCTCTCTCTCTCTCTCTCTCTCTCTCTCTCTCTCTCTCCCTCTTTCTTTAGCATTTGTTTTTCACAGTGCCTGATCCTAGGGAATTACCCAGTATACCTGAAAATGTAAGTCTGGCTTATTACCTTGACCCTGTTAGTCACAATGTAGAAATGACCTATTTATGCATAACTATTCGGATGTGACTAGTAAACTAAGGACATCTGAGAAAACAGGTTTAAAGGGGCAAAGAACTGAGAAATCAAAAATTCCTATATAACGTGTATTATAAAAATATCCTGTGAGTTTCAAAACGGACGTGAGTGCTGTTGCGTCATGTCACAAAACAATTTACTGTCTAGGATTTGTTTTATCAATCTGTGCCACATCCAGTGTAGACAGAATTGGAGATTATAACGAGTTCTGTTGTCTCTAGTCCCGTTGCACCGCTTGCGTCCGGTGTAAACACAGGGTACAATTAGCAAAGAGCTCCAGATTGTGTTGGTGAAACACTGTTTGTTTGTTTGCTTGCTTTATTTTGCTACGGATTAATTTTTAAACAAGACAGTGTGATGCAGGCTTTTCAGAGAGACCAAAAGTAAATGTAGTGCAGAGTGTTTCCGACAGCCTTACACTCTATTTGTGGCGGCACTCCCCCACCCCCATATTCATATACATACATATATATGCAAATTAATATTCTGCCAGCAGGAGGTGCTTTAAGAGTGGGAGAGAGAGAGGTTTCTCCGGTAACGGCTGTAAAGGAGCCTGAGTTCACAAATGCTGCCTTATCAAGCATTACATGCAAGATAAAATGAAATCGAAATTTTTCTAAATACAGTCGGTTTCCTTCTGAAATACAGTGATTAAAAAACACCCGCACCGGTTTTTGATTTTGAAACATGCAGTGCAAATGTTTATTCAATGTAGTCAAAGCCTTTTGGAAAATCTATTTGTGGTGGTCAGTTTTGATATTGTGGCGGCCTGCCCCAAATAAATCAATGTGTGGGGAAACCCTGGACTTAACTGGATCCAACAGTAATGTTGCAACACAACATAGTGCAAGTATATGTGCTTTTACAATGATTACGATTGCATTGTCTGTTCCAGACCATTTAATATATATACTGAGTATTTATACATTTTAAATGGTAAATGGACTGCATTTATATAGCGCTTTCAACAGACCACATGGCCATCCAAAGCGCTTTACAAGTTGCCTCACATTCACCCATTCACACACTCATTCATACACTGACTGCGGTGTCAGCCATTCAAGGCCCCATCCAGCTCGTCGGGTTAGGTGTCTTGCTCAAGGACATCTCGACACTTGGTCAGGTGGAGCCAGGGATTGAACCACCAACCTTCTGGTTTGTGTAGACAACCTACATGAACCACTGAGCCACTGCCGGCCAGTGGTTGATCCATGTTGATCCATGTTGTTTCCAGAGTATGTCACAGAAGCGTCCAACTGTTATTTTAATAAGGGAAACTGTTAGCTAGTCATAGCAGTGGTTGTTAACTTGCTCATCTTGAATGCGCCCACGCCTGTAAAAAACAAACAAACAAACAAACAAACAAAAAAACCAACCCAGACAATTCTGCAGAGAGGCTTTAAAAAAACAGGATAGAATGTGTTTTTTAGTTTTATGTAAACTCACACTAACATTATTAGTGAACCTCGAGGAACTTAAAATAATAAAAATGCGGTTTATGACCCCTTTACAATGATTCAAAATTGTCTGTGAAAATCAAGTTTACCTAGTTAAATTCAAGGCAATTCAACTAGTTGTCATCAATCCATATAACATATTACATATAACATGACTTGATTCTTTTTATGTATTTACAGAGAAATCTGACTGAGTATTTCGTAGCAGTGGATGTGAATAACATGCTGCATCTATACGCTAGCATGCTGTATGAAAGACGAATCCTCATTAGCTGCAGCAAGCTGAGCACTGTGAGCATCATCTCTACCATTATCTTTCTCTCTATTGTTGGTTGTTTTTTTCTCGTTTTAGAGATATTAATAAACCTTCTTCTCCCTCTCAGTTAACCGCATGTGTTCATGGTGCGGCAGCTATGTTGTATCCCATGTACTGGCAGCATGTTTACATTCCAGTACTGCCACAGCACTTATTAGAGTACTGCTGGTGAGTACACACTCATTCTCATATATATATATATATATATATATATATATATATATATATATATATATACACACACACTTGAGAAGGACCTTATATTTATTTTGTTTTAAAATTGTTGCTAACTACTTTACCCAATTTTTTTTTATTACAAAAATAGGCACTATTTTATCCAGTTATGAACAATTTTTTGCTCATAAGACTGTCCTCACAAGTTAAAGGAGGATTTAATATGTTTACAAAGGTTTGATTTAAATTGATAAAAAAATTGATATTAAGATTAAGAATTGTTCATTCTGGACTTGCTCATTCATATTTATTGAAAAGGAAAGAGAAACCAGTTTGTAATTTATGTAAGAACTTGAGTTTAAAGCATCTTCTAACAGAATATCCATTTTAAATGATATTATACAATGTTTTTAGTCAGTATATTAATGGACAGATTTAAACAGGTTTCTTCTGGAACAATTTTAGAATTATAAGTACCATGTATATAAAATAATCATATATTTAATACATTTTAAAAGCCATAAATTATGAAATATTGTTATTTTTTTTGTTAGTGCTCCAATGCCATACCTGATTGGAGTGCATTCCAGTCTTATGGAGGTGACTGATTGCTTTATTTTATTTTACCTTAACTGCATATTCATATTTATCTGTGCTGCAGATTCACATTTCAATCACAGCGATGTTTTATTGAGTTACGTGTAGTGTAGCAAACTTCTAGGCTGTATTTAGAATGTTTTGTGTGTGTTTGTGTTTATGGTAACAGAAGGTGCGAGGTATGGCTTTAGATGATGTGGTTCTTCTCAATGTAGACACAAACACCCTTGAAACGCCATTTGATGACCTACAAAGCCTTCCTAATGATGTGGTGAGTAAATACGACCTGCTCAAATCTCCAAAAAGTCTTATCTGTTTTGGGCATGATGTTGATGTTGATATTGATTTTTCGGTGATGATCTGATATGGAAATATATTTATAATGGTCAAGTAAGTGATATATATATGTATATATATATGTGTGTGTGTGTGTGTTTTAGGTTTCATCTTTAAAGAACCGCCTAAGAAAAGTTTCCTCGACGACAGGAGATGGAGTGGCCAGGGCGTTTCTGAAGGCACAGGCAGCTCTGTTTGGCAGTTACAGGAATGCACTACAAATTGAACCAGTGAGAGTTTGACATGTTGATGTGCTTATGGTTCGGACTCAAATGTTGGCTCTGAGCATATAAACATGTAGGGTAACTGTGAGAGTCTAGTGGACAGTCCGTGTAAAATGCTCAGGAATGAAGCTGCATGTTTTTGACTTCCCATGTGTCTAAATGTTCAGGAGGAGCTAATCACATTCAGTGAGGAAACGTTCATCACGCACCGATCCAGCACAATGAGACAGTTTCTACAGAATGCTATCCAACTACAGTTCTTTAAACAGGTATTGCACAAATATTTACCTAACTATCTAAATGAGAGCATACAATAGACCTTTATTGTTTTTATATGACGCTAATTATAAATACAGCTTCAAATAAATATTCCTTCTTTTAGTCTATGCACTGATAATATAATTTGTTTTATAAAACTACAGCTTTTTTGTTTTGTGTTTCTAGTTCAATTTATGCATATTAAGGCACTTATTTTGTTAGTGTTATAGCAGAACCTTTTTTAACAACATCGGACTTCGGTGTTGCTATTGTTAACTAAAGCTATTAAAAATCATTTTTGGTGTACTGAAGCTGAAATAAGTTTAAAGGGATACTCCACCCCAAGAGAAAAAGTTGAAGCATTAAGATGGCTAAAATATAGTAATATTTAAACTATTTAAAATTAATAAAAATGGCAAACGCACACAACCAAATTACTAAATTTTTCTAAAATTTAAAAAAATGAGAACAGAAAAAAGTTATACAAATATAATAGGCTAAAATATATGTATAATACTGCTTTACGTGTACTGTATTCATTTTACAATCAGACACAGAGCTTCTGTCAATTAGTGTTACAGTGGTTCCTTTCACGGTGTGTGACACCTACATATAGACAGAGGTGGGTAGAGTACCCAAAAACTGTACTCAAGTAAAAGTAAAAGTACTTCTAGAAATATTTACTCAAGTAAAAGTAAAAGTACTAGTCTTGAATAGTTACTTGAGTAAGAGTAAAAGAGTATCGGATAAAAAATCTACTCAAGTAGTTAGTTACTAGTTACTTTGGGTCATATATACTGAGCCTATTTTTATTTAGATATATAGATAAAATGTATGTAATGTGTGTGTGTGTTTATAAATGTATATATTTCATCATCCTTTACTCCAATTTATGTAATTTATTATAAAACCCTGTCTGTTTACTTAAGTAACAGATATAGGTGTCATGCCATAACATATTTTTAATACGACTGACTTTATATTAAATGTGAATTTAACATTGAAAGTTAATGTGATTTAAATATTGCTACTAATCTTTCATTGTTCAGAAAGAGAGCAAATAACATTTACATTATTAAAGATAATTTTCACTGACAGTCTAGATTTCAATCACTCTCAGAAACTCCCATTAAAATCACTGAAACTGTTAACGCTGTGAAATCAATATCTTAATTAAAGATTCGTACACACATCTGCACTTTGTTGTTCCTGTGAGAGAATTCGCCAGAAAGAGGTATTCAGTCAGTGAACGAGGGAAGGAAGCACCGGCATTTTAGCGATGACTCATCTGAACACCTCTGATTGGCCAATGCTTTAATAAGCTCAAAAGAATCATGTGTGATTGGTTATAATGCGCAGCGCTGTATAAACGCATCTATCTCTGGCTCAGCACCAGCAAGCGATCACAGATCTGAATTTAGCAGCTGACTTGCACCAGTGTGATTGTATTAAAATTAATAAAATCTTAATCGGCTATTTTTTGTCTTTTGGAAGCTTCATTCAACTTGACTCCCCTCTGTTATAAGCCACACACGTACAACAAACTAATGTCACAGTGGTATCGTGTACTGTAATCGAATGTAGCCCAAGTTATTACCTGTTAAACAGTAGACAGCACACGCGGGGTTCATCTAATAAGGATCTCCATCGCTAGCAAATAATAACCTTTTCAGATTTCAATTCAGTGCAGTTCCAGCCACGTTTTCAACGCTCTTTCTGTTCTTAAACGTTACAACTCCGAGTAAACCACTTCAGATGCTCAGCGCGTGCGGCAGGGAACTGAACGACTCATTCAAACTGATTCATGAACCAATTCACTCGTTTGCCAATTGGTTTGATCAAGCCTTTGAACAGAATTGACTCAAAAGAATGAATCATTCGCGAATGGGCATCGCTCATTGCCCAGAGAAAAGTAGACGGCGCGTTTGGAACCAACTGAAGCATTTATAACATTTATTGCATTAAGATAAAGTAACGAGAGGAGCGTCGCCCACAGTAACGAAGTAAAAGTACAGATTTTCCCCCAAAAATTTACTCAAGTAAGAGTATAAAGTACCCATCTTTAAATATACTCCGAAAAGTATTCGTTACCCCAAAAAATTACTCAAGTAAATGTAACGAAGTAAATGTAACTCGTTACTACCAACCTCTGCATATAGATCATTGCTTTAATGTGTGTTTACAGTTTATAGACGGGCGTCTGGAGCTGTTGAACTCTGGTGAAGGGTTCAGCGATCAATTTGAGGAGGAGATCAACATGGGAGAATATGCTGGTAAGAGAACTTACATTTGTATGTATATTTATTGTAAAGCTATTAAATGCATGTTATTCTGTGTTATTGCTGTTTTTACATTCACTCTTCTCTGTGAATGTTTCATATTTGTGTTACAGGTAGTGATAAGACATATCATCAGTGGCTTTTCACAGTGAAGGTGAAGTTTCTTGATTTTTGTGTGCTGGATGATTTGGACTGATTCTTTGTGTGTTTGCTTATGAGCTCTTTCTCAGATTGATGATGTCTTTTTCACCTTTGGCTTATAGAAAGGCAGTGGGGCCATCTTAAACACAGTGAAGACTAAGGCAAATCCTGCGATGAGGACCGTTTACAAATTTGTATGTATCCATATGTAAACACTATCTTTCTCATTTCTCTATGTGTGAGTGAATTCTTGTTTTGTCTGTGTGAGAGTTTCTACTGTTTTTTTTTTTTTTTTGGTCTAGTTTCTCTTTCTTTTCTATGAGAGATTTATCTGTGCTTTCTGTGTAAAGAATCTCCTTATGTTTCTTCTACAGGCCAAAGACCATGCCAAGATGGGCATCAAAGAAGTCAAGAGTCGACTCAAACAAAAGGTGCTTATACAATCACCCACCCAAAACAAAATGATTGTATTGTATATTGTATGTACATGCATTTTTTGTTTATAATGTGCAAACAACTGTGTATTGACTTGCAGGAGCTTACAGAGAATGGTTACTCAGAAGAGCCTGGTTCCACCTACTTACCCTCCACACACAGCAAAGACTCCCTCACCTGGGACCAGAGACAACCAATCACAGTGCACTTTGGACAGGTGGGTGTGGGGAATTAGAACTGTTCTGGAAATTACAAAGTTTCTGCAAAGAACATTTACATAGTGTGAATTATCAATCAGATGATACAGTTCATTGGTGTAATGGACATGTCTGTATTGTTATCATGGCCACTTCAAAATAATGTAATAATTACCTAATTATCCGAATTAGATTTTTGAAATGAGCTTCTCGTCTACAAAGCGATTCAAATTTAGAACACTGCAGTGTGCAACATTGTAACTGACTTCCACTTGTTGTATTTATATATTTCCATTTATATTTATATGCATTAATGAATTTATTTTCACAGATACATTTTCATGTATTTCAATATGTGATAAAAGCTTCAGCAATTATCGTGATATGAAGCTTTGATGTTGTCACATGCCTGTGTCTTATGTATGTTAAATGGAAAGTGTTTTGAGATGGACATAGTAATTAGGATTCAGTCCATGTGTCGAACTGTTAAAGGGTTAGTTCACCCAAAAAGGAAAATTATGTCATTAATGACTCACCCTCATGTTGTTCCAAACCCGTAAGTCCTCCGTTCATCTTCAGAACACAGTTTAAGATATTTTAGATTTAGTCCAAGAGCTTTCTGTCCCTCCATTGAAAATGTGTGTATGGTATACTGTCCATGTCCAGAAAGGTAAGAAAAACATCATCAAAGTAGTCCATGTGACATCAGAGGGTCAGTTAGAATTTTTTGAAGCATCGAAAATACATTTTGGTCCAAAAACAGCAAAAACTATGACTTTATTCAGCATTGTCTTCTCTTCCTGGTCTGTTGTGAGACCGTTCAAAACAGTGCAGTTTAGTGATATCCGGTTCGCGAACGAATCATTCAATGTAACCAGAGCTTCTTGAACCAGTTCACCAAATCGAACGGAATCGTTTGAAACGGATTTTCCTTTTTGGGTGAACTAACCCTTAAATTTTTAGGAAGTGTGCGAGAGAAGTCATGTTTTCACAGATAAAAGTGTGTGTGTGTATGTATGTTTGGAGCAGACTGAGCAGTCACATTCCCCACGGCCCCCTCGGCCACAACGTCCCCCTCCCCCCCATCCCTCCAAAATACAGCACATCACACGACCAGTGAGTACAGCACTCTCATCCTGACCTCTGACCTGTCAAACTGAGCTCAAATATTCCCCTCTGCCCTGACTGCTGCACTGGAGTGTGTTATATATGTGTGTGTTCTGACAGGATACTGTTTGTGTGGGTGTAGGTATGTGTGTATTTACATACCTGTGATCTTACTTCAGTTGTTTTTCCTACAGATTAATGCTCACTCACACACAAAACAAGTTTGTCATGTGTGTTTGCACTTACTTTTCTACCGCACAAACTTTTTCCTCTGGTTTAAAGGGTGCTTTATTCTGTCAGCCAATCTTAATGTCTTGGATACCACATTTCTGTTAACATTTGACAGGTTCTTGACCTCTGACCCTTGCTGTCTAAAAGGAGCATTTGACTTCTGACTTAACAGTGATGCGGTGATACCTACAAAGATTTTACAAATCCAGAGACACTAGTATGCTGTTTAGAAAATGTGTTTGCGTGTGTTTGCAGGATCGGCCTCCCCGGCCTCTGGTGGCAAAGAGACCATGCAGTAACATTGGCATAGAGGGAAGCCCTGAACAGTAAGACTTAAACACTTAACCTTTCTCAAGTGCAATTGCAAAACACAAACGAATAGACAATGGTCTTTGTGTTTCTTTCTATGGAATATTTTACTCTGCATTCACGGCAGATTTTATTTTTGTTCAATGACTGCTAAACTGTATATTTGTCCATTCAGAATAAGAGTGAACTGGTAAGAAACACAATGAGATGAGAGAAAACTTAAAATAGAATACAGCATTCTATATTGTAGCTATGCATGTTAACTAAACTATTTAAGAAAAAATAACTTTGTTTGCAGATTGGTAATAATATATAAATGTAATATTTTATTGTTGTATCAGTGTTTCTCTTGTTGTTAGGTTGATTGTTTACATTTGTAATGAACTATTTCACAGAACATTTTAGCCAATATTTTGATTCAGTTTTTATTTTTACAGTTTTCTTACAGCCATTTTTATGAACTTGTGTTTTTAAAAAATATTTCGAAATATTTTAAAAGTATTTTTAAGTTTTAGTTGTATTTTTATTTCAGTCAGTAATTTAAGTACTTTAAGTACTTAAACCTAATTTGTTAAACTTCTAGTTTGTTACCATACAAATCAGCACAGTAAATTATTGTGGTCTTGAATGAGTCATTGCATGTCTCATCTACTATTTTTTTTTTTTTTTTTTTCTCCTTCACTCTTGTGTTTTCTCTTTCACACTGGGATGGTCATTTTTGTTATTGTGTGTTTGTGTGTGGTGGTTACACCCTATACTTGGCTCTTTCTGTTTCCAATCTGTTTACGCTTTCTTTTTTTGTTGCTGTTGTGCTTTTCTGTATGTCCTGACATTATAGTTACATGCGTCCAACCCGTCACTATACAGTGTTTCTGTGCGAGGACTCTTCGGGTGATGAGCTGTCTCAGGATGATGACTCCATTGCTGCTTTTCCTGAACACTTCCTGCTTTCTGCTCCTTTTGAATGGTCTCTGTTCAAGTGTTTTTCATCCTTGATCTCTCTAATGATCATTAATCATAAAGTGAATATTTGATGACCTTTTCACATACTGTGCCCGCAATAAGTTTTTGGACACTACAAATTTAAAGATGCCATTGCATTAGATTACAAAATATCAAACCAAGTGGAAATATTAAATATACTGATACTGTTCAAAACACATTCTAGTTGTGGAACTAATCTATAGTACAGTAGAACAAATTTGTAAGTATAAATTGCATTAACTACACAGAGAGACCCCAGGGCTTGGTGCTTGGACACCTACTCTTCTGCCAGTGTTCCCCTAGCCGACCCTGCTTGTACCTTCTTGTACAAACGATTGTTAAATTGCCATTTATAATGCACTTGAACACAAATTTTGCGTATCTCTAGTAGATGGCATACTACACATCCCACACTTCTTGCTACGTGACACAAGGGCATACTACATTCTGGATTTTAAAATGCACATTGCATATAACGTTGTGACTGCAGTACCTGCCGTGTATTTCGAATTTGCACTACATTATATATGTCATACTATAATGTATACTGCACTACATATTGTGTCCTGGTAGAAGCTATATACTGCTTGCTGCATAGAGCATAGTGTGTGATAAAGTGCATCAGAATGTTAGCGTTTCTGAATGGGTCAGCGTAAACAGCCCTGTGAAACAAAACACTGCCCCCTAGAGCTCTGAAATAACTGTTCAAAACACATTCTAGTTGTGGAACTAATCTATAGTACAGTAGAACAAATTTGTAAGTATAAATTGCATTAACTGTACACCGAGAGACCCCAGGGCTTGGTGCTTGGACAGCATTGGCCAGCATGTTTGGCCTCCAATAACAAAGTACTTGAAACTAAAAGTTATTTTGTACTTGAGCATGTCATATAGCTCCTTGTCTAAACTCTTGTCATCTCTAAATTTCTCATGCACGTATTATTGAAGTTCTGCAAATAATCCAGAATATGGCAAAGTATTTGGTTCTGAATAAGGCCCAAAGAGCAATTCATTATCTAACGCAGTGAAAACCAAATTTTCAAGTGTCTGAATACTTTTTGGGGCTACTGTTCACCATAATATTTAGTTACGCTGTGGCTTTTTAGATTTGTCTTTAATGCTGTCTTTTATTGCATCGGTTTTATTGCATGGCTAGATTTAATCAATGTGATGTCTTAGCCTGAGGCATGCAACAGCTTATTTATGTAAAGTGATATTGATTGTTTTGTTGATCAAATCTGGCCATTTCAACAGCTCTTCATCTAACATGAAAATTATAATGTGTCTGTACTTGTTTGTGCATGTGTTGTGCGTGTGCTTGTTTGTGTGTTTTTGTGGCATGGATGTTGTGTGCATATGTGTTTTTATTTGCATATGTGACTCAGGCCCCAGCCATACAGGTCTCTGAAAGAGGCGGAGCTTGTGGAAGAAGGTGAGGAGGTTCGGGAGTGCTTCCAAGGTAACACTGCTCCGTCCAGCCCTGTCCTAGACAAGTTCTCTGACCTGAGCCTGTTGCAGGATGCTTTCCGTAGTCAGCAGGGCGAGCCAGAATGTACCAAAACCACAAATACCACAAAATCCTCTAACAGAACACGCTCTACACTCAGTTCTGCCAGAAGTTTGGAGGAGCTACAAGTAGACCCACAACATGCCAACTTCAACTGCCAGGTTAGATTGTGCTGCAAAGTGTTTGGGAGTGACGGCAACATGTACAAGAGAATCACATAAATCAATTCCCAGTTTCCCAACTTTGTTACTGGAGGCACACCAAAAGTACACATTTTTGAACTCTTTCTATTCAAACGCCTGGTTCAACTGCTCCTTAGCAGACTTCAGGATCTGAAATGAATGAATCAGATAAGGGAGACATCCAAAATGGATTTTGCTGTGTCTCCAGGATCATGTTTGAGAAACCCTGCGCTAAATTTTTGTTCCACTTGTAGGGACACTGCCAAACTCATGTTTTGTTATCTCACTTTTAGGAATTCATTGTGGTTGTCACTCTCGCAATCACCCAAACTATAGGTGATCAGAATGGGTTTAAGTTTATTTTTGTACATGGCCTCTATCTATTTAATACTTGTTTTAATTGTCTGTTCTCCAGCCGATGGATCTTACTTCTGGTGAGCGCACACGCACACTCCCTGGTCTTAAAACCACCAATCCATACAACAAGCACTGGAGCCAAAGAGATGTCCCATCCACATTGCTTGGCCAAGAGTCACCTTCCTGGGAGAGACCTCTCTCCATGCCACCCTTGGAACCCCCTGAGGCACAGCCACCCAGCAGAGAGAGTTCAAATCCTAGTGCAGAGAAGACCGAAGGGGTTTGTATCACAATCCCTCGTCCCCAAGGTCGAAAAACACCTGAACCGGGTGCAGTTCTATCACCAGCTGTGACCCTTCTGCGTGGGGTTAAACAGGCTAGCGAAAAGGAGGGAGGAGTGTCTGCTGGAGGGCAGGAGTTTCGGCAAGCACTGAACATATCTCCTCACTCCCAATCACAAACTCAGGCGGACTTGTTGAAGCCCAGTGAGCCAAACAAGGGACAGGACTTGCTAAGCTTGTTGGACCCTCTGTGCGGAGCAACAAAGAATGAGTCCACCCCACCCCTTTCTAAACCCCCTATACCTCCTCGACCCAACCTCCCAAACTTGCCTGCCTTCCCCCCTTCAGTATCACTGAACCCCTTTACCCAACCACCCCAATACCAGCCACAAAGGCATTATAGTCCTGTAATCCCAGGTAACCCTTTTGCCCAAGCATACATGCCTCCCCCAGGTGCCAACTACTTCTCCACCTCTGCCCACCCATTTTCAGTATTTGGTCAGACATCTGCTGTGGGTGTGACCCCAACCAGAGGGTCGTGGCCAATTGGACATGTTCCTCCATCCTCCAATAGTAGCGGGTCTCTTTCAACCCTCTTAGACTCACCTGCTCCGGCTTCTCTGGCCCAGTCTGCGCAAGTTTCTGCAGATGTACCCCTTGACCCATTCAGTGACCTTCTTATTATGGCAACAACACCAACAGTAATGGCCACGCCCCCCAAAAAGAAGGTAGAGGATTTGCGAAGAAGGTGGGAAACTTTTGACTAGCTCTGCCCACATCTTTCCTCTGCAGCTGCTACCAACCAGTGAGGGTCTGAAAATTTAGAGCCAGTGGGTATTTAAGACTGTGCCCCCTAGTGGCCTGAAAGCACTGTTGGACATTTTTCCTTCAGAGTGTGTCGTGCTTTTTTTTGCGCCTAGCTCACACTTAGCCTTAGGCACACATGCTAATGATTTGTTTCCCATAGCATCCGGATGAACAGTTTCGTTCCAATAGCAGCAAGATTAACACTTGAAAAACATATTAGCAGGATAACACTGTATTTTCTGTAGCTAGCAGTCTAGTTTCCATAAGGATCGAACTACAGTACTAAAGATACCACACAGTAAGTGACCCAAGTCCTACACTAGCAATTAGACTGGCATTTTTGCTTTTATGGCGGTAACTGCATGAACAGTCAGTGCCATTTTTATAAGAACCTTTTTTTTTTTTTTTATCCTACACATTCATTCAAAATGACATACACTAGTGTCCACCTTCTTGTACAAACGATTGTTAAATTGCCATTTATAATGCACTTGAACACAAATTTTGCATATCTCTAGTAGATGGCATACTACACATCCCACACTTCTTGCTACGTGACACAAGGGCATACTACATTCTGGATTTTAAAATGCACATTGCATATAACTTTGTGACTGCAGTACCTGCCGTGTATTTCGGATTTGCACTACATTACATATGGCATACTATAATGTATACTGCACTACATATTGTGTCCTGGTAGAAGCTATATACTGCTTGCTGCATAGAGCATAGTGTGTGACAAAAATGCAGTATGCATTTGATGAATTATATGTGGTGAATGGCTTCACTGGTACTGGCTTTACTTCTGGTTTTGCTTGCCTGTGTGTCAGTCCAAAAGTAATGGGTCTTCTGGAACAGGGTTCTGTTCAGTTTCAAAATAGTTTAGTTTAGATGCTAATTGTCCATTTGCTTTGATTTGATGTTGAAGTTCTCTCATTTTATTCTGAGCATCACATGATAGACTTATAGCTTTCATAAAGCAAACAGTCACCACCCTTCTTTTTAGCACTACCCTTTCCATTTAATCTGCTACTGCCTTGCGAGCTGCATTATGGGTATTTATTCTAAGAGCTGTTTTGTGCTTTTTAAACATACATACTGCTATAAAGTGTGTTAAAATGAGACCTAACTCTTTAACAGTTGTTTTTCTCATAATAGACTCTGCCTGTTTTCTGAGTTTAGTTATATATACAATCTTTGTTGGAGGATCTTTGTTTCATGCCATTTATTTTGTTATATTTTTGTCTGAGACAAGTAGGAGAACACTGTTTGTGCAAATCTTGACATGGAAAAGAATTGTGTACAACCAAACGCTCAAATCCAAAAGAAACATGTTTTTGTCCATGTCATTGATCATCAGGGAGTGAACTGGTGTCTCTGGTTTTGTTGTATTTAAAATATGAAATAATGTTATTTGTGTTATTAAAGTGTTCTTGAACATCTCTATCCACCCTGTAGAGCTGTTAAAAGTTCACGTTTTCTGTTAGTTTAATGTTTAGATCACCTTTCGAATTTGGCCTTAAATGAGTGTGTGCGCGCATGTGCATGCGTGTGTTATGTGTGTAAATTGAGAGCTGTTTGTTGTGAGAGGTTTGTTGTGTATTCTTACTGCATGGGTTCGTTTATGGTGTTTTGTTTTAAATTTTGTCTTAATGTTAAAAAGATGATTTTTACATCACCTGGTAGGTTAAAATGTTATTGGTGAAGCACACACTGTCTTTGGTCAGTAATTCATACTGAAAGTTTAAAACAAATTTCAGTGGAAATGGAAGCTTATACATCATTACAGAATACACTGAGTGGACCTGCACTGGATTACAGTGAACTTCTAGGGGGACTTTAATAATGTTTGACAAACACAAAACCAAAAATTAATAATGACAGTGAAATGCATGTGAGCATATTGAAGTGCAACTGTATAACAGAAAACATCAACTTTAAATGTAAATATTCAGTAAAAATTAACTGGGTGATGCAAAACGAGGCATTTATTTTTTTCATTGACAAATTTTTTTTGCTAAATGTTCTGTTAAAAATAACTTTACAATTTTTTTTTCAGCAATCATCAAATGACCTGAAGCTGAGATATATATATTTTTCTATACAGAGGTTTAATTGACTAGACATCCCAATTTGTTTAGTTTTAAAAGTTGTTCTGGATGAAGTATTGTAGATGCACATGAGGCCCATCCCTGAATGTGACTATTCTGAGATCGAAAAAAGTGTCAAACTATAATCTAACATGTCTGGGTTACACAGGGTTTGAAATTAAGACTGGAATGTATTTAATAAACATTGTCGGTCCTATTTTGACAGTATCCTTTAAGGTTTAGATATCTCAGCTTGAATGGTAGGAGAGTGCAGCTTCGGCAAGGTGGAACTATCAAGACGTGTTTCTGATTTGTAAAATACAATTTTGTCTTGGAATGTATCCTAATGTGAATTCATATTCAGTTTTTATCATCTTGTTCTTTTAAAAAAATCTTTTTAATTATTATTTGGATGTTATCATGTGTGTTTGCCATAATTAAAAACTCAGTATATATATTCATTTGAAAGTGGTGAGTTTGAGATTTGTTTTGCTCCCATTTATTCATTTATTTTTAACCATTCTCTTTCCCAGTATTTTTGCACATTTTGTATTATTATTATTATTTTAGGACTGTTTGTTTCATAAGTTAAAAAACACCACTAATCACGAACCTGACAATTACATCAATTATAAATTTTCCTCATTATTTTAACTGTAACTCCATTTAAACATTCAAACACAAACATTTTATTAAACAATTTTTGCACATTTGCATATTCAAAAATATATTCCTAAGATGATGTTGCAGTTCAAACTGTACTGTTTAGATGTAGGGAATCCTATGCATGCATTTGAAGAAAATCTGACTGGGAGAGAGAGAGAGAGAGAGAGAGAAAACAAATTATAGTCACAATTTACAAAATATACACAACCTGTAAACGCAACTTGCAATCGGTCAGTTTTTACAATATTTGGATATCAGAATGGATTTTGTCCTTATATTTATCTCTGATCTTTCTTATTTCATCTTCATACCAAGCAGAACTGTATTTCACCGCTCAATGCGATCATATTTGCATGTGTATGGAGAGTTGTGTACAAATGGTGGTGGTGGCGATGTTTATTATCTGATTTATATCTTTAGTAGAATAAATGTACATTCCTAAAAAATGTTAAGTGCGGTGATTGTCAAACAGTAACATGTTCACAGTTTTTTTTCCAATAACGATCTCAAACAGAATAACAAATTATTGCATTCACATTTTTTTTGGAATTACCGTAATTCCTTGATGTCAATTTTGCTCAGATTCTGCTAAAAGCTGTTTGTCTTTTGACTTCATCCATAACAGCTAAATAGCTGTGCAGCTTTGCTCTCTATGATTGCAAAAAAATTTATCACTATATTAAATCACTTCTCCTTGCTGTCTCATATGGAATATTAGAAGTGCAGATTAGTGTCTAAAATAAAAAGGGCATTATAGACAAAGATGTGCTGAGATTGCTACCTAACTAGCATTACTTGTAGTCTTTTTTTGTAATCTATCATAACTTGTAATTGTGCACTGATGTGAATAGCTTTTAGTATTCAGAAATGCATAATTAGGGTAATTCTGACACAATGTGAACAACAATAATTCATGCAAAACAGCAATGTATTACTTTAAAAGGGTAACTAGTTTTGGTTGGTTCCCACCCTTGTACTGTAAATGCTAATATATGGCCAATTGTTCACATTGGCATGAATATGAAGCCATATTCTTCAGTATTGATGATCATATCCAGTGTAGCCCACAGCAGGAATAGTAGCTAGTTAACAGTCTTGCTAAAGACATTATACAGTGCCTTGTACATTTTTTTTCAAACATTTTTTTTACTTGTACATAAGCACTATTTTTAGTGCTTATCTTTTTAAGATTTTAAATGCTCTCGGAAGAATGTAAACTCTTTTATTTCTGTCTCTTTGCAGTCAAAGCCGTTCAGGCATACGGTTCCATGAGGTAAAGAATCACCATGTTCAAGTTCAACTAGACTTGAGAAAGTTGCTGGTTAAATTTTTAGGTCTTCTCAAAAGGTCAACTATTTTTAATGCCTTCATGTTTCCCGTTTTTCCTCTCTCACTTGTTGTACAGTACATCTTCAGGTTTCTTGTTTGATGTAGCACTTGCTTCTCACTGTGGCTCTGTAATACCACAAGGCCTTGGAAAGTTTCAGTGTAGTTCCATAGAGTCACACAGACAATATTAGAGCCCCTTTATCTACATCTGTTTGTATGTTCAAATGAGACGCTCTTCAGGTGGTACTTTCAGCATGCTATCCATCTCCAGGCGTGCACCAGCAATCTCCTGATGGCTTGGGGAATAAGCTCCTTCTGATTGCCGCTTCCTGCGTGCTGTCATCAACATAAAAATGAGTCCAATGGCCACCAAGAGGATACAGCCACATGCAAGTGGAACCGCAATGGCCAACCATGGAAGATGTTCTTGCTGAGCCTGTTTCTGCAGACAGAGATTCAAATCGTTATTGTTGGCAGGTATAAAAATATAACACTCAACACTATGGAACTAATTTGCATGCTTATTTTTATACTCCGTGTTTTCTTACATTTGTTTCACAGAACTGGCCACTGAATCCTGCTGGACACAAACACTGAAAACGGTTCAGCCGATCCAGACATGATCCACCATTTAGACATGGGCTAGATGCACACTCATCAACTTCTCTCTCACATCTGTGGAATTAAACATGTACTCACATATGTACTTAGACTTAGTCGTCTATATCAATATATTTATATATTCAATTTATTTCTAATGGACAGTGATGTAAGTGTTAATTCTACCTGTCTCCTGTGAATCCTGGAGGGCAGGTGCAGTTTGCCCCCCATTGAGTGTCATGACAAATACCCTTATTTTCACATTCAACATCTAGTTCACACTTAAGAGGAGGGTAGTTATACCTGATGAACAGGAACACACACAAACAAATTTATAAACTTCTCAATGAGACTCAACAGTCTCACTAGTTCATTCAAACTCAGGTAACAAGAAATAACTGTAATGTGAAACAAAGTGGGACATTTGAAAAAATGAATAGTATATTATTTGATATTTTTTACATTAGTGTTCATTAACATTTACAATTGCAACCAGGTTTGCAGCTGTCTCTCTGAAGGCCACGTTATAACCCTTTCTCTGTTGGAAGACATAGTACTGTAAGTTACACTGAGTCAAGTCTAGGCATGTGTGTGATCTGTAGGAACTCACTGACAACGTGTTCCGCTGTACTTGGGTGGACAGATACAGGTGAAGTCATTAACTCCATCTACACAGGTCCCACCATTCTTACACTTCGATCCTTTGCAGTCGTCTATGTTTTCTGAACATGTAGGTCCAGCATATCCTGGGTGACACAAGCAGTCATACCCATTAAGCTTGTCTTTGCACTTGCCATGAAGACAGGGTCCTGAAACACACTCATCGGTTTCTTTCTCACAGGTGAGCCCTTCCCAGCCAGGTGGGCACTTGCAGCCAAACGTATTGAAAAGATCCACACACATACCACCACGTCTGCAGGGATGAGAGAGGCACACTGGAGCCCCATTGCAGCCTATGCGCACACGCTCATCTTGTTGTCGCCAAAACTGTGATGTTTGGGGTGATTTGGTATGGTCTACAAATGGAAGGTACACCTCACCCACTCTGACAGCACCTAGACATCCTGTGTACGTCTCTGCTAGTGCTACTTCACTTGACAAGTCTTTAAGAAAACTTAAACTACCAGCAAGTTTTGGGGCACTGCTACCATCTATGATACCATCCACCAAAATGAACCACTGCGATGCATCAAGTTCTGGATTGGCCATGGCAACCATGAGGTGATGCCAGTTTCCATCTGCAATGTGTCTTTGTCCAGAGAATATAACTGGTTCCACTCTGTTCTCGGTATGAAGCTCCACATGAATGGCTGTATCCACTAGACCAATCAGTAGAAGCTCCGCCCCTTTCCATGCACGAAGTAGCACAGCATTTTCCTGCCTTGTACGGAGCTCCATGGTCACATTAGTCACCGGGTAAACTAGAGATCCTTTAGCACTGTAGTGTAAGGGTGTGTTGTCAAAGGTCGCATTAGCAATGCCTGATAAGACAAAAAAAAAGTTTGATAAATCACATTTACTATTTTTTACACACATTTATTTTTATGACTTTATCAAAACATAATATTACTAAATTAATTATTTTACTAACAGGATCTTTAAGAAAATGGCAAATATAAACTGAATGTTTAAGATAAGCATACACTCAAAACCATCCAAGAGATCCACGCAGCGTCCACCATTTAAACACGGGTCGTTGACGCACCAAACCCGAGTTTCACATGTCTTTCCGGTGAAATCCCGAGAACAAGAACAAGTAAAGTCATTCCATGTTACTGTGCACTCTCCACCATTTAAGCAAGGCTCCACCTGCAAATTAACCACCCAAAATCAGATCTTTCATTTAATTATCCATTTAAATAGATAAAGTGGAATAAAAGCTACATATATTTCTACATACCTTGCATGTGTCATCACTCATGCATCCAGGAAGCACGTTCTCTGCATGACTTGAGATATATACGGTCTCCCTAAGGGCAGTGTTCCAGATTTCCACATTCAGATGTTCGTCGTTTAGTCTCAGGTCCTGCAAGCAGCCCTTAAAATGACCCCCCCAGTCAGCTGCACCCTCTTCACCTGGAACCCCACCAACATACACTAGGTCTCCTTTTAGAAATTCCAAGTCAGACAGAGAGCCAAGTCTGTAGCGCAATCCAGCATGGCTAAAGAACATCTGACCCTCCTGTACATCAATCTGAAGCATTTGCTTCTCTCCATTACAGACAAACACTGGTGAAGATAAAATGGGTGACCCCACCACAGAGGTGACATGTACTCGTCCAATTTCCAGATACATGGTAAAATAAGGATCATCCTTCTCTGTCCCCTGAAGCCCTGCCCTACGTATCTGAAATAATAACCCACTTGATTTAAGAGATCGTAAGAAGAATGACACACTAAAGTTCCTGCCAAAATCAGACAACAGTTCAAATGCGAGAAAGCTTGTAGAGTCCTCATGACTGAATGTCCAAAAGGAGAAATCTGTGGAAGGAAAAGAAATAGAGTAAAAATTCTAGCTAAAAATTCAAATTTCTAATATAATATAATATTTCAAATATATTCCCCTACACCACAAGTCCATTCCTGGAGGACCTCTGTTCTCCAAAGCTTTTGTCCTAATCTTGATTAGTTTGTTCAGGTGTGTTTGAACAAGGTTAGAGCTAAACTTAGCAGAAAAGTTGACCTCAAGTACCAGAGTTTAATGCCCCAGCTCTGTACATTACCCCAAGACCATTGTTTGAGTGTATGAGCATATGTGTATGCATACCTTGGCTGCAGTCACGTCCATAGTGAGGTCTATAACAGTCACAGCGGTAATCTGTCCAGAGGTCAACACAGTGCCCTTGTTGAGAGCAGGGATTTGGGTCCACCCCGCACCATTCTGTCTTTATACAGCCAAACTCTACGCTTGCCCCCTCATCTCCCAGATCATGTGGCATTACATGATGACCATCCACCTGTAGGTCCTCCATACAACCCAAAAAGCCATGTCCACTTAAGGTTAGATTCATGTACTCCTCTGGTACTCCACCCACATATAACTTTGTGAGGCTATCGTGGTGCAAGAAAATTTCTTCACCATCTGGTAGCTTGTATTCAACTCTGCATGCTTGATTGCCACAGCCTGGACCAATAATTTGCAGAATGAGTCTGATATCCTGATCCCATCCATCAATGTTCACCACTGCCTCATGCCAATCTCCGTCACTTACAAGCCCTGGCAATTGTGCCTCCAGTGACCCGCCCTCCTTTGATATTGCCTTGGCATGCAGCTGACCCCCAACAATCTCCAGAGAGAGAAAGAAATCAGCATTGTCTCGAAAGAACAGCAGCATATCAGGCAGTGTGGTGCGGAAGCGCATGCGTACTCCCAAAGGGTGTTCATGTTCTTCTATGTCTCTCCTTATGTGCTTGAGTGGTGGAATTTTAATAAGAAAGAACTTTGGCGAGGAGAAGGAGAATGTGGTTGGTATTGAACATACTTCATCATAAAATCCAGGTGGACAAAGACAAGTATGTTTGTGTGTCTCTCCATCCAGCCATGGCAAGCAGGTGGCGCCATTTTGGCATGCATGTTTAATGCAACCACGGAGTTGCACAGTGCATTGGGGTCCACCCCATGGGAGGAGACCTTCCTCAGCTTCTGCGCAGTGACACTTATATTCAGCCACTCCATCTTCACATACACCTCCATTAAGGCAGGGGGCGCTCTCACACTCGTCTATATTAACCTCACACTCCACACCTGAGAAAAGAGATAACAAAGTTAACAATACAAACATACATATGCAAACACTTTCCCATACGCAAACACTAACCTGCAATCCCCTCTGGGCATATACACATATATCCGTTTACAAGATCTTTACAGCTTCCTCCATTGTGACATGGCTCAGATACACACTCATTTATGTTCACCGAACAGTTCTCTCCTGGGGAGAACAAATAAACAAAACAAATAAATAGCATGACAAAGCTCTTTTTGTATGTAAAAACACTGCTTTAATACTTGAGCAACCTTGACCATCCATTCAGTCATGCATTGGGTGACAAAATAGTTTGACTCAGCCCTGGAACAAGTTTTTTAAATGAAAGCTGTTGTATTGCTGCCTTGTCTTTATTGATTTATTGTACTGTTTTACATTTACATCGGTGTTTTTATGTTGCCAGTACCTGTGTATCCTGGTTGGCACTGACAGATGTAACCTGCTGCTGTGGCATAGGTGAACACCAAGTCTGCGTCCCAGTGTTCTGGTTTTGACTTCTCAAAACATTCACCGTTGTTCTCACAGGGAGTATCAGCACATTCATCTATGTCCACCTCACAGTTATCTCCTTTAAAACCTATTCACACATCAACATCATTTAAGATTGTTGCAAAGTTAGATTAAAGACTTGAGTGTAATTTTTGCATAAAGGAGAGCTACCTGGCAAACAGGTGCAGTTGTAGTGGTTAATGCCCTCTAGACAAGTTGCTCCATGTTGGCAAGGATGTGATGCACACTCCAGAATATCCTCCTCACAGTGGTCTCCCATAAACCCAGTGCCTTCACATTCACACTCATAACTGCATACAAATGCAACCCATATCAGACAGTCAGTACACAATCTTATACATTTAACTATCAACATAAAATGTTTTTCTGGCCAATAACCAACCACTTATACAGGAAGAGACTGACTAATATGTAACTTCATTCATTCCCATAATTCCTGATTTCCTTTACCTATCAATGAGGTCGTAGCAGATTCCTCCATTCTGACATGGATCACTTTCACATTCATTGATGTTAATTTCACAGTCTGAACCTTCAAATCCCTGCACACAGTCACAGGTGTATAGCCCTACTAGGTCATGACAGGTGGCTTCATTTTGGCATGGATTTGACTCGCATTCATCGATCTCCATCTCACAGTTTACTCCTACAGAGATTTAGAAAACAATACATGATTAACAATGATATGCCAATTGTTGTCAGTGTGAATATCCATGTAAACCAGGAATGCCCAGTCCTGCTTTTGAGGGTCCATAAATCTGTAGAGTTTGCTTCCAACCTTAATTAAACACACTCAAACCAGCTAATCAATGGGTTTAGGATTACTAGAAACTTCCAGGTAGGTATGTTGGAGCTATACTTTGCAGAACCTTGCCCTGTCAAGACCATGATTGAGCATACCTGCTTTAGACTGTTAACAATACCATTACAAGATGGTGAAACTAAAGGTTTCAAACTAGATAATGTGAAGTGCCCACACAGATTACCTGTATACCCCAGCAGACATTCACACAGGTACTGGTCTTTTCCATTAATACAAGTTCCATTGTTCCAACAAGGTCGTGATGCACACTCGTTTATGTCAATCTCACAGTTGTGTCCTTGGTATCCAGGCACACAGAAGCAGTGATACTTGTTGATCCCATCCACACATATTGCACCATTTTGACAAGGATGTGAATCACACTCATCCACGTTCTCTTCACATGTCTCACCACGAAAACCTTCTGAACAGTTGCATTCAAATCCATCCACTATCCGTCTACAGGTGCCATTGTTGAGGCAGGGTTCATCAACACAGTCTATGATGCGATGACTGCAGTCCTCTCCTCCGAAACCAGGTGGGCACAGGCATTTGTAGCCATTCAGCTCATCTACACACTCAGAGAGGGCCCCAACACACGGCCCACTTTCACACTCGTTGATGTCCTCTGGGCAGGTGTAGTGCTCTGTGCCTGGTTCAGTCACACACCCTTCACATTCAGCAAACACACAAGCATTGTACAGCTCATCGCAGTCCCTCCCCATGTACCGCACTCCTACCCGTGAACACAAACACACATAGTCATCCATTGTATCCACACACGTCGCCCCATTTTGGCAGGGTGAAGATGCACACATGTCATATGACCCCGAACAGAATATACCTGGAAAAAGAGAAACAGGATTTAAATGTTGTACCTCTTAGGCCCAATTCCCAGTTATAGTTCATAGCCCTTCACCTAAACCTACATCTACCCTTCCCCATGACCCTCGAAACAGAGTGTCAAAAAATCCCCTATTCCCCTATAACGTTCTATATTAATGCGCTGCTTTCGTTGACACACTCACACTCACACACACACACATACTGGAGATCATGCAGTGCATAAATAAACATCAAGGAGGAAAGAAACTAGTCACTGCTGCTCCATGACTGTAATTAATAAAATAGCTTCAATACTGAATTGCTACATTATATTTTATAGCAACGAGAGGATAAAATTGCTGTTTTTGAAGTAAACACACTCGTTGTAGTGAGAGAGAGAGAAAGAGAGAGAGAGAGAGAGAGAGAGAGAGAGAGAGAGAGAGACGCATGGAATTTACACAAGCAACTCTCTCAAAATGGCCATATTTGACTAAAAAAGTTTTGAGATATCTAATTATACTTGTCCCCCTCAATGTCTATGGTGGTTAGGGTTAATAACGGTTTAACATTAATGATTTAATGTTACCAAACTTTAGCAATTTTTTTTGCAAACATTTCTTTGTAGATCATGACCGTAAATATAAGCACAAGATTGAATGTATCATAAAATCCTTTTTTACGCCAAAAATACTGCCTGAGCGAACCATCTACAACCCGGCAACAACATCACAGCACTCTAACATGTGAGTGGTGAGTTCTGCATATATTACTATGATAGTAAAACAGAAAACAAACAGAGACACCCGAGACAAAGGTAAAACTGATATGAGTTAATAACAGGCTGTTGATCCCAAACCTTAATCCTGGGTAAGACTGACTGAGCCCGAGGAATAAAGAGAGAGAATCTCTTCAAAGTCAGCATTACACATACTAAGCCCATCTGTGAGGTTGATCATCATTTGTGAGGTTCAGCATTTTTTTTTTACCTTTTCAGTCACAACAAGTCTTTACAAATGTAGTTTAGACCTAAAACGAAGAGATTGAATTTGTTTTTGAGTATTTCAAAATGCATATTTTGTTTGTGCATATATATGAGTTTGCATTTTTAGAGCAGAGAGTGGTACAGAGCATTCGCAGGGTTTTTCTTGTACAAATCAGCCAATTGCACGAGAGCTCTTTGAGTCATTCCAAATTCCTGTTATCTGCATGACCTCGACCCTCAACCCCCACCGCATGCCCAACTTGGATCCATTAATATGGCCCTCCCAATCCCTAAACCTTGTGGGGCCCCTTGTGCCACTAAACTCCACTCCCCCACCTTCTCTCAACCACTTTGCTGCCCTGGCCCCCTCAATGTCGCTTTAATAAGACCTTCATCCCAAATATTCATTCAGGCGGAAGATATTAATGAATGGGCAAAAGGAATGAGGTGCTGTGTGCATCTGTCTGTGTGTGCATGTTGAGTGTTGAGTGTGTATCAGGCTAAGACAGTGTAGCAGGAATGGAACAGCATCGAAGGGATGAATTTAGTTCAGGAATGTTTGTGTGTGCTTCAGCTTTCATGTTTGTGAGAACCAAATGTTCCCTTAAGGATAAATGGCAATAGATATTTATTTATTTATTTTTAAAACCATCTGTTATATGAAGGTTACATTATACCTGGAAACCATTTACCAGGCCATCATAATTTATTTTGGTAATTTTCAAATGCCTTTTATCATCTCAGTCTCAGAATTTACCAAAAGCCATTATAAAAAAAATATTATTACATTTCTAACTAGTTGCATAGGTGTAATAGGTAGTTGCTATAATGTGTTCTTGGTGGTTGCCAAAAAAATACTTAAAAAAAAAAAAGCCTTTATCTGAGGTGGAGAGAATCGCCAACTTAACTGATTATTGCATTTCCCTGGTAGTCTTATTTCCTAATTTTTCAAGTTTAATATTTGTTTTTGTTAAACATGAGTTAAAAATACCCATATTTCTCTCTCTCTCTCTCTCTCTCTTTTTTGTATATCAACAAGCACCAATATTAGTGTAAATTGACTTTCACATTTCTTTTTCATCACAAAATTCCTAAATAGTTTTTTTTCCAGGTTTAAATTAGATTTTGAATACCGGATTTTCAGTGTCAGACTTGTAGTGTCAGATCCGATGTGTTTGCCCAGACACTTTAATCAGCATGGAAGTGTTACTTTTAGAACAGAAACATCTTATCAGTCTCAGAACACAGACTGTTCTTACACAACACAACTGAGAGCTTACACGCTGATCTTAGTGTGAAAGCACTCACATTGATCTTAGAATGGACACGTGACTTACACCGTGATCTTAAAGCAAACAAAACAAGCACGCAGAGAAGAGGAAGTTATGAGTAATTGCTTCTTCCATTCCATAAGCACATTATTTTCTCTTATTCATGCAAGAAAACTTCTTTGAAGTATTTAAAAATAATCTTTACCAAAACCTCAAAACTAATTTTAAAAATACTTTGATTTTAGTATGTGTCTGTAAACTGTGTAGGATTCAGATACGTCCTACACCCGCTCAAGCATTCATTCAGTCCAGGAAAATGAGCTCCATGCAGACTGACCAGCAAGTGTCCACTGAGTGGGACTCGGTGTCCATAGTTACTTCTATGCTAATCTTGCCCTGAGACGAAGAGATGCTGACCTCTGTGACCCCAGATCCACCTCCTCATTTTCCTCATTTCCATTTATTTTCATGAGATCTTTACCCTAGGTTATACCATTGTCTTTCTCACGGTCTTGGATCTCTTCAACGCTCATGTCATTTCCTGTCAGCATAGTCTGATAAGTAAAGAAGATTTCCCAGCTCACGCTGTCATAGACGTGAACCGTCACTGAGCCAGATGACATAATGATGTCAGCCACAAGCGTCCAGTCCATTGATGGCACACATACATGAATTGACATCTCTAGTTTTCTTTTTTCTTTTTTTTACAATGTCTCCCTCAAACTCTCTCCTTCCTGTTAATGAAGGACACTGATTATCTGCTTTCTGCTCTGTCCTCTATATTGTGCAGCCTGTTTACAGAAAATTAAAGTGGATTACGCTGTCTGTACCTCATTTAGCTTATGTTCTCTCACACAAACACGTGTGCTTGAACACTCTCACCGACATAACCTTTAATTCAGAGTATTTCTGCACACTTTGGATACCATCAACATTCATTTCAAATTGAATGTTTTACTCTTTCTGTCTTGTGCAGCTAGTGAAAAGACTATTTAAAGTCCATTAGATGTTCCTACCATCAGAGAGAGCGAGTAGGTCAGTGTCTGTAATGTACTGAGATGATCGTAATCCTCTCAGAGTGGTGTGTGTACAACAGGACAGCTTTAGGTTAGTCTACACTACTAAGCCAGCTTTTGTTACCTTAGGATATAGTTCTCTGCCACTTTGTTTTAAAGAGATTACAGAGAGTGACTATTTTTCATGAGTTAGATACAGAAACTGCAAGGCTGCTAGTTATATTAATAAAAACTATATGTACTATATATATATGTTACTGTGTATTAAAAAATATAACAATTAAAAAACAATAGATTAACCATTATATATATTTTTTTGTCATTACTTTCATTCAGCATGGATGCATTCAACTGATCTAAAGTGGAACTGAAGACTGGATTAATGATGCTGAAAATCTGGGTTTTCAATCAAATTAATAAATTGCATATCAAAATATATTAAAATACAAGTCAGTTATTTTAAAATATGATGCGTTTAGGCTCCAGGTGGAGACAGGCTGTAGTGGATCTGATTAGCCAGACTTTAACATTGAGGTTTTACAGAGATCCGAGAGGCTCTGGCATCCCACGGCTGACAGAGACATTCTCCTGACATCTGTCTCGAGCGCTATGCCTTACTCCTTGTGTGTCAGTGTTTAAGGTTATCTTTGCGAGACCTCTGGAAGAATTTTAGCCATGCAGGTTCTGTTCTAAGAGCTACAGCACTGATACTGGCTGTCAATCAAGTGAAACTCCTCCCCTTTTGTTTACATCACTGTCAATCATCCCTGTTTGTGTCTTACTTCCTGCTGTGAGGGGGTGTGACATTTTAGTTTTACAATTTAAAGGGGCTATAGATTGTTTTAGTGGGGTCAGGTGGGGAAACGCATCTCTATGTGTGTGTATTCAAAGAAAAAAATAAATAAATGCAACAACAACACACCAGAGTTAAGTATGAGTTGAAAAACTATTATAGTATTAATATTTTGTTTTATTTAATTATGTATTTGTGTATGATTTCATTTTCAGTTTGTTTACTTTATATGGATGCCCATTTCCACTACAAATATTATAATTGTGATATATATTTGAGACAGAAACCAAACACACACACACACACACACACAGAGAGAGAGAATCTAAACTGCAAACTCAGTGAGAAAAAGTTTGGATTTAGTTTTTTCCAGAATTAATTTATAGTTTATATGACTTTTCTTTTTTTCTTTCTTTTTTAAATTGTAAGATATTAACTTTGAATTGTGAGGAAAATTTAGATAAAAAGTTGCAATTACCTTATTTTCTTCCTTATTCTGTGACATTAATGAGCTTCCGTGATTTTATTTATTTATATTTTTTATGGTTGTAGTTTTAGTTCCATGCATTCAAAAATAACAACCCTGTGACACACAGCATAGATTTGGGAGTTAAGATTCCTACTGTCTCTATGACTGTGAAATTTGTCACCGGTTTAATAGCCCATTCAGATCTGTATGAGATAATACTCACTTAATATGCATCTGTCCAGAGATATGGGTGGGAACGGATGGGTAACAGAGAGAACGAGAGTGAGACAGCAGCTGGGACGTGTGTGTGATGTGTGACAGGACTCTGTGATAACCTGTGATCTGTTTATTTTCACAGATGCAGGAGAGTTTTTTTCCATATGCATGTTTAATTCTTCCTCATTCTATGTGAACCTAAAAATTCTGAGATTCTGAGAAAGTTCTCAAATCAAGAATTGTCACAAATGTTGTTCACAGAATTTACTTTTAGATTATTCTTATCCACTTATTACTTATAATAATATATTACTCTATTACCAAAATATTAATTTAATTATCTAAATATATCTGATCCTTTTGAGCATTTATTCACACAAAAACATGTGGTAGTATCTAGCCCACTTAAAGTATTAATAACATTTATTAACATTTATTATTATACATTTTATAACTCTATTATTACCCAAAACAATAATGTAACCCTCTAAACATTGAGCAAAATTGACCAGCTTTTTTACTACAAAACAGAAAAACATGGTTATTATACTTAAATCTCGGTAAACACAAATGAACAATGCATACACTAACCATAGTTTAACCATGGAATTTATAGTAAAACTATGGTTATACAAATGGTAATCAATATGCTTAAAAAAACATGGTTATAATAAGAGCATGGTTAATTTTTTTGTAAGGGTGGATCCATAAAGACGCTATTTGTTAATGTTAGCATCAACACAAACACCTATTATAGGCTCACTTTTATTAGCAGAATCTTGACTGTGAGAGTGCAGATGACTGTTGTGTGAATTTATTCTTCCCTCGCTGTGTTCTTGTTGGGATTAGTGTTGGGGGCAGGGTACATTGTAGACATTTTCATTTAAAAAGTCATGTGAATTCCAGAATCCCCCTTGTTTCCCGAAGCGCCTGACGTCACATTTGCATGCATGGTTTGACATGAACTTTCAGCTAAGTCAGAAAATCAGACCAGTTTCACCTGCTGTTCCTCTCATTGAATTTCCCCGCTGACTTCCATTAGTCAATGCAAATGCACTACAGATACATTGTTTGTACTGGCCATACCACACTTGAGACCTGGACAGTGGGGTCTGTGAGTGAGTTTTGACTAAGCAGTGATAATGTAAAAGCCAAACTTCCATTTCCATTCCAACACTTAGAACCAAAACTAATGTTGAGCAGAGCGATATCGGCATGCTGTTTGTTTCACTAGAACACAGAGTTTATTAAATTAGCTCCATTTTAAAAAAGTCTTACATATTCAATTGTTTAAATGTTTGTTTGTTTTTTGTAATAATTTTTAACAATCATTTTTTTCTTAAAAAATTAAAATAAAGAATTAAAAATACCCAAGTAACTACACTGTAAAAGTTGTGAATAAAACATTAATTTGATTAAAAAGATTTTGGAGTTCATTTTAGGACAATATTATTTTATTCTAACTACTTCAAAATTTCATCTTGATTGACTGTGTAACTTGCCTTTTCTATGTACTTTTTGTGAAATTCACTAGAAGTTTCTACGTGAAGATTATTTCAGTGTACAGTTTTTGTTATTACTGTAAAATTGTAACACTTTTTCAACATGCGGTTCATGAATCTTTGTTCCAGTAAAAATGACCATTATTGCTCTGGTTAAACAAAAATTTTTTTTAAAATTAAAGTGGAAAATAATTTGCACTGTGTACACACAATTACACGCACTATTTACTTTTATTTATATCTTCAAACAAGTACTTTAGACTGAAAACTTTGTTACTATCCACTGAAATATCTCCTACACATGATCATCAGTGAAATACTCAGAGACAGCTTGGCCGTGCAGTCAGATGAAAGAGCGTTAAGCCTACGGGACGCAAAAGCAAACAGAGCTCGTTAGAAGTGCTTAACGCAGATTCCACCCACACACAACGTCCAAATGACTCAGCCCTGGTGTCATGGCAACGGGACACAATGGAACCCACCCCCAAAAGTTTTTCTTATTCAGACAGTGGCCTGAGAGAGGGGCAGAATCGGACTGGATGGATGGAAGGAGGGAAAATAGATGAGTAACCTCCCCCATACTCCCATCTGTACCACACACCATTTATTTCCACCCCAAACAGGACGAGGAATGAAGGTTAACACTCCAGTGAACATCTTTGGGAGTGCCAGATAACAGAAAATGACACCCATAAAATAGAAGTAAACTAGGAGATGAAAATGATGCACTCTAAAAAATAAAGAGGGGAGGGAGAGGGTGGGTGTTTCGCAGTAATACCATACACTCTTAAAAATGAAGGTTCCTTATCGGCATCTTTGGTACCATGAAGAAACTTGCTCATTTATGGAAACATTCCCTCCAACAAAAGGTTCTTCATAGTGGAAAAGAGTTTTTAGATTATTAAAATATTCTTAACCTTAAGAACATGTGGTTCTTTTAAGAACTGTTCGCTGAAAGGATCTTTGAGGAACCAAATATGGTTCTTCTGTGGCATCTCTGCAAAAACGTAGACCTTTAAGACATAGAAAATCTAGTTTGGTTCCTTAAACAACCTTTCAGTGAAAAGTAAAAAAAAAAAAAAAAGCTAAACTAACTAAAAACTAAGTCACCAATATGATGCCAGAATGTTGTGGGTGGTTGCTAGGGAGTTCTGAGTGGTTGCTAGGTGGCTGCTTACAGGCACAAGTCAAAAGAGCCCATCACTCCTTCTAATATTAAATTCTGGTCTCTAAATATGGCATTATAATATTTCTGTTTTAGTGTGGATAAAAGTACATGGATTTGCTTTCATCTACCCCATTATAAACAACAACATTTGCCAAAGAAGAGGCAATAGAGCCACACAAAACATCCAACCTGTTGCTCTTGACTCTAGCAGAGACACATATGATAGAACTTGGCCTTTCTCAGAATACAACACATATATGACCCTGGACCACAAAGCCAGTCTTAAGTGTAAATGTTTCGAAATTGAGATTTATACATCAGCTGAAAGCTGAATAAATAAGTTTAGTTTATTAGGATTGGACAATATTTTGCTGAGATACAACAATTTGAATATCTGAAATCCGAGGGAGCAAAAAATCTAAATACTGAGAAAATTACTTTTAAAGTTACCCAGATGAATTCTTAGCAATGTATATTACTAATCAAAAATTACATTTTGATATATTTACTGTAGGAAACATGATTTTTACTTAATATCCTAATGATTTTTGGCAAAAAAGCAAGATCGATCGTTTTGACCCATACAATGTTTATTTGGCTATTGCTAAAAATAAAACCCAATGACTTAAGACTGGTTTTGTGGTCTAGGGTCACATATAAATAACCAAATATTAGCAAGACATACCATTCTGTCTATTTCTATCTATTCTCAACAACTTTTAATGATCAATGTCCCAAACAGGGACAGCACGTAAAAAGTTCCTTCTTTCATTAAACCATGTGTTGTTCAACATATGCATTCATGAAAATGTATGTTTATAAAATATAAAACATCTTGTTTCCAGTGATTTCTATAGGTATCCAGAAAGAGAGAAAACTCACCCCATTTGAACATCATCATGGTCAGTAAAACTGTCCCGGGGCATTTCAGATGAACTTTCCTGATCTCCATGGTGATGTGAAACAATCCAAACAAACCAAACTAGAAGTGTTTTAAGCTTAATGTCTCTTTGAGTCCTTCATAGTGGAACAACCTTCAGATCAAAGCTTCTTGGGGATCATCAAACGTCTGAGTTCCTGCATGATCCTGAAGTTGAAAGTCTGCTCTGTTGAAATTCTCCTTGGTCTCGTAATTCCTATAAGCACCAGGTCGTGTAGTTCATGTAAAGTTCCTCTGTCCAGCATCAGAGCGGTCAGGCTGAGAGCACTGGCTCATTGTACAGGCAGTAATGACCCAATCCCGCTGTGGTTTACCACACTAATCACCCTGAAAGGGGAGGGGCCAGAAAACCTGAAGTGGACTTCAGCACCAGGACTCCTATGTGTGTGTGTGAGTGTGTGTGAGTGGATGGGAGGTGGTGGTGGTGGTGTTTGGGGGAGGGGGAGGGGGTTAGTTCTGAGAGGGTTATCATATAGAAATTATAATTGACTTAATATAAAAGTATAGAAGTCAATTCTACATTCATGTTTGTTATTCTGAATTTATAAGTTTGCTGATGCATGTATGATATTTTTATTCCTAAAATTATACGAATAATATATGATTATATTTCAAATGTATTTCAAACCTATAATTTCAGTTTGTTTTGTATTTATACAGTATATGTTTGAACCTACAAATAAAACATGATTATATTTAAACCCTACAATTTCACAGTTTTCTTCTTTTTATTATCATATTTAATCATTTACGCAAACTGCCTTTGCTCTTTTCAAGATCTTTTAGTAACATCTTTCTGGAGGCAAATAAGCAGGTGGACATCAGACAATGAAGGGTCAGGTGAGGTTTTGTGTTATATGTAGCGTATACTACGCTAACTACCATAATGCTATGTTGGTAACTCAGACTGTTTTGTTAGAAAACACTAAGCCCAGCTTGATAACTTCTTTCACAAATCAAGACAATCAAAAAAACTTTTCTAGGTGATTCCCTGCTGATTTTTTTCTAGCAGTGTATAATGAGCTGGTGAGATCTTCTATCCTGCTGAGAAATCACACAGTCTACTGGCATTAGTCATTCAAGGCTGTGTTTCTTTATACTTACTAAACCAACAATGATCTGTTTTTATGAACTATCAAACTTGTTGACCCAACACCAACCTCTGAATCATCTTTATACTCTAAAAATATCCCAGAGAATATATTTGGATTGAACTTTTCCTTACTGTTTAATGAGTTTGACTTAAACCCAATTAATGAAAAACAAAACACACCAGCACACACACACACACACACACACACACCCACGCACACACACACACACACACACACACACACACACACACACACACACACACACACACACACACACACACACAGACACACACACACACACACACACACACACACGCACACATCAAAATCTATGAGTGTGTCTGCACAACATCCTGTAAGGTACAACCCACTTTAGAAAATGATTAGAAGAAACACTCCTATTTCATGTATCTCTGACTCATCGCACATTTTGTTTATTAGAGGAAATTTTCACACTGTTTTGTTCTCTGATCCAGGAATAGCATGAGGTGTCCTATCTGTAAATGTCTTTGCACATTTCACCGGATGCTGACTTAGCTTGTGACAGTGTGTCACTCCTGGCCTTGAGATATGGACAGAGATGTTTCACACTCATTCATGTACATCTAGCACATCTTAAAGCTGTCATTTACAAAGCTTTAATGCAGCTTTGCAAGCTTACAACATCATCCCTGTGCTGCAAGATGACTGTCATAAAGCCCCAGTGCCAATGTAAACACATTTAACCTCAGTCTGATTTAGCATCTCAACTCTGATTTTTAATGTTCTCTACTTATGATTTCTTAAAACTTGTAAAATAGTTTACATTTTATGCACAATATTATAATAATGTAAAAAGCTATTTTTGGTCCTTTTTGGAGCTCAACAGCCTGAATTCCCCATTTTATTTAAGAAAGGAAGAAAGCAGCTCAGAGAGTCTGCTAAACTTCTCCTATTCCTATTCCTATAAGTCTTACAGGTTTGGAGTGACATCAATGTGATTAAATGATGACACAATGTCATTTTTTGGCATTATTTTTTAAACTAAATACTCTTAAGGTGTGCTTTAGTGAATTGTGTACTAGCTATGCAGCTCTTCTTGTATCCAAACCACTCTGTGTTCCTATTGATAACTAGAACGCATTAATCAGAATGTCTTAGAACTGTAGCTATATTTGAATATTTAAACCATTTAATAGTTTTTCAACAAAATTAAATGTAACTTCCTCATAGGATGTAATGTGATTGTAATAGTTTTTTAACAAAGTGAAATGAAATGCAACATCCTCTTAGTTTCCCAAATAGAATGTGTGAACTGGTGGATGATGCAAGTAAGGTTAAGTTATACTGGATGTGGGTATGAACTAGATTTACTTGGCTCAGCAAATTGGAACTTTTTGTCAGGCAGGTTTGATAAAACATGATTGTAGCTTGCATTGTCATTCAGTCTGGCTGTGTAATGTTTGCATTGAGGTTTTTGTAAAATTTAGGCTTTACTGTATATACCACAAGACAAACATAAAGATAGGCTTTTTGCTGTTGTCTTTATGTTGAGGCCGTACATAAAAATGATGCAGTAACATTAATAGAAAGGATGCATTTTATTTGTTTAATTTGGGATATGCATCCCTATGTGGAACTTTATTAAGATTGGATGCACTGAATTGACAATACTAAGTCAGACCTACATTCACCAGCAACTAATCAACAACCTGTAAACAACCATGGGGACTTCAAAACAGGCACATATGGCTGGAACAAAAGAGTGCCCCTTATTGCTGTAAGACCCCCCAAGATGTCACCCTAAGTGCACTAAAAAACAGTAATCTGCTGTCTGCATTACAACAACACATGCACTCTATGCTTGTAACCGCAAGCAAAGCTTAGTACAGAACAATGACCATATGATTAGATTAACAGTCACAAATCATTATATCATTGATAGCACAAAGACCATGAGCACTTCACTGCACTGTCACAGTGTAATGACTATGACTCTTCATACAGATTACATATCCACACTTATACAGGTGTAGTATGAATGTATATCATTTTTAACACAGTATAGTAATTACAGAGCATTTTTGTTTTTCTGCAACCTTAAAGTTGACTTTGGAAAAAAAACATTATTTCATGAATTAAAACATTCAACATTGCAATCTATTTTATGTGCTTTAAAGTAATATGTTTCTAGTGGCATGTTGAGATAAATATAGAATAGATTATCAGTGTATCAATATATATGTGCAGAATTGGTTTTTCATTCTTTCATCAGAATGTAGTGGCCTTTTGGAGTAGTTACAGCAAATTCCCAGCAGAGGGAAGTATACAGCAGTACTACCGTCCACAACCATTCTGTTTTGATGCAATATACAACATAGACTCCATTGCTAAAAAGGCCCAGCAGAGGTTGTAATTCCTTCACCAACTGAGCAAATTCAACCTGCCACAGCTGCTGAAACAGTCTGTATGGTTCAGCTACCAAATCAGACATTAAGAGACAACAACGGACAGTCAAGACTGCTGAGAAGATTACTGGTTCCCCGATGCCCAACCTTCAAGATCTTTACACCTCCAGAATGAGGAAAAGGTCCAAGAAAACCACTTTTGGCCCCTCACACCCAGCTCACTCTCTCTTTCAACGGTTACCCTCAGGATGGCGCTACAAAGCACTGACCTCCAGAACAGCAAGGCACAAGAACAGTTAAAACTTTCATAACTATACATTGTCCATTATAAGGGACACATTTATACATAGCATATGAAAACTGTACATTTGTAAACTACATAAACTACACTTGTAAATATCAAACAATTATATATGCCTTTTATTTATATTTCTGCTTCTTTATTATATTGTTTAAATTACATTTTTTAATTTTCACTTATATCACTGCTGAATCCCTCCAGCAGCTAAAAGCATCCTAAGATGGTTAGCTGGTCATCCTGTCTGGTCATAGCTGCTCAGTAGGCTGATTTTAGAGGGGTTTCGAGCACTTCTTAGCTGGTCAGGCTGGGAGATCAGCTGGAATAACCAGATAAAACCCACTTTACCATCCTAGGCTGGGATAGCAGCTAAAACCAGCTACTTCCAGCTTAAACCAGCTAAGACCAGTCAACCAGCTTAGGTTTTCTAATTTTATCTGTTTTTTACTCAGCAGGGATTAGAGTTATGTCTGCACTATATCTACTTTCTTTTGAACTTGGAGCTCCTGTCATCAAGACAAATTCTGTGTGTGTGTAAACTTATTTGGCAATAAAGCTATTTTCTGACTTCTATGTTTGAGTAAGGTGATATTTTATATACTATAGACTATTATTCTCTAATAACAGGCCTGTATAAGCTATTGTGAGTGATTCACGTTCAAGAGCCACAATGCAACTGACGTTATTTATGTCACTGATGTCAATCCAAAAAGTAGCAAAGTTCATACGTTTAATTCTCAATATTTTTTAAGTCTTTTGAGGCTATAAGACTGCAACTATGTGGGGACAAAACAGAACTGAATTTAACTGATTACTCACAAAAATTCTGATCTCTGTTCTGTATTTGCGACACGCGTGCATGGTTACTTCACAGCACCATATAAGGAGAAAAAAGGAGGAGGATAAAACTTGCCTGTTTGTTAAGAGAAATTACAATTTGCAGAAAGTGTAACAACATATCATAGTTTTCAGTCACGTGACTGGCTCGAAGATCCATGGAACTGCAGCACAAGCCTGTCAGTTTAATCTGTTCCAACCCAAAAATATTTAGATGACCTCTCAAAAGAATAAAACAAAGACATGTGAACAAAATTCAAGTTCTGGCCGTTAGCAATCCAAAGCATCCGCCGCAATATTATAGTCACTAAAAACAGTGGGACATGTTTAATGTGAAAACACTTAAAGTGCCTTTAAAACAGTTATATTAAAGATTACATCCAGTAATCACCTTATTGATGACAATGCATGCTTTATACAGGTAAGCAAATAAGCCTGACATATAAACGCAATGCGTTAAACGATTAAGCATCTTCTTTATGGTTTTCTTTGGGAAAACATTTAATATTAAACTTTTGTGCATAACATTTATATTCTGGGTTCATCTGCTTGGCTGTACAAAGTATGCATCATCAATAAGTTGAATACTGAATTTGGCTTTTAAATATCAGTCTTACTACTGTATATTTCTAATTTAAAACGTAAAGCCTTATGTTGCCCTCCATGTTGGCGTTCCTGTATGGGTGTAACGTCACGTGTAAACTATGAATTTAAGATTTTCTTCCACCATAAATGATACACACCTTGTGAAAAAAAACATGTAGGCCTAAATATACATGCAATACAGTGTATACACTATGTCCCATAAAAACAGATTGAGTGGGAATGTAAAAACCATATAAAGTCACAGATCATCCGCCTCAGGGCCGGCCCGTGGCATAGGCAACATAGGCCCTGTCCCAAATGGCACCCTAAACCCTCACGGTCTTCCTCTGAGTCTGCCCTTCATGACGTAATGCCGCTTTGACTGTTGGGTAGAAGTCTGCTGCGGAGTTTGCTCGGCAGAATGCGGATCGAGGGCGCATAACGGCCGCAAAGGGGGCATTCACAAGCACCCTTCTGAATGCTTAAATGACAAATGGAACAGTCTCGTGGACTTAACGGACACGCGCATGTGGTAGCCATTGTAAGTCCATAAGACTGCAAGTGCAAATTAAATATTCCATTTGGGACAGAGCCATATTCAGTTGCCTAGGGTGAAAAATGAAGGGGGGTGCCACAGGAGAGTTTTTTTGTTTTCTCTAAAGTGCACCCTCTTGTGACGATCATGCATCCTACAACCATATATTAAGCTAAATAATTTCTGACAGTTAACATCATTTAATACTGATCTATCATCAAACTGATTAAAATAATGTTAGAATAAAACAAAATCGACATCAATGTAAAATCATAAGATTGTTGGACTAATTTAAACACTTTGCATGCGTTGAGTTAACTGCTTAATTAATTTTACTTTACTGTATTTACTAAATAAATACAGTAAATAAATGTAAGCTTCTGTATTGCTGTTTAAATATCAGTTACACTACCGCTTAATTTTAAATCACCAAAAAATATCTTACTGGCTTTTGAAAAAGACCATGACTAGGACTATAATCTAGCATTCAAAAAATTAAATAATCAAGTTTAAGTATGTAATTTTCCACTGTATGCACAGATTTGAAATGAAAGCTATGGGTATGCTAATTATAAGAACTATCTAGTTAGCTTGTAGCCTTTATTTTGTTGCCTTTGTTGTCTGTTAGACTACTTTAGGCATTTCACATTGCTCATATTTCCCGTCATGTAATAAGTACTTTTCACTGTTCATAGTTGTGGGAATAGTTCATGGCTGGTCTCTTCAAAAGGCTTTTAACTCTTCAACATCCATTTATTTATTATCACAGTTTATTTACTACTTATTTATGTTAATACTTAGCAGTATTTATGTTATGTTATATTATAGTAAAGTTTTGAAAAATCAGCATTTTCAGATTTTCTTTTTTTTTTAGTGGGGGTGGGGGAATCTAAAGTCTTGCATAGGGCACCAACAGAGGCTGGGCCTGCCCTGCTCCGCCTGCACTGCCGTAACGCCTCCAGCAGACTTTGAAATCATTCACAGTTAAGTGAAAGCAAAAGGAGAGGGACATTTAGAATGAGAGAAGTAAGATTGTAAGAAGTTTGACTTTCTTGCGCAAGGCTCTGTGGCGTGAATCAAGTCTCAGAATGAGTTCGCAAGGTTCCGAAGGTCACAGGTAAGACTCCAGTTGAAACACTTTTGAAGTATAGCACGTTTAAATGAATTTCTAAACTTTTGTTTATGTGTTTTAACTTTCATGTTCTGTTCACAGTCCTGTGAAGATGGCCTGTGTATTTGAACCTTATAAGAAGCATAAAAACGTAGGCAAATGTCTAATCATCAGTAATGAGGACTTCCGTGAGTATCAGCCTCTCTGAACTATGAAGTTTAATCTCCGAGCTGCTTACAGTATTTGGAACTGTTCATTAAATCACATCTGCCCTTTTGAATGGCTAAAATAACACTAATATTGAATATAATGCTACTGTAACTCTTATCTAAATTTAGCTCTAATCAGACTTTTAAATGTTAACTATTTAACACACTTTGCATTAAACCTGGATTCTTTGCTGACTCCAGCTCTTCTGATTTAAGTTTTTATACCACATCTGCTTACAGTCTTGAGTTCTTATTCATGTGATTTTTAGCATATTAGTCCTTTTTGTGGCATTTCTCCAAGTATCTGTTCCTGAAAAATAATTTTCTAGCATTTTGATGAGACATTTCTCAGGGTTTATTTTGCGATAATGAATGTCTGACTGTGCATTATACCCACTTTTACATGGTCATGAATGAAGTTAAGTAGTGATGAGTTTAAATAGTTGAAATGAATCAGTCACACACTGATGCTGTCAGTTGATTAACATTTAACTCATTCATTAAATTTACTTTTCAGTAATTTTCAACTTCCTCAATAATTCTAATAATGGAACTGTTAATAGAATTGGAAACAAAACTACTACATGAAATTCCTTACATATCCATTCCATAGTTGTGTCTTTTTGTTACAGGCTCACCACAATTTTGTAGAAAAGGCTGTTCAGTAGACGAAGACTTACTGTCGAACACGTTCAAGTCCCTGGGTTTTCATGTACAGGTGGAGAGGAACTTGTCAGCTAATGAAATGATCGGTGCATTAAGGAAAGGTACAGCTTGCTATCATTTTCAGTATTCTGGATTTGTCATTGTGTGTGTATGAATTTATAAACATGGTGTGTGCCACAGTTTCTAAGGAGAACCACACAGAGAATTCATGCTTTGTATGTATATTGATGAGCCACGGATTGGAAGGAACAATTCTGGGATCGGATGAGCGCTGGATCCCTATCAAATCTCTGACCTCTTTAATGACCTCTGACCTCTGCCCTAGTCTCCGGGACAAACCAAAACTCTTCTTCCTACAGGTAGCTGTCACCTGCAAAAAGCATGGCTCATGTCATAACATTGACAACTATATTGTTAACTATGTGTGGTTGGTTTGATTCCCTATTCAGGCCTGCAGGGGGCAGGAATATGATCCTGGTGTTGAGGCGGACAGTGTAGAAGCGCCAGAGGAATTTTTTGGAATATCTGACGCTCCCGAAGCAGATTTTCTCTGCTGTTATTCCACAGTGGAAGGTTTGCATTGCACTGACATAGTTGCAGCACACTTGGATTTATCACATCTTCATACTCTCTCCACATGCACATGTGCATTAAAAAAATTATGTTTTCTTAACAGGGTACTTCGCTTGGAGAAATCCAGACACAGGCTCTGTATTTATCAATAACCTTTGCAAGATGTTGAAGAACTGTCATCTAGAGATTATTCAGATTTTGACAAGAGTAAATCATTGTGTGGCCAATCAGTTCCAGTCTAACACCAATGACCCGGATACACATAGAAAGAGACAAATGCCGTGCTTTGCCTCCAGACTGACCAAGGAGTTTTACCTTCATGTGCCAGAGAAGAAAAAGAAATTGTAATTTTTAAATCATTGGCATCAAGTCAGTGATATTGTTTGCAAATCAGCATTGTATTAATATGTTACTTCTTATATGCAAATACTTCATTCGGTGTTCTGTACGAATACATTCAAGACTGTACTTCATCTATTTGTTTGTTTTCTCTTTTTTCTAAATACAATTTTCAAACCAAAAGATAAGATTATTTAAAATAACCAAGTCTTGCATCTCATCTATGAATATCAGTCAAAGAAATGTTAGATTTATGTTTATTCCACTCTCTCTCTCTATATATATATTATTATATAAAGATTCAACAAAATCTATACATAAAAGGCAGATCTTTTGAACATTATGAAGGCATGGTTAAAGTAAATAATAAAGTTTGTTTTTCCTAGCTTGAAACAAAATTAAACGTGTCCATACTAAAGAAACACCCATATATCTTTTAGTTGGGATGGCGAAGACAGCAATCGACCAGGGGTCAAGTAAAATTCTTTACACTTGATGAAAGGTAGTTTTCCTCCTTTCTCTCTCTCCCTCTCTCTCCTGGTCCTGACTGCTTCAGAGCTCTGAGAACAGCCATAAGATAAAACAACTGGATGGAGAAGAAGAGGATCTGCTGTGCCACCATGCATTAGAAGTAAAACTCAATCAAGATAAACCACCAAATTATAGTTTGAACCAAAAAGGTGCCAAAAGATGCCACCAAGGCAAGCTCCTCTTATACATGCGGGAAAACAAAACTGTCAGTTGAAAAAAAGTCACTTATTTTCCTCTGTAAATGTAAAGGACTGTTTTATAGTTTAAACATCTAATTTCTTACCCGTGTGCGCGAGTCTTGATCTTTAAGATCGATTTATATTCTGTTTTGACAAACAACGGTTAAATTGAAATATTCGCATGAATGTGTTTTTTTTTTGGACAAAGGCACATCGATAAATTTTCATTCATACAACCTGGAATGGAAAACATATTAAGTACCAGGTTTTCTTGGAAAAAAAAACTATTCATTACCTTTACAAAGCTTCTCTTGCACATGCAAATTTAATATATACTTATAGTCTTGTGGACAATTCCACAAATCTTACCCTGCGTTTACAAATCTATTAGTCATTATTTTACCTTCATTTTTATTATTTTTGTAGAAACAAGTGTGTGAACTAAGCATGCTTTCTAAATGTCTGCAAACATATTATGGTATTTTTAAGCTTCATCATTGCTCCAAAAAGCAAATCTCTGCAAATAGCAAAATCAGTGGACAAAGTCAACCGGAGTAATGTTTAATTTAAGTAAGACTTTATTGAAAAATCTCAGTTTATTAAGCAAAAGGCCCATTTACACCAAGAATGGTAACTATAAAGATAAATAACATGTAACTTATATTAGTATCCACACCATGCAATTCTTAAATTCTTCACAATTGGAGTTATTAATGGTTCCATCAGTTATGTAGTCCTACAGAAAGGCAGTTTGCCAGCCCTGTGAATGAAGAGTAGAGGTTGCACAAAACCAGCCAGAAAGAAACATGTAAGACCCAGTGATTCTAGTTCATAGCTAGCTGGTACTGATATAATATATTGTAATGCCGTGATTGAACTGGGAACGTAAGTGATTACTAAAGTCACAGTAGTTATTAGAATGAGGTAAAATGCTTTCCTCTTTATGTGGTTTTCTTCATCTCTCTGTCTCCCTCTCTCTCCAGGTCCTGGTTTCTTTAGAGCTCTGAGAACAGCTAAACAGCAGAACAGGTTTATTGCGAGGAAAATTATGAAGTGTACCAGGTAAAGGCATTTAAAATATGGCATAAAACACGGGTTTACAAGTTGCAGAGAAAACACACAACACGCAATAATCATTATCCAGGTAACAATAGAGCATGTGACTTTGTATTTGAGATGTTTGAACTTCAGAAAGGTTACAGGATGAACCACTGCCAGGTAATACTCAAAACAGATCAGACACTGAAAGAAACGGGCAGTGATGACAAATCCTGACAAAAACATCATAACACTCCAGAGGCTTGGAAAAACATGGCCAAGCACAGAATTGAATGAACGCAGACATAACATAATTTCACAGACAGAGATGTTCAGAGTGAAGAATTCAGATGCAATTCCTCTTCCTGTCCCTGTGACAATAAGCCACAAAATATAGGAGTGTGTAGGAAGACCAAACAGGATAATGATGACATGTAGTACAACATTATAGGGTGCATTGTTATAATAACTGGACAAATCGGTAATGTTACATGCTCCATTTGTTGGACTAGCAGCAGTTTCATTTGAGATGCTCATCATATAACTGTCTTTGCATTCACCTGAACAAAAATAAGGAATAGGATCAGATGTTAATCTGCAGAAAACAAAATATCAAAATACAATCTAAAACAAATCATTAATCAAACTTTTATCTTAATAAAAAATAAAGATTGTAAACACTTATCATGACTCAGCATCTGATATTACATTTTCATTTATTAGAATAAATTGGTTGAGTATTAGTGTAATAATGTTATACATGATCTATATTATATTATATTATATTATAATTAGTGCTGTCAAAGGATTATTCACAATTAATCGCATCTAAATATAAGTTTTTGTTTATCTGTGTGGACTGTGTATATTTATTATGTATATACACACACACACACACACACACACACGCACGCACGCACGCATGCACGCACGCACGCACACACACACACACACACACACACACACACACACACACACACACACACACACACAGAGCATATATTTGAAGAATATTTATATGTATTTACATGTATATATGCATATTCAAATAAATGATATCATATAAATATATTTAATATATAAACGTAACATTTTTCTTAAATATATACATGCATGTGTGTGTATTTATGTATACATAATAAAGACACACAGTACACACACATATATTATGTAAACAAAAACTTTTATTTCAGATGTGATTCATCTTGATTAATCGTTTGACAGCACTAATTATATAATATAATATAATATAATATAATATAATATAATATAATATAATATAATATAATATAATATAATATAATATAATATAATATAATATAATATAATATAATATAATATAATATTACATTACATTACATTACATTAAATTACATTACATTATATTATATTATATTCATATATACACTTTTAACAGAATTAGCATATATAATCAAGTATTAAGATATGTAATATAACTATAGATCTGACAATTTTATCAAATCATATTTTGTTTGTAAATGTTTGGATTATAGAAATAACATTTTGAAGAAAAATAATTGGTTACCGGAATAAGAACAGTCAAATCTCTCCACTCTCTCAACAGAAATGTACAGCTGTCTTCAGTGCATCAGCGATCAGTGCAGTTCTCACTCAGAATCTACAGTGCTGGCTGTGTTGTTTGTCAATTTTATTATTCTATGCAAATTTGAATATGCATATGGTGATTTACGAGTGTTAGCCTAGATAATACCTTATCATTAGTTAACCTCTAATTCATAGATGCTCACATATTCGTATTTAAAAATAATTAAGGTAGGCAATGATTTAATTGTACATCTAGTCTCTGTATTCATTTGTTCTAGTCCTTGTTTCATCTCCATCAGTGTTGTGCAAGTTACTAAGAAATAGTAACTAGTTACAGTTACTAGTTACTTAATTCAAAAAGTAGCTCAATTACTTTGTTGATTACTTACACCAAAAAGTAATGCATTACTGTTAAAAGTAACTTTTTAGTTACTTTTTTAAAGAACTTTCTTTAATGTTCCCATTAATGCGCTTTTATGCGTTATGGTCTATACAAACACATAGTAAAACAGAAAGTAATTTTTAAACATTATTTTGATTGAGGCAGACCTGCACAAACTGAATATTGTATATCACAAGGATTTCTGAAATAAATAACAAAACACCTGAATAATATATTCAGAATCAAAAACTAAAGTGGCTTCTGCATCTTAAAAGCTGTTGTGTTGAGCCCTTAAAAATGTTCCTTTCACAGCTTAAGTATGAACACTATCAACAATGGACAACATAACACAGAACATTTTGAAATAAATAAATGAAAGCAATCTGAATTATTCAGAATCAATTTCAAGAAACATACATACGTACATACATACATATACATATGTATATGTATATAAAAAGAGACAGGCTGCATGTTTTCAACAATGTTTCACCTGTTTGAGAAAAACATACAGAGAATCACTTAAGACACTTTGCTGTAGACCCATTCCACATAATAATATTCATTAAAACTGTAAGTTAACACGTAGGAGCTTGCTGCATGAATCCGTGAGTAGGCTACAGTTTACAAATCCATGGGAACGGATTGCGAAAGTGTGCGCGCAGATTATGAATTCGCGAGTAAAGATTCAAAAACCGAGGGTACGGTTTACAAAATCTGAGCACACCAGAAAGACACAGCTTACATTTGACTAAAAGGTTTTTGTCTTTATATGCTCAACTAAAGTGAAATAATGAGCATATTTCCACTTTGAGAAACTCGTGTTGCTCTCGCCTTGACTCGCCATGACTGCCGCACATACTTGAATAAACGGAAACACGCCCACAGTGCGTCTTCATGTTTACAGTGGTTGGCATCCACCAATCCTACAATGCATCGCTGCTGCAAACAGGTTAGGCTGCACTTCAGTCAAAATTAATTAATTTAAAAAAAGTAACGGACAATGCACCATATGGTAACGGAGTTAATTTATTTAAAAAGTAATGCGTTACAGTATTAGTTACTGTCAAATGGAACTGCGTTACAGTAACGCGTTACTAATAACGCGTTACTGCCCAACACTGATCTCCATTGTTTTTTTGTTTTTTTTACATTTAATTTTCATGCTAGTTTCAAATGTTTCTTCTAAAACAACAACCACAAAAAAAACATTATTTTGAATTAGGGAATATAGTCTTTCTTGACATTAAAACAATACTAAAGTAAATGGAAGCCCAAGCATCTAAAAACATGAATTTCTTATTTACACAATAACAGCAGGACACTACAGGTCTTTACATACTTGCTAAGACAAAAAAGTGAGAATAAATAAATACAATTGTTTTATACTGTAATTAAATATAACAAATGTGTTGCTGTTCACACCTGTTCACAAACATTTTCATATATTTGACATCATGGAAATCAGAACATGGGAGATTAGTTTTACTGATAAGAACAAACAATGAACATGACACGTTGTGGCATCTGTTATCCACCAGACACTTTTTGTGCAGTGCTTTTCAAATAGTAAGGTAATAAACGAAAAGGGTTTTGCAACGACTGAGACCTAAAGAAGGGCAGTTTGCCAAACCTGTGAGTATTGATTAAAGGTTGCACAAAACCAGGCAGCATGAAACATGTGAAGCTTAATGAATCCAGTTCTGAGATTTTCTGTATTGGAAGAATATGTTGCAATGCCACAAAAACACTTGGAACATATGTGATTACTAAAGTCAAAGTAGTTATTACAATGAGATGAAACACTCTTCTCTTCACATGGTTTTCCTCCTTTTTCTCTTTCCCTCTCTCTCCTGGTCCTGACTGCTTCAGGGCTCCGTGAACAGGTTAATGGAAAAAGTAAGAACTGTAATATGTAAGTGCAATGTAACTGCAAGTATGTAAAAATGTGAGTAAAACAGACTCGTGTAAAAAGCACACAGTAGAAATCAATCATCATCCATATCAAAATGGAACATGCAACTCTGTATCTGAGAGGTTTGTACTTCAGAAAGGTTACAGTGAACCACTGCCAGGTAACCCTCAACACTTAACAACACTCAACCGCTGCACTGATAATGTACCAAGTACTTAAGAGTAGCAATATTGAATATTTGGTGGCCAACAGATTTACCAAGCTGCCATTCAAACAGTATATATATATACAAATAAAAAATAAAGAAAGAACAGGCCTAAGATATATGCTAATGTTACAGGCGTTGGCTCTTTCAACACAGTCTTTTGAGAATGGATGGATGTTTGCTTCATGTGATAAGCCAGGTAAAGGAAATTATATTATCTTGCTGTATGTGTGTCGATTACCATAAATCTTTAAACTGACACAAGGATATAATGCTACATATCACATAAAAACAAATAGATAAAACATTTTAATAGAATTGACAACAGAGTTTACATAAGTGTGGAAAATACACATCTGAAAGTTTCTGATACATTAATGCAAATCATTTTATGGGATATGAAGCTCACTTAAAGAAATATCCGTCAGCGGTTGTGGGCGGGGCCTGTGCAATATGACTCCATAATGCTCAGAAAATCAAAACAACTTGATTATTGAGACTGTTAACGTTTTTGGGGATTGAAAAAATAGTGAATTGGTTTTCATTGTTGTTAGGGTGGTTGTGTCCGCACACTGCTAAGACACATTACATGCAAACACAATCTAAAAGGGAATTTTTCAACCCATGTCCCCCTTAAGAATGATGAGCATAGGGTTAAAAGAGTCAATGTTAAATATAATCTGATAATGATTCCTTTGATTACATACCTTGCAGTTCTACACAGCAAAAATGACAGAACTCCATAAAAACAGTGCAGTTTGCTTGTACACATTTTCATACTAGACAAATTTTACAATCTTTGAGGAAGTGAGGCAGTAGTTTAGCATCCCGGTGCAGATAAAGAACAGGTTGCACAAAACCAGCTAGAATAAAACAACAAAGACTAGGAAACCAGATCAGTGAAACCTCATTCTGTTCTTTTTCCAGAGCAGTGAGGAATCCTGTGAAAATTAAAGGTGCAAACATGACAATGAAGGTTACAGCAGTTATTAAGATTAGATTAAATGCTCTTCTCTTCATGTGGTTTTCCTCCTCTCTCTCTCTCCCTCTCTCTCCTGGTCCTGACTGCTTCAGAGCTCTGAGAACAGCCACAAGACAAAACAACTGGATGGAGAGGAAGAGGATGAACTGCAGTGAGAAGAACCATGCATATGCTTTCAGATTCAAAAAACTTAGTTTGATCACAATGCACAAACTGGATGCAAGAGTGATTATCCAGGCTACAGTGCAACAGATCACTCTGTATCTGAGAGGTTTGTACTTCAGAAAGGTTACAGGATGAACCACTGCCAGGTAACGCTCAACACACATGAGACACTGAAACAGAGGACGACCAGTGATGCCTAGTCCTTGCAAAAACCATTTTAGTAACACTACATGTCTGGCATCTTTTGACAGGTATAATAAAATAATCAGAGAGTAAATTAAATTACATATAGTGAGATTAGCATTGAAGAATTCTGATACAAATCTTCTTCTTTGAGTAATAAGCCACAGAACATAGGAGTGTGCAGGAACTCCGAACACTAGATTAAAACAGAGCAAACCAAGATTGACACCATTCAGTAACAAGCCTTCATATGTTGTGACATTGCTGGAGGGATGAACCCCAGTTGACGTGAAGTTCTCAGTGGAGACGTTCATGCTCAGTGCTTCTCAAATCTCGAAATACAGTATATATTTGTCTAGTTGTAATCTACAAAGGAGAAGAGAAAGATAAATGCAAGATGATACAGGGGGTCATTCAATCACACCAATCTACATTGTATATAAGAAGTGTACCGTTGAGAGTTTAATATCAGTGTATTTTATTCAAGAAATGTGTCTTGTTTCAAGATTAACTGTAAGAGTTCATAAAAAACCTTTTATCATTACAATAATGTTAAATTTGAAAAATCGAACAAATTAAGATCAAAAACATTCAACACAACAGCTAATGGATCTAAACTAACCCCACCCCGCCTAAAAAATACTATAATATTAAAATAAAAAAATGTTACCTGAAGAGTGAGTTGACACCAGACATCCACCTCTGTGCAATGCGCTCTGAAGAATGACTAAAAATATTAGAGCATGATGACATATTGTAAACACCTTATGTGTGGCATGCAAATATGTAGATTTATCAACATAATGCACAAAAAGACAAATAACACTCTTGAAAAAAAAAACCTTTTCAACATTTAAAAGGAAGACATTTATGTGGAAAGATTTCTTTTTGTTTCAGGGTATACAACTACGCAACTATATATAGATATAAATAAACATTTTCAATGGTTTGAGTTTGGTGTTTAGAAAATTACTGAAAGATGATGACAATTTGCAAAAAATAAAAGTTTTAATAAAGTACCAAACTGAAGTGTCTGCTAAATGAATAAATGTAAATACATTCATATAGAAAGCTCTGGGGTGACTTCACTCTTAAGGTGGCTCTTATATATATATATATATATATATATATATATATATATATATATATATATATATATATATATATATATATATATATATAAATAAGAGCCACCTTAAGAGTGAAGTCACCCCAGAGCTTTTCTGCACAGGGTTCTGTAGACTGATTTAATATAAGAGCGTGGTTACATAAACACCTAATATGTGACATGCAAATATTTACATGCGTAGCCTAAACATAAGGCTCAAAAGGCATGTCCTTATAAAGAGCATTTTTAAAATCTTATAACTAAATTTTATTTCAAATGAAAGTGACAGTAGAAACTGCAACTGTAGTCACACACATTTATGATTATCTATATGTAGAATATACTCCAGCAGATGATTTTGCTAAACTAACACAACACAAGATGATAATAATATGATAATACATATTAAAAAGGCAAACCAACATATTTGATCTCCTTTCAAATTTAAATTGTCGAATGTGGCATCTGTCATACATATATGGTTTGCATTGATTTTTACGGCCCCGTAGAATGCTAATCTTAGATGCTTTGCAACCAACAAAAAGTTGGGTGCCTCATAATCATGTGCTTTGGACAGTCACAGAAACACTGTATAACACTGTGTTGCAAAAACTTTTCAGCAGTGTTGGGTGTAACGCATATAATCCGATTACTTTTTTCAAGTAACTAGTAAAGGGATGCATTACTTTTTATTTTACAAAAAGTGTTAACTTTCTTCTCCTGCATCTTATTATTCATACCATCCAAAATGGCACAGCTGAACACAGCTGAAAAGAAAGTTTGAGCTCTGCCCTCTACTGTACAGATGTGAATTTACATTTCCTTCAGTCTGGGGCTTATTCATTTCACTTTTGTTGTGAAACGGCGTTTACATTTGCCAGAAATATTACTTTTTATATTAAAAACAAACAAGCAAACCCAGCTCAGATGAGCAAAATTAATGTATTACTTTTCATCACACTGCTTTTCAACATTTGAGGGGAAAAGTGTAAAAAAAACTAGTTAACTGGAGTGGAGAAGAGAACAAACAAACAAACAAAATATTGTTCCTTTACTTAACCAAGGTTAAGTTTGGTAAGGGTTTTAACCTGGGGTTTAGAATGACCCAGGTTAACTATTTCAAGTGTGAAAAGCCCTAGTCTGAAGGGATCGGGCATTACTGTCTTATATGTTGGCGCTTATAGCTACACTATTTTAAATCAGAATATTATGTTCAGAATGCATTGTTCAGAATGAGTGTCTAACAAATCATCCAGCTTTATTAATACATATGCCTGACAAAAAATGTAAATGACATCTCAGAAACAAATTGTTTTATTCATTAATACATTTTGACTACACATATAATAGGCTTAATACATAAATTTAATTCAATATTTTATGTACACATTTCAATTTGATGACCTCCTAATAAAACAGAACTGTTAATAGCTGACCTTAACTAACATCTTAAGCTAAAATTTAAATGAAATGATTTTTTAAAGTTAACTTCCATAATATTTAGTAATTGAAGTAAAATATCGTATAATGCAGGCTTTATTAAGAACAGAGGCAAGAGAGTTTCCCATACCGTTGAAGATAAAGAACGGGCTGTAAAAAACCAGCCAACGCGAAAAAAATGAAACCAACATTCCATAACATTTCAATAAATATTTGTGCCAAAAGGGTAAACAATGCAGCGATAACGAACGGTAGATATATGACAAACATGTTCACAGTAATTATTAGAATGAGATAAAATGCTCTTCTTTTTACATGATTTTCCTCCTCTTTCTCTCTCCCTTTCTCTCCTGGGCCTGACTTCTTCAGAGCTCTGAGAACAGTCAAACACAAATACAACTGAATGGAGATGTAGAATAAAAGCTGCATCAGGAAGAACCATGTGTATGTATACAAGTTAGACATTGTGATCATGCAGACTGAACAAGAGCCAAGAGTCATTATCGACACTGCAATGGAACACATCACTTTGTATCTGAGAGGTTTGAACTTCAGAAAGGTTACAGGATGAACCACTGCCAGGTAACGCTCAACACAGATCAGACACTGAAACAGAGGACGACCAGTGATGCCTAGTCCTATAAAAAATATTGCTAGTGATGAAATTACTGGAAACCAGTTTGACAATATAAAGAACAAACAATTCAGACAGGTACCAATCTCACAAACAGAGAGACTGAGGTTGAAGAACTCTGATGCAACTCCGCTTCCTGTTCCTGTGAAGATGAGCCAGATCACATAGGTGTGCATTGGAAGACCAACCAGGATATTAAAGCTGTACACAGCAATATTCATAATGTTAATTTGTTCTGTAGTTGTGAAGTTCATAGATTCTGCAGATGTGAAGTTAACTGTTAAGTTTTGCATCTCCTCTTGTTGATCTTCTCAGCTTAAAAGATCAGCTTGTAAATCATCAAAAATGCAACTGTGATCTATGGGAAGAGAAAAGTATAAATGTACACTGAAAAAAAAATATTTAGGAACAATTATCACTCAGAAATTGCTACTATATCAAAGAAATAGTAAGTAAAGTTTAATTAAACTAAAGTAGAAAATCTCAAATAGCATTTTCTTTCTAAAATTAAACCTTTTTTTTTTTTTACAGTGTGCCTGGTAATTTGCATGGCAAACAACATCAAAACAAGTTCACATCCTAATAGTAAATAACCCAAAATATGATTATATTAATGCAAACAACTTTGTTTGCATAGTAAAACAAATCATATTTCCTTTGGATTGTCATCTGTTCTAGACAAACTGAGTTATGCCATTGTCACAGCTTATTTTACATACACATTCATTTTTATAATCTTTAAATCACAGTAACATTAAAAAATATTGTTCAGTGGAAAATAGTGTCACCTGAAGAGTGAACGATCTCCTTGGATCTGTGTCAATCCCTGTGTTGTTTCACAGCTGTCACAGGGATTTATATGTCTGACTTCAAATACTACACACCACATAAAAACCTAAAATGCAAATATGAGATTAAATATGAGATGGCCCCTCTCAGTAAAATTCATAACATTTGTATACAAAACAATGCAAATCATCCACATATTGTTTTATATCCTTGTATACAAATAATTGTATGTAATTTAAGGCATTTTCTAATCCATATTTTTCATATAAATACATCCGTTTCCACACCAGAAGACAGATGGTTTTGTGTTTTAAAATACACACAAAATCTTAATATACAAATATTGGAGAGCCATCTCTTAGTAACAATCAAAACATTTATATATAAAACAATGCTTGTTTTCATCATATTATTTAAAATCTTCTATAAAAATAATTTACATGTAATCTAAGGCATTTTAATCGCTATGTTCCATTCAAATGCATTTGTGGCTACACCAGAATGCACCATGATTTTATATAAACATATACTTGTAAATACTGGAGAATGATTTGCTGGCATTTGCTTCGTATTTTTCTGAACATGCTCTTAGTTGCTGCCTGTTGACAATTATCTTTATTTTAACTGTTCTACTTCTTTTGCTTTCATTGCAGCAAGGAACCAGATAACCATTCTACTCCACTTTTCTGTTAACGGCATTCCGAATATGTGAGTGGTAAGCATTCATAATTAATAAATCCAATTTGTTTCAATCTAATACATTTGAACTAACTTAAAAGTTTTGTTTCACAAGCCATTTAAGCGTTCAGACTTTTTAACTGAATAATTCTTCTTTATAATGAGCAGATATATGAATAAATGCATTTCGAGAATGACAAGCATCACATTTTAGTTTATTAGTTTGTTAAAACTGTGTAATACAAATGAATGAAAATTGCATTTCAAATACATAAATCTTACATTTAGGTCTAAATATTTGTGTATGCTGTGACAAACAAATAATAGGTGATTTCCATATGGCATCACTTGACATAGAGACCGGTGACCCTGTGTCAGAGATTAATAACTCTTCTTTGACAGCAAACACAAACCACAACAAATGGGATTGGCTCCTAACCCCAATTCAGTAATTCAGCTAGTGACTGTAGGACACTTGACATCTACAGAACAGATTGTCAGTTTTAAGACCCAAATGTTTTTGTGAACTTATTTAATTTATATGATAAATAAATAAACAGCAAAGCATCAGAATCAGGGCTACTATAAAATAAGTAAAATAAATAGATATGTACTGTATCGTGAGGACCTTATAATCATGCATTAAGTGATATTCTGTTTATTTTTGTTTTACACCTTTAATCCTGTGGTTTTTAAGGACAGTCAGAAGTAGCCTTAACCATGTTCAAGTTCAAGTTGAGCTTTATTGTAATTTCTATACATGTGTGGACAGGGCCGTGCAGAGACCTTTGTAGGGGCAGGTGCTCAAAGTATAAAAGGGGCACATGGAACAAGGCTTTAAATAGTGCGGTTCAAAATAGCAATACAGCAATATATTGTGATGCATTCCTTGCTGATTCACATATCGATATGGATGATTATGTATTTATACGGCAGTAAATGCTGTGATGCAGTTTTCAAAAAGAAACAGATTAGAAGAGACAATTTTAAGTTTAAAAGTAAAAAAAAAATAATAATTTCTTTCCACCTAATAACTCTGGGAGTAGAAACTGAAATGTCTTAAATTGTCCCAACCTGATGGCTTTTTCTTCTCTGTTCTACATAACAATTAAGAAAAAGTAAAAACTGTTATAGTATCTCCATCTCCTCATCTGATCTATTACTTTCCACTCTCTGTTCATCTAGGAACAAGGCTCAAGTTACTATTTCAGCATTAATCTATTATTTTAACCATCACTACTACTCTTGCACCTAATCAATAATTCCACCTTAAATATTGATACAAAACATTAAACAACTGATACACTGGAATATAGTGATTAATATTACTATTACTGTTGTAGTTTTTGTTGTCTAAAATTGAACACCTTTGCAATGTTAACAAATGACAGGCTACATGTGTTATTCATCTCCTTCACACTGCACTTTGATGACAGGTCAGGTATATTATTCATTTTATATTGACATTGATATTTGTAAATTTATTTCCAGAGAGATATTGAGTTTACAGGCTAAAGTGGTCTTGCTGTCGTAAACACTGTTGCTATTGTAGAAAAAAAATATTTGTGTCACATTTAAAATATATTTATATTCTAATTCATTTCTGAATTGTTTTTATCTTCATAATGAAAAATCTGAATAAGCCTTACCAGTGTTGTTATAATTATTTTTAAGGCACTCTACGTGTTAAAAAACTAAATAAATACTGTAATATAATAATAGTTTAGTCAAAAACATAAAAAGACCAGACCCCTCGATTGGGGCATCATGCATTCATGATTTTTGAGGGGGCACATTGGGGGGGGTTAAGTCATGCTACGAAAGCACTGTATAACTGATATAGGCTTATGTTTTATTTATTTTTATTCAAAACAGTTCAAACATGCTTAATATATCAGGAAATATCTCGATTCTCAAACGTGTAAGTAAACGCGTTTTGCACCTTTATAGATTGTTATTTGATCAATATATGGAAAAGTAGTGTAATCTATTAACTACACATAATACCCCGACTTTTTACTTAAGTGCCATATCATGCCATAAAATATTTTCAATATGACTAAATTTGCATTTAATGTAAATTTTTATAACAATATTGTAAGTTACTCATTTTAACACTTTCATTATACAGAGAGTAAAGAAAAATTACATTATCAAAGAACATTTTCATTCAGTCTAGCCAGAGTTCAGGCACTCTCAAAAACTCCCATTAAAATCACTGAAGCACTTTACATTACATTATGTACATCTGCACTTTTGTTGTTTCTGATGAGAGAATTCGCTAAATAATTCAGTCAGCGAGCAAGTGAACAAAACACCGCGTTTCAGTGATGACTCTTCTGCACGTCTCCGATTGGCCATTGCATTCATAAGCGCAACAGAATCATTTCTGATTGGTTATCATGAAGCGTTATATGAACGCATCTGTCTCTGGCTCAGCGCCCGCCAGCGAACACAGATTTGAATTTAGCATTGAATTTGGAAGCTGCATTTAAAATCCACTTGGCTCAGAAATCATTGAATGGGCATGACGCCTCTGCCCTCGATGCCTGTGAAACGATTCTCCCTCAAACAGCACGCTAACGTTACTTCTACACTACAGGCTACACACCGCAATATAAACAACATATCTGCATGTTCTCACTTCACGTCGTTCTTGCAAAATAATAATAAGTAAATAAATATCAAAATCACTTCGCTGAGAATGAAACACCACTTACCAGCTTCCGTGGTGTTGAAAATATCCTCTGGCAATTAAAAAATGCGCGTGCGGCGTGACGAATCTTCCCGGTCGGATGAGGTCGTCGTTGTCAGGTGAAAGGTTATCATGTGGGTCATCTTATTGACGGCTAAATTATAATTCAGAAATTTTACTAATATTTAGATTGGGCATGGGCAGACAATCACAAAAGGGTATGTTATGACAACAAAAAAAAAAATTAGAGGAAATTTTACTTTGACAAAAGGACACTTTGGGCACCAAGGGGCAAAGGGGCAGGTTTTCAAGCACTCAACGCCCCCCCCCCCCTCCCCCCTGCACGTGCATGTGTGTGGACATACAGTGGTTCACAGGACCACGGTGCTACAGTACATAAATACAGACATACAACAATGAAGTTAAACAGTATAAACCTATACACAACTAACATACTGACAGATTTTGAATATGAATATACTATATATAAATGTTTAACTATACATAGACTAAAAAAAGTAAAAAAAATATAGACTATACGAGTGCTTCACATAATACTGTACATGTACAAAGTGAAACATCGTAAGTCAAGCAGCTGGCTGGGGAACAGAGCAAGATGATTTGTAATGCATGAGCATGTAAACATATTACTGAGTCTTTGTGGGATTATGTACATACAGCAGTGTGTGTGAAAAGTGTCTAGTGTGCATAGAGGAGAATTGCACAAAATAGATTTGAATTGCACACACACACACACACACACACACACACACACACACACACACACACACACACACACACACACACACACACACACACACACACACACACACACACAAAGCAGTACTCAACCAGGGACATGTGCCCAACCCTATGTTGTGCGCCACGTTTCTTGGTGTGTCTTATTCTCTTACTTGTCAAACCATATGATAAACCAAGTCTAAACCATGAAGTACTGAAAGTTGAAATCTTTAGGAATGACTTTGAAGACTTCTTGTTGTTGTTCTTGTTTAAGGCCTGATTTTTAGCGTCACTCTCATCTTGTGTCTAGTCATTCTGACTATGATCTGTGCATATTTCTCTCCTGATTCAGACAAGATCACCTTTTCACTGGAGGAAGCAATATTATGGATAGTTTAAAGTTAAAATGATGGACTCTTGATGGTGGATTTATTACAAACACACAGCATTTTGCTTCATAAGACAATAACTGACTGGGGGATTATTGTGATGCTTTTATCAGATGTCTGGCCTCTCAATCTTACGGCACCCATTCACTACAGTGGATCCATTGATGAGCAAGTGATGTTATGCTACATTTCTCTAAATCTGTTCTTGATAAAGAAACAAACATCTACATCTTGGATGGCCTGAGAGTTATCAAGCACCTTGGTCTATCTTAATGTAGGTTCAATGTTTTTACATTTAATAACTCCAGTTAATAGATGTTACCACATGAAATATTTTTTAGGTTATGTGACAAAATATGTCAGAAAATGTGAAACCACAAAAAGCTCTTTGCAATAAATGAATAACATCCATCATGTTGACACTTATATTGGTTTATTTAAGAAGCATTTTATAGAGATTATTTAGCTAATTAAACAATAAGTAATACAAGTGCTTGGTTTTAACTAAATAATAAAATAAATTAACAAAATGAACATAAAGTAACACCAAAGTATTAAAGGGTCTATGGGGCTTTACAAAAAATAAGTTTTCCTGTCCTGTGAAGATAAACGAGAAGCTGAAATCATACAATTTTATATGATGTATCTTAGTTGTTACAGAAATGGTGTGCAGCGTTTGCATTAAAAGTCTTTAAAGTTCCCAGGATTCTTTCTTCATGCGTGTTATTTTCAATGCATAAAATATTGTCCTTTAGATGCAGGTCTGTTTCATTTTTCTTCACTTGAATGTCATTAATTTACTGTGCTATTCTGTTCACCTTTTTGTAAAGTCTGAGACCTGTGGTGTCCATTTGATAATTAGAAATCTTGATATTAGGTTTAAAAAATAAAAATAAATACAAATAAAATAAAAACACCTTTACCTGAATAGTGTCAAATCTCCCTTTAACTATAAGCTCTGTTGATTAGTGCAGCTCACATGCTAGAATCCCCGATGCTGGATTTATTACAACAACTGTACATGCAAATATCAAGAATCATAGATCAGCCAGATGAAAAGCAATGTGTATATGTATTTTGATTTTGACATTTTAAAACTTATTTTTAAATCACAAAAAACACAGTTACGTTTAAAATGATGGTCAGTGGGTTTGAATATTGCTGTGGTATAACAGAGATTCAAGATCAGTTCCTGCATTACCACAAAATAATCACCATATAAATGAAAGCTAAAGTGCTAATGGAACTATAGAGCTTTACAAAAAGGTAGTTTCCCAGTCCTGTGGAGATAAAGGAGGGGCTGAACCAAACCACCCAGCAAGAAACAAACCTGCCCAATAGACCAGAGTGTTAAAATAGGCTTATGTGCCAAAACATAACTGAGCCCTGAGAACAAATATGAAGCATATATGAGAAGCATTGCCATCGTAATCATTACAATGACATTAAATGCTTTTTTCTTCATGCGGTTTTCCTCCTCTCTCTTTCTCTCTCCTGGCCCTGACTGCTTCAGAGCTCTGAGAACAGCCAGAAAGCAGAATAAATTAATTGATATAGTGAGCAGAGCCTGACACAAGCAGTAACATGAGAACACATATGCTTGAGATTCAATTACAGTAAAAGTGGCAGACACACAAGACAAAATAATAATTATCCAAGCCACAGCAGTGCAGATCACGTTGTATCCGAGAGGTTTGTACTTCAGAAAGGTTACAGGATGAACCACTGCCAGGTAACACTCAACACAAATCAGACTCTGAAACATAGGACGACCAGTGATGGAAAAGCCAGACAGAAATTCCACCACAAAAAATACAACAATCTCACAAACAGACAGATTGAGGGTGAAGAACTCTGATGTAACTCCATTTCCAGCTCCTGTGACGATCAGCCAGATCACATAAGCGTTTTCAGGAAGCACAACAAGGAGGCTGAAGATCCATCTGGCAGTGTGAAAGTCCAAGAATAACACAATGTTGCTTGTTACGTTGTTGTCGTTGAAGAGAAAATCCATTTTTTCACTCTCTTGCTCTCGTTTTTCACCTGAATCAAATTTAAATAACATTATACAAGCATTACAGTGCAGTTTCTAATCAACAATTTTTCGATTTTAACTACATAAAAATACAATTCATTTTATGTAGTTAAAATCGAAAAATTGTTGAATACCTGAATAAGGTATTTTGAATCATTTAAAACTCTAAGCTCTGTCTTGTGAGGTGATCAGTGCAGCTCATGCTAGAATTTACAATGCTGGATATATTAGCTGTTGCAGACACAACTATATGCAAATAGTATGAATAATCAAACAGCCAAGTTTAAATATCATGACTACACACATACATTACAGAATTGAATAAAACTTTTTATAGTTTTGACTTAACCCATCACAATATAACACACACAATTTTTTTTTCTGACGCCAAATTTTGAACAGAGTATGTTAATAACATTTCAAAGTATGTCTTTGTAATGAATTAAAACTTCCTAATCTTCGGAAGAAGGAGGCGGGAATGCATGATTCTGTATTTTTTAAGTGTAACTTTATAGCATTTTTAATGAACTATGTATATTTTAAAGTACATTATTTATTTGTCAAACGTAACAACATACTATACCGCTAACATTTTTTTTTGTATCAGTCAAGCAGAGAGGGAGAGAGTGAAAAAAATGATGTTTTTAATATGTCAGAAAGCAACATCAACTCGTCACTCGTTGATTTGAACTCTCCTGGACTGATATTTAACCTCATTGTTGTGCTTCCTGAAAACCTTTATGTGATCTGGTTGATCATCTCAGGAGCTGGAAATGGAATTGCATCAGAGTTCTTCAGCCTCAATTTGTCTGTCTGTGAGATTTTTTGTCTGTCTGTGAGATTTTGCTCTGTCTTCAGTGTCTTTTGTCTCTATTAAGCAAAGCTTTCCAAATCTCTTGCAGGTTGTGGCATTCCTACTAGGAATGCATATCTCCATCACTGGCCATCCTCTGTTTCAGAGTCTGATCTGTTTTGAGCGTTACCTGGCAGTGGTTCATCCTGTAACCTTTCTGAAGTACAAACCTCTCAGATATAAAGCGATCTGCTGCACTGCGGCATGGTTAATAATTGTTATTGCCTGTGTGCTTATCACTGCTAATGCAACTGAATTTCAGATGTATTTGTTCATGTGTTATTGCTTGTGTCATGGTCTGCTTACTTTGTCTGTGACATTATTCTGCTGTGTGGCTGTTCTTAGAGCTTTGAAGCAGTCAGGACCAGGAAAGAGGAGGAGCAAAGATAAAGTGAAGGAAAACCACATAAAGAGAAGAGCTTTTATTATCATTGTACTGATTATAATGGCAATGGTTCTCATATATGCTGCGTATTTGGTGGCAGCCCTCATTTGTGTTCTGACGTATCAGTTTATTTCAGTGCTCTGGTCTGTTGCTCAGTTGTGTTTTTTGCTGGGTGGTTTGATTCAGCCTCTTCTTTATCTCCACAGGACTGGAAAAATACCTTTTTGTAAAGCTCTATAGTATTTAAAAAAAAATACATTGTCCAAATGACTTGTTATCCTTGTAATACATTTTTCAGATGTTTTATTTCAAGAAATTTGTCTAGTTTTTTTTTGTATTTATAGGCTGTATGCAGAACAAATTTTGAATCTCATCCCAAACTTCCAATTCCGAGTGTGTGTCTGTTCAGTATGTATAGATACAGAGAGAGGGGGAGAAAGAAATCACACATTCAGTATAATTTAGTGGTAAAACATGAAAATAGTTTGTCTTTTTTTTATTTGCTCGGTCATTGTGAGTTTTAGTGTTTTTGCTGTTGTAGACTAAGGATCTTTTGAAATAACTGAAAGAATTGGCTGGAGTGATACAGTTTAGAACTGTAATGTGGCTGACAGATCTGGAACTACCTGGTATTGTTGCCTCCTCAATGATAGACATATATACCGTAGAAATTCTTGACTTGAATGCACTATGACTATGTTTAGTTTGGAATAACCTAAAATAAATGTCATATTGTAACATCTAAATTGACTGTTCTTATTAATGCCAAAAATGAATGAATCATCCTGACAGCATAAGGTTATAACAATAAACATAATTCTAGCAGTCAGATCATGTTGGACTAGTTTGTTAACCCTTAAACGGTTTACTTAATTTATATTTATATAAATTTTTAAACAATTGGCCCTCTAACACTAGCACTCTCTATTTTATCGACTTGTTTTCTTTCTATTTATTATTAAAAAAATAGACCGTTCCACTGAATCCAGCTGTGTCTGCCTTAATTTCAAAGTAAGTGTACATCACTGATCATTGTTCTCACTAAAAATATTTTCTCATAACATGTTTAGTTTAAAGACAAATTACTGTGCACCTATTGCACTCCTCGCTGTCATTAAAACATAGCATACCACAGGAAAAGTAATCAAGGGTATCCACTACAAACAGGCTATGTCTAAATTCATATAATTTTGGTTTAGCATGACTTTAAGGTACACTGCACAACAGTTGCTCAAACAGAACTACTGTTTACAAAAATATGCTTATGAAATCTGTCGTAACGCTGGCCTGTTGAGAGAAAGATGGTACTTACATCACAATGTATAGGATGTACTCTAGTTATTGCCTTTCCGCTTCTAACAACATCTGTGCAAACTTGTTTGCAAACTTCCTGTTTGTTGTTGGCGGCTGTACTGCGTTTGAGCTCCGTCACTATATTCTTTTCATTGACTATTTTTAACTCAAAAAACAATTGTATACATCATCGTTTCCGTTTATATAACGTGTGAATATATCCTCTATTGTATTCTACAACAAAAACAATCAGAGCGCCTCGCTATCACTAGTTTTATTTTGATCTCCCGGGTCCGCTATTAGCTTTTAGCCCGTTAGCATCAGCGGCGTGGTTGCAGCTAACTGCGCTAACATTGCTAATACTCTATTCACACACATTACCACTGCTGTACTCACTGTTACTTGCTTTAATGGCGGATGAATGTCTCCACTCTGTGCAGCTCGAGCTCGAGGCCGTGGGAAAGCAGATTCGCGACCTGGAGGTGAGGCAGGCCCAGCTGAGAGAGCGGAAAACCGCGCTGGAATCATCCCGGGCTGACGCTCACAAGTCCGGGGTAAGTATACAGCGATCTGTTAACAGTCCCACCACGTCTACTCCGTGTGTTTCTCTGCACAGGCCCGGTGCACCCAGGACGCGATCTTCCCAGATGTCCTTCACTGCGACGCCGGGACACCACGGACCCTGGGTGCATCCACAGCGGAGGACGCGACGCTGTGATCATCGGAGACTCCATCGTCCGACACGTAAGTGCTACGTTAGCCGAAGGTAAAGTGCACACTCATTGTTTGCCTGGTGCTCGTGTTCTCGATGTTTCTGCGCAGATACCCGTGATCCTGAAGGTCGACGAGAGCCCCAGAGCGGTCGTGCTTCACGCCGGGGTTAACGACACCACGCTGCGGCAGACGGAGACGCTGAAGAGGGACTTCAGCAGCCTGATCGAGACGGTTCGCAGCACGACGCCCGCGGCGACGATCGTCGTGTCAGGACCACTGCCCACGTATCGACGAGGACACGAAAGGTTTAGTAGACTTTTTGCTTTAAATGAATGGTTGTTGTCATGGTGTAAAGAACAGAAACTGCTATTTGTTAATAACTGGAATCTTTTCTGGGAGCGTCCTAGGCTGTTTCGCGCTGATGGATTACACCCCAGCAGAATCGGAGCGGAGCTGCTCTCTGACAACATCTCCAGGACACTTCGCTCCATGTGACTAGTAAGACAATTCTCTAATAACTATTATGATGAGTTTTGTTCCACCCGCTTAAATGATAAAAGTACTTGTGCTGTAAAAACTATTAAGACTGTGTCTGTTCCCCGGATAGTGAGGTCAAAATATAATGTAGGATCTAGAAAAAATCTTATCGTTATTAAACCAGAAAAATGTAAAGTAAATGAACAAAAACAATTTTTAAAGTTTGGGCTCATAAATATTAGATCACTCACACCCAAAGCAGTTATTGTAAATGAAATGATCACAGAAAATAGTTTTGATGTACTCTGCTTGACTGAAACCTGGCTAAAACCAAATGATTATTTTGGTCTAAATGAGTCTACTCCACCAAACTACTGTTATAAGCATGAGCCCCGTCAGACTGGTCGTGGAGGAGGTGTTGCAACAATATATAGTGATATTCTCAATGTTACCCAGAAAACAGGATACAGGTTTAACTCTTTTGAAATACTTCTGCTAAATGTTACACTGTCAGACATGCAAAAGAAATCTAATGTATCTCTTGCTCTGGCTACTGTGTATAGACCACCAGGGCCGTATACAGAATTCCTAAAAGAATTTGCAGATTTCCTCTCAGACCTTCTAGTTACAGTTGATAAGGCGCTAATCATGGGAGATTTTAATATTCACGTTGATAATGCAAATGATACATTAGGACTTGCGTTTACTGACCTAATAAACTCCTTTGGAGTCAAGCAAAATGTCACCGGGCCCACTCATCGTTTTAATCATACACTAGATCTAATTATATCGCATGGAATCGATCTTACTGCTATAGATATTGTACCCCAATGTGATGATATTACAGACCATTTCCTTGTATCGTGCATGCTGCGTATAACTGATATTAACTATATGTCTCAGCGTTACCGTCTGGGCAGAACTATTGTTCCAGCCACCAAAGACAGATTCGCAAATAACCTGCCTGATCTATCTCAACTGCTATTTGTACCCAAAAATACACATGAATTAGACGAAATTACTGACAACATGGGCACTATTTTCTCTAATACATTAGAAGCTGTTGCCCCCATCAAATTGAAAAAGGTTAGAGAAAAACGTACTGTGCCATGGTATAACAGTAATACTCACTCTCTCAAGAAAGTAACTCGTAGTCTTGAACGCAAATGGAGAAAAACTAACTTGGAAGTTTTTAAAATTGCATGGAAAAACAGTATGTCCAGCTATAGACAGGCTCTAAAAACTGCTAGGGCAGAGCATATCCACAAACTCATTGAAAATAACCAAAACAATCCAAGGTTTTTATTTAGCACAGTGGCTAAATTAACAAATTACCAGACGCCACCTGATTCAAATATTCCACCAACGTTAAATAGCAATGACTTTATGAATTTCTTCACTGATAAAATAGATATCATTAGAAATACAATAGCGAATGTAGATTCTACAGCGTCTAACACTTCAGTTTCATCCATCGCACCCAAAGATAAACTGCAGTGCTTTACAAATATAGGACAGGAAGAGCTAAATAAACTTATCACTGTATCTAAACCAACAACATGTTTATTAGATCCTGTACCCACTAAATTACTAAAAGAGCTGTTACCTGTAGCCGAAGAACCGCTTCTCAATATCATTAACTCGTTGTTATCTTTAGGTCACGTCCCAAAACCATTCAAGCTGGCGGTTATCAAGCCTCTTATTAAGAAACCAAAACTAGATCCTAGTGTACTGGCAAATTATAGGCCTATTTCAAATCTTCCATTTATGTCTAAAATTTTAGAAAAAGTTGTGTCTGCTCAATTGAGCACCTTCCTGCATAAAAATGATCTGTATGAAGAATTTCAGTCAGGTTTTAGGCCCCACCATAGCACAGAAACTGCACTTGTTAAAATTACAAATGACCTGCTTCTTGCGTCAGATCAAGGCTGCATCTCATTTCTAGTCTTACTTGATCTTAGTGCTGCGTTCGACACCATAGATCATGACATACTCATAGATTGATTACAAAACTATACAGGTATTCAAGGGCAGGCTCTAAGATGGTTTAGATCCTACCTGTCCGATCGCTACCATTTTGTTTACTTAAATGGGGTGTCATCTCATTTATCATCAGTAAAATATGGAGTGCCACAAGGATCCGTCCTAGGTCCCCTTCTATTTTCAATATACATGTTGCCCCTTGGTAATATTATTAGAAAATACGGAATAAGCTTCCACTGTTATGCTGATGATACTCAGCTATATATTTCAACGAGACCAGATGAAACTTCCCAATTATCTAAGCTAACAGAGTGTGTTAAAAATGTAAAAGATTGGATGACAAATAATTTTCTCCAATTAAATTCGGATAAGACAGAGATATTAATTATTGGACCAAAAAACAGTACACAGAATCTTGTAGATTACAATCTGCAACTAGACGGATGTACTGTTACTTCCTCTACAGTCAGAAATCTGGGTGTTATATTAGACAGCAATTTGTCTTTTGAAAATCATATTTCCAATGTTACAAAAACTGCATTCTTCCATCTTAGAAACATTGCCAAGCTACGAAACATGTTATCTGTTTCTGATGCAGAAAAGCTAGTTCATGCATTCATGACCTCTAGACTGGACTATTGTAATGCACTTCTAGGTGGTTGTCCTGCTTCGTCAATAAACAAGCTACAGGTAGTCCAAAATGCAGCAGCTAGAGTCCTTACCATGTCAAGAAAATATGATCATATTACCCCAATTTTACAGTCTCTGCACTGGCTACCTATTAAGTTCCGTATCTGTTACAAATTATCATTACTTACCTATAAGGCCCTAAATGGTTTAGCTCCTGCGTACCTAACTAGCCTTCTACCACGCTACAACCCATCACGCACCCTAAGGTCACAAAACGCTGGACTTTTGGTAGTTCCTAGGATAGCAAAGTCCACTAAAGGAGGTAGAGCTTTTTCACATTTGGCTCCCAAACTCTGGAATAGCCTTCCTGATAATGTTCGGGGTTCAGACACACTCTCTCTGTTTATATCTAGATTAAAAACGCATCTCTTTCGCCAAGCATTCGAATAATGTATCTCTTAAATTGTGAGTGTAGTTGCATCTGCATTTTTATTCTTTAGCTTGGGTTAAACTAATTTTACTTTGTTGGATCAGCAGCTATGCTAATGATGTCTCTATCTTGTTTCTATGTTTTGCCACGGGATTTACATCCCGTGGTAACTAGGATTTACACAAGCTCCAGTCTGGATCCAGAACACCTGAGAAGAGATGATGCTGACCCTCAGAGGACCCCAGATGATCCTAACCTTGAATCAACAAACAGAACTAACAATTATTGCTACATGTGTGACTGCATCATATAATTACTATTAATTAATAATATTGATAGTTCATCATCTAGCTGACTACGTCTTGTATTATTATTATTATTTTTATTTTTCTAAAATCCTGTCAAACGTGCACAAACTACTAGCTACTACTAAATATTGTAGAAACATAATTTTCTGTAAAGTTGCTTTGTAACGATTTGTATTGTAAAAAGCGCTATACAAATAAACTTGAATTGAATTGAATTGAATTGAACTGTGTGTCTATGAGTCTGCGATAGACTAAACAAGTTACAGGTGCAGCAGTCCTCAGCAACTTATCTTCGCTCGTACGATCAGAGTTGCCTTCTGTGGTGTGCCAGAGCCCCGTAAATATCGCGTAGTTCAATGCACGCTCAGTAAACAATAAAGCTCTGCTTTTGTTGGACATTATTGCAGATCGAAAACTGGACCTATTATATATAACCGAAACATGGCATTAACAAACTCGATGGACTCATCTGTAACCAGATTATTCCTGAGGGGTATGTACTTGATCTTCTGTGCCTTATTGGTAGAGGTGGTGGAATTATTGTGGTTCACAATTTGCAATTTAACATCAGCGCTGTGTGCGTACCAGAGTTTTCATCATTTGAATGCATTGTTTTGAGCATCTCTACCCCTAAGGAAATTACTGTCACTACTATCTATTGACCACCAAAGGCAAAATAAACTTTTTTTAAACTGAGTTTGCTGATTTGTTGTCCATGTTGTGTTTTAAATTCAAGAACATCCTTACCTCGGTGGACTTTAGCATACACATGGACCAAAATGACTGTGTGATGACAAAGGACTTTCTATTTTTGTTGGAGTGTTTTAATAAGAAACAGTTTATTAGCGGCCCAACACATAACAAAGGTCACACATTAGAACTTGTGATAGCAAATGATCAAATGAGAATGTCTTCTGTTGATATTGGTCTCTCAGATCACCTGGCATTTTTCTTTAACCTGGATCTGTTTCTCCCTTGTATTTAATTTTCACATGCTGTTAATTTCCATAAACAAAAATTTATTAATTTGTCGGTTTTCGTAGACTCTGTTGTTTCCTCTTTTAGTGGTCTTCCATCAGCTTCTCTTGAAGATAAAATCTTGCAGTTGAACATTGTTCTTTACTCATATTTGGATTATTTTACTCCCTTGAAGTCTTGCTGTGTCTCTTTTGCTCGTTCTGCCTCTTGGTATAATGACGACTTTAATTAAGCAGCTTGCCGTATATTGGAGCACAAGTGCCGTGACTAATAGCTGAATGTGTTTTATCAAGCTTGGAAAGGCCACTTGGGGGAATATAGAGCTGAAATTGAGTCTAACAGATCTATTTTTTTTCTCAGATTATAGATAATAATCAAAGTAATCCCAGACATCTCTTTCATACTATAAACAGACTTCTCAAAGTTAATGTTGGCACTTCTCTACCTGTTTTAAATAAGTTGTGTAAAGATTTTCTTTATTTCTAAAATTGAAAATCTTTACAAACTTATTCAGGCTGCATTTGTTTCATCTTCAACAGTTTGCCTGTCTAGGTTTCAACTTTTTCTCAAATTGACTCTGAGCTGCTCACTAGGGAGGTATCATGTATGAAAGCTACCTCTTGCACACTTGATCTTCTCCTTACAAGCTTATTTAAGTTTTGTTTTGACTCTTTGTGCCCAGCTGTTCTCAGCATTGTAAATTATTCTCTGCATACTGGTTTTTTACCAGCAGCATTGAAAACTGTTGCTGTAATACCGGTTCCAAAGAAGCATAATCCTGATTTGGATAACTTAAATTATTATCAAACCTTCTATTCCTTGTGTTGTGGCTTTGCAGCTGCACAATCATCTCATAGTAAATAATCTTTAAACCTCTTCAGTCTGGCTTTTGAAAATGTCATAGTACTGAGAAGCTTTGGTCAGGGTCACCAATGATCTGCTAATAGCCTCAGATTTGGTTCTCAACTCTGTTTCATATTCTTCTTGATCTTAGTGCTGCTTTTGATACTGTTAATCACAACCTTTTACTCAATCATCTGGAAACAGTTTTTGGTGTTTTAACCTGGTTTAGATATTACCTCACTGATCGTCAACAGTTTGTCTGTATGATCGGTCTTTGGTCTGAGATGGGCTCTATCCATACGGGTGTTCCTCAAGGCTAAATTTTAGGCCCATTACTTTTAAGCATTTACATATTTCCACTCGGATTGCTTCTATGATGTTAAGATGCTAAGATGCTAAGATTGCTTCTGAGATGAAACTTAGATTTATATTAATAAATTAAAAATTAGGAGTTATGTTTGACTTTTTTTTTCTTTTGACTGTCATGTGCAGTAAACAGTTAAGAACTATTTTTTTCATTTCAGAAATATTGCTAGACTCTGTGCTGTCCCTCTCTGTGACTGAAAGGCTTAATGTTTTTTTTTTCCTTGCATTGACTACTGCAATGCCCTTCTTGCTGGGATTCCTAAAACCACATTTAACAAATTGCAGTGTGTGCAAGACTCAGCTGCTAGGATACTGACTGGAGCCAGGAAAAATTAGCATATTTAATAGCATATTTATAAACTGTTTAGATTTGTATATCTTAGTTTGTTTTTTAATTGGTTGTCATGTGTGTGTTGTATTTTTATTTTATTATGTGAAGCACCTTGAGAATTTTTTTTAAATTGGCTATATAAAAATTAAGTTATTATAATTATTATTATCTTACAAACACAAAGATTGAGGCTGAAGAACTCTGATGCGACTCCATTTCCCGCTCCTGTGATGATTAGCCAGATCACATAACAGTTTTCGGGAAGCCCAACAGTGAGGTTGAGGATCCATCCGGTGGTGTTAAAATCAAAGGGTTACGGTATTGCTTGTGTCGTTTGTTGTGATGTTGCTAGAAGAATGCTGTTTTGACATGGTGGAAATATCCATTTGTTTTCTTTCTTTTTCTACCTGACTTCCAAACAAACAATAACACAATATGTCTGTAAATCCTTTAGTACGGTTTTCATTTTAGTGAAATCACAGATGAAATGTTTTTATAGTCTACCTGCAATGTTAATATACATAGCTCATTAAAATAAAAGTATGTTACATATTAAGTGAAAGTATAAGCTTTGTAAGCTTTTTTCAGATCTGCAATTGAATACATATTTTAAGATAAATATATATAAATAATCTTCAAAGCTGGATAGATCTGCCAAAGCGCTTATGCAGTTGATCATGAAACAACAGTTATTATAAAGTAGTAACCACATGTGTATTTTTTTCTTGTTACTACATAAGAAGAAAGTGTCTGAAAACATTTTTAAACTCTATATCCTTTAGGTTTTAATTTTAAACCATCCTTTGTTTGTCAAATATACATCTAAATCATATCTTATGTGTCCAAATAGCTTCAGTCAAGGCTAAAGCAGAACCAAGACAGACTCAGTGCTGTTCTGGGTTTGTATTTTAGACAATGGCAAATGCAATTATTAAACAATTCAATAACTTTAAGGTAAAGAAGGACTTCTTTACCTTAAAATAATGATATTTTCCCAGCCGGTCCTAAATACAGTAGCTCTATTTTCAGACATGTGGCTTGATGCTCTTGATACAATGTTGATGTCACCAGACTAAACACCTGCAAAAAATGATGTAAGTTTGACTGTATATATTTTAAATGAGAAGGAATAGAGAAATCATAACCTGAGATGTGATATTCCAATGGCCAGATAGACACCACAGGTCTCATACTTTACAATGAAATGGATGAACTACACGAATGTCAACAGTAAATGAATGACATGCAAATACAGATAAATGAAAATGCACCTGGTTCAAATAAAACTGTATAATGTACACTTGTAAATACTACATATGCTTTTTAAATGTGATATTTAAAAGTGATAATCATTAATGCTGTAGGCAAATTATTTTAAATTAACATTTTAAAGTAACTGATTAACAGAAATGAAATTTTCTTCCATCAACATGGCTTCAATCAACCTCATATTGTTCCAAACCAGTATGAATTTCTTTCTTTTGTTGAAAACAAAAGAAGATTTGAAGAATATTGGTAACCAAACAGGTGCTGGTAGCCATTGACTTCCAATGTATTTTTTATTACATTTACATTTAATCATTTAGCAGACGCTTTCATCCAAAGCGACTTACAAATGAGAACAATAGAAGCAGTCAGGTCAACAAGAGAACAACAACAGTATACAAGTGCCATGACAAGTCTCAGTTAGTCTAGTATAGAATGCATAGCCAGTTTTTTTTTATATAAATGAAAAGACAAGAAAAGGAAAAGTGCTAGTGTCAGTTGGTTAAGTGCAGGCGAAAAAGATGAGTCTTTAGATGTTTCTTGAAAATGAGTAAAGACTCAGCTGTACGAATTGAGATTGGGAGGTCATTCCACCAGCTCGGCACAGTCCAGGAAAAGGTCAGTGAGAGTGATTTTGAACTTCTTTGGGATGGCACCACAAGGCGTCGTTCACTTGCAGAGCGCAAACTTCTGGAGGGCACATAAGATTTAACCAGTGAGTTTAGGTAAGTTGGTGCCGTGCCAGTGGTCGTCTTGTAGGCAAGCATCAGTACCTTGAATTTGATGCGAGTGGCTACTGGTAGCCAGTGTAACCTGATGAGGAGAGGAGTCTGGAGAGAACAAGAGCTTGGACAAGAAGTTAGGTTGCTTGCTCTGACAGGTAGGGTCTAATCTTCCTAATGTTGTATAAGGTAAACCTGCAGGACTGGGTCGTTGTAGCAATGTGGTCTGTGAAGCTTAACTGATGATCCATCACAACTCCCTAGGTTTCTGGCTGTCCTCGAAGGAGTAATGGTTGATGAGCCCAGCTGTATAGAGAAGTTGTGATGAAGCAATGGGTTAGCTGGAATCACCAGGAGTTCTGTCTTCATAAGGTTAAGCTGAAGGTGATGGTCATTCATCCAGCTAGAGATGTCACTCAGACAGGCTGAAATGCAAGCAGCTACCGTCGGGTCATCTGGCTGGAATGAGAAGTAGAGTTGGGTGTCATCAGCATAGCAGTGATAAGAAAAGCCATGCTTCTGAATGACAGATCCTAATGATGATGTAGATGGAGAAGAGAAGTGGTCCAAGTACTGAGCCTTGAGGAACCCCAGTAGAAAGGTGGTGTGACTTTGAAACATCACCCCGCCAAGACACACTGAGGAATCTGTCAGAGAGGTAGGACTTAACCCACAGGAGTGCAATTCCAGAGATGCCCATCTTTCTGAGGGTGAACAGGAGAATCTGGTGATTAACAGTGTCAAAAGCAGCAGACAGGTCCAGTAAGATGAGTACCAAGGATTTTGAAGCTGCTCTTGTTAGTCACAGGGCTTCAGTAACCGAGAGCAGAGCAGTCTCAGTTGAGTGGCCACTCTTGAAGCCAGATTGGTTGCTGTCCAGGAGGTTATTATGTACAAGGAACATAGAAAGCTGGTTGAACACAGCTCGCTCAAGTGTCTTTGCAATGAATGGAAGAAGGGATACCAGTCTGTAGTTTTCAAGAAGCGCTGGATTTAGAGATGGTTTCTTGAGCAGTGGGCTTACCCGAGCCTGCTTGAATGCTGAGGGAAATGTTCCAGAGTGAAGAGAGGAGTTGATAATGTGAGTAAGCGAAGGTATGACTGATGAGGAGATCGCTTGAAGGAGGTGAGTGGGGATCGGATCAAGTGGACAAGTATAGGATGATTGGACAGGAGAAGTTTGGAGACGTCCATCTCTGAGAATAGTAAGTCAATGGCTCCCAGCAACTGTTTGGTTACCAACATTATTCAGAACATCTTCTTGTGTGTTCAACAGAAACTACTACAGGTTTGGAACAACTTGAGGGTGATTAAATGATGACAGAATGTACATTTTCAAGCCCTTTAACCTGTTACCTGTCTTTGTGTTTTTCTTTATGATATAATAGACTTTTTTATATCATTTAAAAATATTGCTAAAAACTTCCACATACTGTATCTGCTGAGATGCTTTGCATGCAACAATTGTGGATTTCAGTAAGTAACTAAAAGTAGCACAGCTGTAAAAAAAAAAAAAATGATACAGTCTATTAAGATAGCAACTGTTTTTCAAAAAAAAAAAAGGACCTCATATAGCCAAATATACATAGACCTACAGTATATAGGTTTATTTTATTTTATTTTTAATTGAAAGTCTGACTAGTGAATCGATTCATTTGGATAAATATTTTATTTTATTTTTTACTTTTTTTATACATAATTTGAGCTTTTCTAATAGTAGTGGGATTGTGTTTTCTGTTTTCTTGTTTTATTTATTTATTTATTTATTTTTGGATAAATCAATCTGCTTTGGTTGACTGAGTGAGTTGCAGATCATGACAGCTGCCTCATTTCAAATTGCAGCACGGAGTGCATGTGAACTGATCATCTCCTCCTCTTTCCTACTAATTATAAAACAAAGAACTTCAGAGTAGAGCATATTGATAAAATAACGTAAATATAATGTTAAATATATGTAATATACATTAAACATTTTTATATTTTTATTTTATTTATTTATTTCGAAATGTTTTAATTTGAATAGGTCTCCTAATTCTGTCGATAAAATATGTAGAAAATTTACTTCTGGGTCAAAACGACTCAAAATGATGAAGCATGTGAAATATGTATTAAATAAAAATAACTGTTCATTACTGTTTTATCACACTTTTATTTGTATTTTTACATTTACATGTATTTTATTCATAGTTTACAATTAGCTTACTGCTGGATTAGACAGAGCAGTATAAAACACAGGCAATATATTTTGCTTCCTTATAATACTTGCATAATTCTAATAAATTTTAGAATAGCTAACTGATTTTCTGAAGTGAAGACTGAGTCTAATTTAGCATACATTACAGCTGGACTTATTTCACAATAATTGCTTAATAACTGTATGCAAATACTTCTTGAAGTCTGTTACATTACTCATAACTAAAAAAAAAAAATAAAAAAATAAAAATATATATATATATGACCGTTCCCATAACTTTAAAATTATACACGGATCAAACTATTATATAACTAGAATCATTTACATTTGGTAAAGGGCAGTTTTCCCACCCGATGGATAAAGAGAATAGCCTGCACCAGACCAGACAATGAAAAGCTAAAACGAGCAATAACTGAGGCTACATAAGAATCGTTATATGAACTCATAGAAAAGAGCTCTGTAATAAGTATAATATAGGAAATAATAGTAGGAGCATATATGATAAACATGGACCCAGTAATTAATAGAATGACATTAAACGCTTTTCTCTTCATGTGGTTTTCCTCCTCTCTGTCTCTCCCTCTCTCTCCTGGTCCTGACTGCTTCAGAGCTCTGAGAACAGCTAAACAGCAGAACATCTGGATGGAGAGATAAAGGACGAACTGTGACACTATAAAACCATATACCAACTCAGTGATGTCTAAATTAACAAGCAAAATATGGATCCCACAGGAAGCAAAAATGGAAGTCCAGACAACAACAGTGCAGATGACTCTATATGTGAGAGGTTTGTACTTCAGAAAGGTTACAGGATAAACCACTGCCAGGTAACGCTCAACACAGATCAGACACTGAAACAGAGGACGACCAGTGCAGGCAAATCCTTGTTCGGAAAAATGAAACAGGGACACTATTATAATTGAATTGCTGAAAAATTCAAACAGAGAGTTCAAACAGAGGAGGACCTCACAGACTGCAAGGTTGAGACTGAATAATTCTGCCGCCAGTCCATTCCCTGCTCCTGTCACTATAAGCCATATCACATAGGAGTTGGTAGGAACACTCAACAGAGCGGTGATGTACGCTATTACCATCGGTTCAAAATCACTTATTTCCAGCCATGTAGCATTGAAAGAGAGGTGATCAGAAGAGTTTGACCCATCAGTGGTGAAGATCTCACTGGAGAAGTCCATCTCTTCACTGTGTGCAGTCAAAAAACAGAATTGTGATCTATGGATTGGAGATACAAGTTAAAATTATTCTAAACATTCAAATTTTCAATAGACACATGTTCAGTTTTCAGTATATAGTGGAATACACTCTAAAAATAAAGGTTCTTTATTGGCATTGATGGTTCCACAAAGAACCTTGAACATCTGTGGAACATTTCCATTCTTTTTAGCAGAAAACATTTCTTCAGATTATTAAAATGTTCATCACACTAAGAAAAAAATGCTTCTTTAAAAAACTGTTTACTAAAATGTTAATTTGGGGAGCCCACAATGGTTCTTCTATGGCATCTCTGTGAAAACCCTCTTTTGGAACCTTTATTTTTAAGGGTGTATATATTAAAGAGTGTGAACTTTATGATGACATACATAAAAAAATATACTGTATCAATGTATTTCATACAAACAATATAATAAGCTTTATTACCTGATTGTTCTGTAGTCTGCAGTGATGAATTCTGATCTGAGAGGGTTATAGATGTAGTTGCCCAAATTTACCTCCCCAGTCCATTTGTCTCATAAGGGGATGCAGCATATTCATATCTGGAGCCCCGAATGCAAATACAATAAATTACATCATATTTGCTTATTAAAAAGTATTTATTTTAAGAGTGTTACCTACACAAAGTGAGACAGGGATATTAAAACAACAATACAAGATGTTAATCTAGTCAGGGATATGAAATGGTTTATCATGGATTATGTTTAGTAAAATAGGTAATTCTATATGGATTAGACACAATTTGTAAAACAAATAACCAGCCACACTGTCTCCATGGTGAATTAACATAGATTTGCTCTTAATTTATGCAAATGTCACAACAACGATTTTTGTTACACTTCTCTACAGTCGTGATGGAAAGTCTCTCACAGCACATAATGTAAATTGTTAAAAATTAAAATTTTTAAAATATTTAATAAATATTAAAAATTTAGGCTTTCTTTATTGTGAACATGAAATAGATAAATAAAATATTACATATAATAATATATAATAATAAAAATATATTATGCAAATAAATACAAAATAGTCGACACTATTAAATATACCAATGCCATATCAGTTTTGGTTACGTTCTACACATTCTATCAAAGAAAACTAAGTTAGCTTTAATATTTCTTAAAACAGGGATTATCTGGAAACATACTGACTGAAAAAAAAATGTAGTATACAAAAGTATACAAATATGGGAACAATTAAACCTTCATATAGTTTATTGAAAACAATGGTATAATAACAGTTTTTACTTAGAAATTGCTTTTAAATGTCATAATTACAAAGAAATGGCAAGTAACAGAGAATTAAATATGAATTTCTGAAGTAGAAATGTTTGTTTTATTTACAACACACAACATTTTCAACCTTTCAGTATATGCCTTTCCTTGTTTTTTGTTTGGTTGTATTTAGGTTTGTATGCAGTTTTTGCCATTTCCATGCCTAACGCGTCCGGCTTCATAATCAGAATGAGCTTTATTGCCAAGTATGTTTACACATACAAGGAATTTGTTTTTGCTCCGCAGTGCAACAGAATGACAGCAACAGAACAAAAAAAACACAAGTAAGTAAAAATACAAGTAAGTAGGTAAGGAATGACAATATATAAATTGACAATTGTATTGCAGGTATATTACAAAAAGCAGTTATGTATATACAGGTATATTATGTGCAAAATGTAAGTTTACACTAAGTATGTGTATTAGATAAATAACTGTATGTGTATATAAATATAAATAGTGTAGTGTGTTACACAGTTATTATCAAGTGTTCATTAGATGGATTGCCTGAGGGAAGAATTTGTTCCTGTGTCTGGTCATTCTGGTGCTCAGTGCTCTGTAGCGTCGACCAGATGGCAACAGTTCAAAGAGGGAGTGTGCTGGATGTGAGGGGTCCAGAGTGATTTTGCTAGCCCTTTTGCTCACTCTGGATAAGTACAGTTCTTGAATAGAAGGGAGGGTTGTACCGATGATTCGCTCAGCAGTCCGGACTACCCTCTGTAGTCTTCTGAGGTCAGATTTAGAAGCTGAGTTGAACCCGACAGTTACTTAAGTGCAGAGGGTGGATTCAATGATGGTGGAGTAGAACTGTTTCATCAGCCTCTGTGGCAGGTTGAACTTCCTCAGCTGGAGAAGGAAGTACAACCTCTGCTGTGCCTTATTCACAATGGAGTCAATGTGAATGTCCCACTTCAGGTCCTGAGAGATAGTGGTGCCCAGGAACCTGAATGACTTCACTGCCATCACAGTGCTGAGTGGGGGGAGAGCAGTGGGGTTTCTTCTGAAGTCCACTATCATCTCCACTGTTTTGAGCGTGTTAAGCTCCAGGTTGATGAGAGTGCACCAGACAGCCAGCTCTTTAACCTCCTGTCTGTAAGCTGACTCACCACCGTCCTGAACGAGGCTGATGAGTGTGGTGTTGGAATGATAGTGTTAAAGGTGTAATGAATTAAGCCTTAATAATCATCGGGAAGAAGGAGGCGGGAACCGGCTGACAATCAAAATGAAGCTTTAATTACAAAATAAACACAAAACAGCGCACCAGCCCCTCACGGACGACTGATGCGCACAAAATAAAACCAAAACCTAAAATAAAGCCCAGGCCTGGTCCTCTCTCGTCCTTCACTGTCGTCGCTCCAGTTTTATATCCTTCCATCTCCTCCGTGGGCCTCGAGACCGGCGGGTCGAACAGGTGTAGTTCATCTCCAATCACTCCACCGGCCTCGCTCTCCGTTCCCACGTCCCTCTGCCCCGCCCCACTCATCACATACCCCCTCCGGGGGGGACCGCTCACGGGGACCTGCGGGAACCTGGGGGTAGGACAGACAAGGTGAGAGAAAAGGAGATGGAAGGAGGAGCGACAGAGACGAGAGAGGGGAGAGAGGGAAGAAAAAAATTCCGGTTCCCAGACGCAATGCCGCTCGGCCCTCCACCAGCTGGGTGATCTCCTCCGCGGTGCCTGGCGGGGGCACTGGACGGCCCTCGGCGGACGGCACGACACTCCTCTGCCGCCCGGTGGACGGCGACGGCTCCTCCGGTTTTGGGCAGCCGGCAGGAGTCCCCCGTTCCCTGCTCCTCCCCGTTCTATGCGGATGGCTGCAGGCTCCGGCCACCTGGCGAACGGCGCCGACTCCTCCGCTCCCTCACGGACGGCAGCCGCCCCTCCATATCGTGGGTGGCCGGCAGCGAGCTCGTCCGTCCCCGGCAACTCACTCCAGCCCACCGCCTCGAGCGTCCATGGCGGCACACTCCTCGCCTGCTCGATGGCACCGCGGATTCACCACAGCGGCGAGGGATCTTCAGCAGCGCGTCCCTCCTTCTCCCGGGTTTCGGCACCACTGTAATGAATTAAGCCTTAATAATCATCGGGAAGAAGGAGGCGGGAACCGGCTGACAATCAAAATGAAGCTTTAATTACAAAATAAACACAAGCCCCTCACGGATGACTGATGCGCACAAAATAAAACCAAAACCTAAAATAAAGCCCAGGCCTGGTCCTCTCTCCTCCTTCACTGTCGTCGCTCCAGTTTTATATCCTTCCATCTCCTCCGTGGGCCTCGAGACCGGCGGGTCGAACAGGTGTAGTTCATCTCCAATCACTCCACCGGCCTCGCTCCCACGTCCCTCGGCCCCGCCCACTCATCACAAAAGGCCGAGCTGAAGTCCACAAACAGGATCCTCACATAAGTCCCTGGTCTGTCTAGGTGTTGCAGAACATAATGCAGTCCATTGTTTACTGCATCGTCTACAGACCTGTCTGCTTCCGGAAGACCTGGCGCACCGCATCCTCGCTTATCTGTATTGCAGGTGTGGGGCAGAGGGGGGATGCAGGAGGTGTGAATGATGAGAGTGGATGTTTGGAGAGGTGTTCAGGATGGGTTGCAGGAGTTGTGAATGGTGTAAACGGTTGTTTGGAGAGGCGTTCAGGGCGGGTTGCCGGGATTCAGAACTCGTTCAGATCGTCTGCCAGTCATTGAATCTCCACAGTGCTTGGGGATGGTGTCTTGTATTTGGTGATCTCTTTCAGACTTTTCCACACTGATGGTGAGTCGTTGGAAGTGAACTGATTCCTTATGTTTTGCTGTAAACCACGGTTTGTCATTGTTGTAATTTAGATGAGTCCTGGAAGGAATACACATATCCTCACAGAAACTGATATAAGATGTTACAGTCTCTGTGAGTTCATCCAGATCAGTGGCAGCAGCTTCAAAAACACTCCAATCAGTGAGGTCAAAACAAGATTGTAAATCCTGCTCCTGATCTTTTTACTGTCCTTAATACAGGTTTAGCTGATTTAATTTCTGCCTGTAGGTCGGTATAAGATGAACCAAACAGTGATCAGAACATCCCAAAGCTGCTCATGGAACAGAGTGCTATGCATCCTTTATTGTGGTGTAACAGTGATCCAAGTATATTATTGTCTCTTGTGGGACATGTGATGTGCTGTCTGTATTTTGGCAGTTCACTGGAGAGATTTGCTTTATTAAAGTCCCCGAGAATGATTAAAACAGAGTCTGGGTGTTGTTATTCTGTCTCTGTGATGTGATCAGCGAGTTTCTGTAAAGTCAGGCTTACGTGGCTTGCTGAGGAATGTAAACACTCACCAGAATGAACGAGTGAAACTTCCTCGGCGAATAGAATGGATGCAGTTGACAAACTGCACTTCTAGATATGAACAGCACATCTTACAGTATGTAACACTGTTACATCTGTACTCCACCTTTCGTTGATGTAAAAGCATGTCCCACCACCGCGCGATTTCCCCGTTGATTCTGCGTCGCGGTGCGCTCTGAACAGAACAGCTGAAAGCCCGGCAGATGGAGCGCGCTGTCCGGTATGGCGTCATTCATCCAGGTTTCCGTGAAACACAGAACAGCAGAGTGTGAGAAATCCTTATTTGTCCGGGAGAGCAGAAGGAGTTCGTCCATTTTTTGTTGGGTGAGAGCAGAGATTTGCCAAATTGATGCTATGCAACGGCGTTCAAAGTCTGCGTTTTCTGAGTCTCATGAGCAGGGGCGTAGCACCAAATTTTGGGCCCTGGGTACAAACCATCTTGCTGGGCCCCCAATACCATAGTGATACCAATGGGTAAGGTATTGCATTTTTATCATAAAAACACTTAAAATGTAAACAAAATAGGCCACACTCTGATTAATATATTTTTGTTTTATTGTCGAAAGTACTACTTACTGAGATGACAAAAGGTCTAGCAGGTCCAAACCTGGACTAAATCAAATATACTGTAAAGCAGTTCTGAAAATGACCATACCAAATGAGAAAAACTTTGGTCTGAAACACAAACTAAATAATGTCAGTTTTTACTAAATGCCCATTGACGGGTCTTTGCATGCGCAAATTTGCTGATCAGGTCTTTAAAGTCCAGTTTTTTGCTAGCATTTGAACAATAGTTTTCCTGTGCTTATCAGTAAGAGTTGTTGGCCATAATCCTGGGTCCTCTGACAATCCCTCTCCAGTATCCCTAAGTCTCTCATTCTCTTCTCTTTCCTCTTCAGCTCTGTCCTCCTGCTCCTGACTACCTTCATCACATTCTTCACTTTCCCTCTGATCACTTATATCAACCTCATCTTCTATTTCTGCCTCTGCTACAAGAGGAAATAAACAAAATGGGTACATTGTTATTGTACACATTTAAACTTTAAACTGTAAACTTTAAACTGTAATTAGTAATTACACTTTAAAGTTTAAATGTGTACAATAACAATGTACTAATTTTGCTTATTTCCTCTTAACACTTAATTACTAATTACTAAGTGTTAAAAAGCTCACCTTGTCTCACTGTCACACTCACATCCACCTCACTGTCACTGCTTTCACCTAGCCATGATGAGGGGCCTGCTGCTGCAGGGTCTGACTCTGAAACTGAAATATATGGCTTCAAATGGTTGCTAAAATATCCTTTATTGTCACAATACCTTTTTTTTAAAGTGTAGGCTAAGTACAAGATAATTGATGATTATTTGTCTGTTTAAAATAAATGCAGACTAGACTATAGAATCACAGGGTAAACTAACCGCCAAACTAGACATTCAGTCTTTGAATTATGTTTTAAAATAAGTCATTTTTCAATCATTAAGATGTGCATTATTATACTGAGAACAATCCTGTACTTAATGTAAGAGCGTGTGCGAGCTAATTTGCATAACAATGCGGTAAAATAGGCGCTAACGATCTGTGTTTTCGCGGGTGTTAGATTTTGACAATGGAGGGAAATATACAGTGTTTTCATGTAAACTTCTGACTCTGAGAGTGGGGAGAACTGCAGCAGAAGAGTTTATTGATTTAAAAACGATTGTATTGCTTCCGCCAAAGAAAATAGTCCGTTCCGCGTCCATAGCAACGCGCTGTTTTTCATGGCAACGGTCTGTTATACTTCGCAGCGGTCTGTTATCAAGAAATAACAGACCGCATTCTACATTGGAATTCAGCCAAGCCATGTAATAATCAGAAACATTGTTTGCTCGCTATGAAGGGTGTGATACTATAAAGTATTGGTATATTATTCATAAATGCAAACATAAATGTATGCTATTCTACCGGGAGTAGATATTTATGTTAAAACAATGTCAATGCTTGATGATGCATTTGGAGCTCACCTCTCTTTTCAAAAAAATTTGTGAGCAACTGCTTGCCCTCATTTGCCCTTCTCTCTTTATTCTGCTTCTCTTTTCGTTTTTGAGCCCCTGATTTTCCTTTCTTAAGGAGAGACATGACTCTTCACGGCTCACTCCAGCTCCTGTCTCATCAACTGATTCAATCACCGCGGGTCCGCAGCAGAAGCACCTGGCCTGCGGGTCGTACCATTTGCATTGATTCGAGAGGGGTCTGGGGCCCTGCACAGCATGAAAATGACTTTTTTATACCAAACCAGCGCCTAACTACAAGTTTAGTTTTGCACAGGAACTTTTTTAGTTGTACATAAATGCTATACAAATGTTAGTGCATGTATATGTATGTATAGAAAACTGACGTCTAAGGGCCCCCCCCCTGCCTCGGGCCCTGGGTACTCGGTACCCTTTACCCCCCCAGTCCGACGCCCCTGCTCATGAGAATGAAAGCTTTTTTTCTTCTTGTTTTGTTCAATTTATTTTTTTTCTTGTCTTCGCGTCCTCCTGAAGCGTGTGATCAGCACAGCTGCTCCGCTGCCAAGAATGTCCAGCAAAACATCAGAATAGTCGAAAACTGATAATGTATCGGGAGATGTGTTGTGCCAAATGTCCAGCAAGTCTGTTGTCTGTTGAAAACCCCTGCATTAGAGTGATTATTAAGTTTTGAATTAAGTATTTTTTCTTACAAAAATGCATCGATTCGATACAGAAGGCCTTTGTTCACTCCCCGGAGCCGTGTGAGACACTTTTTTTTATATGGATGGGCACTTTTTATTTAACTTCTTTTGGACTGATGCATGCAACATTCGCTAAATGCCATCAAACAGCTTGAAAGATCACAGACAATTTTTAATATTGGGGTGGTGTTGGCGCAGTGGTAAGACGCATGCCTTTGGTGCAATGGCGCCACCGACTCCTGGCCACCCCACTGGCCAGTATAAATTTTAGTAGCATCAGTTATGCATTTCATCCCTAATGCACAGCCAGGCAGGCAAGCCGCTCTAGACCTTCGATCACACACAGTAGCCCGCCCCTCCCCGATGCCGCTGTTGCGCGCTCAGACAGCAACAGGTCAGCGTGTGCCTGTCCCGTCAGTCAACAATTTCAAAAGAAGTTAGAAGACGAAGAAGACTACCGGTAAGTAAATAAGTAAAAAAATATTCTAGGGGAGCAAGAGAGGCTTAGTAATAGTGAGGATGAGGAGGAGGATGGAGGAGAGGAACAGACAGAGCAGCATGACAAGGATACACAGCCAGCATTAGTGACAGAACACAATGACGAGGAAAAACAGACAGCAGCAGCCCAGGGACAGTCAGCACCATTGGTCACAGAAGCGTGGCAGGACACGGCAAAAGCTGGTGTTAGACATGTTCCTGGACCAACAGGTGAAGTAACGATCACGTGGCCCTAATAATGAAATTGATGGCTAGCCTAGATAGTAACATCATCTGGAGAAATGTATGTTTTGTTTAGTGTGTTTCCATTAAAATACAAATCATGACATAATCACTTAAAGCGTTTTGATTCATGTTTATTAGTAGTTGAGTTTTATTAGTCTGAATAGAAATGCCTATAGGTCATTATTACAGCTATGATTGATAATTACGAGAGGGGCTTATTATTATTATTGTTATTATTATATATAATAACTGATATATATTTCATATATAGAATAAGTGATTTTGCCTCTTGTTTCATTATAGATATCTCCCAGTCAAGAGCAGAGCAGCCCAAGCAGCCACATCTGAAAATCCTCCCTCGTACCTATCAAGGAGTCAGAAGACGATGCTTCTCTAAAGACTGGTACAACACACATAAATGGCTGGAATACTCTCAGAGTAAAGACTCTGCCTACTGTTATGCCTGCCGGCACTTCAGTCTCCCCTCCTCAGGTGATTCAGGTAAGGGGTTCAAACTTTGGAAAAAGGCAACCTTCAAAGATGGGGGAATTTTAGGTCATGCGAAATCTGAAGCACATACTAATGCAATGTTAGCATGGGCAGAGTATGAAAAATCCACTGCAAGCACATCCTCTCTCTCAGCCTCCTTAAATGCGGAATACAATAAATTAGTGAAGGAAAATAGGAAGTACATTAAAGTTGTTGGAGAAACCCTGCTTCTCACAGCTTCACAGAACATAGCACAGAGAGCAGTTTTTAGTCTATGCACATTATATAATTAGTAACATTAAATATAACACAATAAACCAAAGTATATCAGTAGGAGTTTCCTTAAGTCTTTCTGATAGTTTTCTACAGGCCGGTTTACTACACCAGTAGAATAAAATTCTGAAATTATGGTTTCTAGTTTTGGTGTGCCACTCCAAGATTTTAAGTGGCCCCATCTGGCCACCCCTATGAAAAATTTCTGGAGGCGCCACTGCTTTGGTGTGAGAGACCCGGGTTCAAATCCACTGTGTGACACCAATGTGTCCCTGAGCAAGACACTTAACCTAGTTGCTTCAGAGGCGTGCGACCTCTGACATATAGAGCAATTGTAAGTCGATTTGGATAAAAGCGTCAGCTAAATGAATAAATGTAAATGCAAATATAACTCGGACTGGATTCGTCTGAAAGAAGCAAATCATATACACCTAGGATGCATTGGGGGTGAGTGAAACACAGCCTAATTTTCATTTTTGGGTGAACTAACCCTTTAACATCTGTAAATGAAAAGTGTTTTATTTTTTTTTGACAAGCAGCATGTCTTATTTTTCGTTGTCTATATACACTAGCATTAAATCACATTGTGACACCATTGTTGCAAAGAAATGTGGCCAAATGGTTAAATTTAGGTAAGGCAAAAAAAAAAAAAAAAAAAAAAAAAAAAACACCATTTAGTATGCAAATAAATGTAAGGAAAAAAGCAATAGGATTTGGGAACAGGAATACGTTGCAATGTCCTCATCATTATCAGTTACATCTCCCAAGTTAGGAGATTTTTATCCGAAAAAGTAATCTTTAACGTAATCTTTATCTTCCTACCTACCTACCTGCATACAGATACAAATGTAACAAATCAAGACAACTTTATCTAAAAAATAATTGCAGATGAAAAATCACATAAAAAGCTTTTATCAGAGTGCTATCACATATCAAGTAGTTTAACCGAATGCAAACTTACAATAAAATGGATGAACTACTGGAATGTAAACAGTAAATTAATGACAAAAACAGATATATAAAATGCACCTGGTTCACATCTAAGCTCTATAATGTACGAAAATAGCACTCGTAAATACTACATGCTTTGCATGTTATATTTAAAGGATAAGCACATATTCAGATAAAGGTGATTATTTACAATTATTTGAAATTAACATTTTAAAGTAATTGATTAACATAAATTAACTGGTCTTCTATCAACATCCCTTTAAACTGTATCCTGTCTTTGTGTTTTTCTTTAAGATATAATAGACTTTTTTATGTCATTTAAAAAATGTTGCTAAAATCTTCCACATATCTACTGAGATGCTTTGCATCCAACAATTGTGGATTTCATTTAAATGGCATGTGGATCTCTGAGACTTAGTTTCGAACATGCAAATAAAATCAAAATATGAACCCTATCATTTACAGATACAGGCAAATTGGTTTAAAGCATCACAGCATTATGAAGCTACATTTATGTGGGTACTGTCAGTTCTGTATGAATGACATGAAAATTCAGGGCCATTTCTAGTCATCTGATGCCCTATAGGCAAAATCTCTATTGGTACTTCCCATCCCATTTAAAATAACATAATACTGATTATGGAAACACTCAAATTAAATTTTTTTCAAAATGAGTTAATTAAGCAATCGAATAAAAATTCAACATCTAAAAGTATCCTTATTTGTCAGTTTTCTGAGAGGAGTACCTTTTCTCCATTTGCTTCTTTGCACTTACTGTCTTCCAAAGCACCATTATAAAGTAGGTTAGATATGTTTAAAGGGATAGTTCACCCAATAATCAAAATTATGTCATTAATAACTTACCCTCATGTCGTTCCAAACCCGTGAGACCTCCGTTTATCTTTGGAACACAGTTTAAGATATTTTAGATTTAGTCCAAGAGCTCTCAGTCCCTCCATTGAAACTGTGTGTACGGTATACTGTCCATGTCCAGAAAGGTAAGAAAAACATCATCAAAGTAGTCCATGTGACATCAGAGGGTCAGTTAGAATTTTTTGAAGCATCGAAAATACATTTTGGTCCAAAAACAGCAAAACTATGACTTTATTCATCATTGTCTTCTCTTTTGTGTCTGTTGTGAAAGAGTTTAAAACTCTGCTGTGATATCCGGATCACGAACGAATCATTTGATGTAACTGGATCTTCTTGAACCAGTTCACCAAATCGAACTGAATCGTTTAAAATGGTTCGCGTCTCCATTAACTTTTTTTTAACTTCATTTGCGATGATTGCCCTTGATTTCAGCCTTCGGTTTACCTGGGCTCATAAACATAAGCACAGAATACTTTTTGGATGGTACTCTGCAGGTGATGAGCATAGCTGGTTTTCTTCAAACAAGATGCTTAGAATTGAGGTTCTTCAGACCAGATAATCATGTTTCTCAGAGTCTGAGGGTCCTTTAGTAAATTCCAAGCATGTTTTCATGTGTCTTAACTGAAGAGAGGATTGAGTTTGGCCACACCTCCATAAAGACTGGATCGGTGGAGTGTTGGAGTAATGTATGTCCTTCTTTAGATTTCTCCTATCTCCACATATGATCATGGAGCTAAACTGGAGTGACTATCAGGTTCTTGGTCACCACACTAACCAAAGCCCTTCTCCATCAGTTGCTCAGTTTGGCCAGCAGGCCAGCTATAGGAAGTTGTTTCAAATTTCTTACATTAAGGGTAACAGAGACTACCTGCTTCCATGACCCTTCAATGAAGCAGATTTTTTTTTCGGAAGTCTTCCACAGATGTGTGGCATGACACAAACCTGTTTCTGAGCTCTACAGGCAGTTCTTTTGACCTCAGTCCTTGGTTTTTGCTCTGATTTGCATTATTAGCTGTTAGACATTTTATTAAGATGTGTGTGCCTTCCCAAATCATACCCATTCAATTGAATTTGAAATGTTATTTTTGCTTTTTTTTTGTGCGTTACGGTTATGGTGTATGGAGTATAGATTCTTGTGGGGGAAAAAAACAAACAAATTTGAAGCATTTTAACATAAGGCAGCAACAAAACAAAATGTGAAAAAATATAAATAAATAAGGGGTATGAATACGTTTGCAACACACTGTATAGGACAGGAAGTGCTAAATAAACTTATCACTGCATCTCAACCAACAACATGCCTGTTAGATCCTGTACCCACTAAATACTGAAACAGTTGTTACCTTTAGCAGAAGAACCACTTCTTAATATTATTAACTCGTCGTTATCTTTAGGTCATGTGCCAAAGCCATTCAAGCTGGCGGTTATTAAGCCTCTTATTAAGAAACCACAACTTGATCCTAGTGAACTGGCAAATTACAGACCTATTTCAAATCTTCCGTTTAAGGCTTACAACTACAATTACAATTGAAAATTGTGTCTGTTCAATTGTGGTCCTTCCTACTAAAAATGATCTCTATGAAGAATTTCCCCACCATAGCACAGAAACAACACAGTCTCACGCTCTACTCGTCAAATGTCTGACGCATGGTCAAAGGATCTGGCGTCACTTTTTTGACGCACTGGGTATACCTTTGGCGTTATTTTTCAACGTGCAGATTAGTCCGATAGACTTCTATAGAACTCAGCAGCGTTTAAATTTGACATCTTGGGTCAGCACACCGCAACGAGACTAAATAAATAAATGACAGAGATCGTTTTTATCTGGCCCTCCAATTTGTTTTTGAGGTTTAAAAATCCTCGCAATCTACTATCAAAGTGCTCTCTGTGCAAAGGCTTAGCGCGTTCATCATTGGTGAGTTTAACAACACTCAACTGCAGGTAAAACAGCATTCAGCGGTGAGTTTGACCAAAGCAACGCTCAATTGCAGGGAAAACGGCATTAAAAGGTGAGTTTAACAACGCTCCAAGCACGTGCAAGTAAGCAGTTTAACCGTTTTCTTACAACCCATTCTCGCTTATCGCTTATTCATAGTTTATCACTATGAAATCACGTTCGAGAAGTCTCATTCAGCACACATCGCGATACTTGCAATCAGTTTACCTGTGCCACAGGTGAGTAGATGTAAATACGCTCTTTTAATGCCTGTTATAAAATGTATTCTGTCTTCTTTATTAATCAGATTAGCGCCGTATTGTTTACTTGCTGTATTATATCAGTCATCCGAGGCTGTCTTTGAGTTTCATTGCGTTTAACTAAATGAACACACCTGCTAACTAGTGTGATTAAACTCTGTCGGTCACGTGACGTGCCATAGACTTTCAATATATTCATTTCATGTCAAAGATGTAAATTTGTAGTAAAATCATGGTAACCACGTACAATAGTAACAAATTAAATTTGAAGTTAAAACCCAGGAACGGGACATTTACCATGTTTTTACCACAGTAACTGTAGCTTTACTATGGCATATTAATAATCAATACAACAATACAATAATCATCAAACTAACCATGGTTGTACAACTGTAATGGTCGTTTTTGATGTGCTTTTATATGACAGATATCACTCATTTATTGTACCATGCTTTTGATACCTTTTTATGTAAATAAATAAAAGGACACATTTTTCCCCTCATGCAGTTCATTCATATCAGTTTATATTTTAAATATTTTGCTCACAAAACATTATTAAAATTCTGTTTATAATTCTATTTTATTCTACCCCACTTCTTATTTTTATTATTATTATTTATTTATTTTTTTAGCTGAAAAGATGTAAAGGAAGCAGTCAGCCCTGTGGTGTTTGTGGAGAGGTATTCCTTCAGAAATGGAGAAGACAGAAAGCTGCGGAGGCAGACATTTGCAGCAGTAAGTCTGTGATAGTTTGACCTTTTTATCAAACTGCTGTTATAAATTGCACAGCATTTGTTGTTTCTTAAACTTTTGCACTGTCCAAATACCCACACTTGCCATCTTTGCACTTGACCACTTGATTATTTATTTGACGTATTTCCTGTGTTTAGCCCAAGTGTTCAAGTGAGCATGGTGACCAAAAGTGTGTGTCGAACTTTTCATGACCTGATGACAGTGGTTCCCAATCCTGGTCCTGGAGAGCTCCAGCACTGCACGGTTTTGGTGTCTCTCTTATCTGACAAACACACTTTTGAGGTCTTGGAGTCTACACTAATGAGCTGATGAGTTGAATGGTGTGTTTGATCAGGGAGACATCTCAAATATGCAGTGTTGGGGACCAGGACCAGGATTGGGAGCCACTGCCTTATGGGACAAACTTAAGTGTTTACAGAGATTTGTAGTTTTTTTTTTTATTATTATTATTCAACTTTGTATTTTAAAATAAATTCTAAATCTCTTTTCATTAGTCCCTATCACAGAGGACTATTAAATTTTTGGTGCTTCTAATTAAGTGAAAAAAAAGCAGCTGCAAATGATGTACAAAATAAATATACTTTTCTGTACACCAAGAAAACGTGCAACAGTTTGTTTTACTACCAAATTATTCTCAGTATCCAATTATTATTATTATTAATATTTCACATACATTGGAAAGGTTTCCGTGACCAGATCAATTACACTACTGATAACATTCCTTTAAGCATGTAATATTCAAACCAATCAACTATCAATCCACAATTTATAAAAAAACATTTATGAAACAATGAAATAATGTAAACCACTTTTATAAAACTTGTATTCTTTTATTTAAGACAAACAGGTGTTTTTTTTTTTTTAACTTAAAATTTAAAAATGTTCCAGTCACACTTTGCCAACATGCTATAATTGTAATAGCTGTATCAAAAAAAAAAAGAACATATTTGAAAGAATAATTACGGCTGACATGACCAGTCCTGTGAGAGATCATCAGAAAGTGCTGTAACACATAACACAGCACTGCTTCAACACACACATACCAGAGGACTTCTGTTTGTTTGAGCACAAGATGGCCTTCTTCATTCCTCATCCTGAGCAAATCATTTCCTTGGTCTTCCTTCTCTTCTGTGAAACAAGATAATCTCTACTTACTCTGTGTGCAATTCTTATTGCTCCTTAAACATTTAATCACATTTATTTAAAGTAAGATTCAGACCAGAGCATTTGATGAGTAAATGTTGATTCAAAAATAATCTAAACAAATGTACCTTGTAAGAGCTGATCATGGCAAGATTTGCTGAGACTCAGTAATAGCTCTTTTAGTTTTTAGGAAGATTTGTGAGGGTTGGCTCACAAAAAACTTCTGAAAAAGAAGAACAGCATTATCTGCAAACAATCCTGTAAGACAGAAGGAAAGGAAATATTATTACATTACATGCAACTTATACATTTCTGTGTGTATGTGTGTGTGTAATTATACAGCCTCTGTAAAGATGCTGTATAATTAAATGTTAAATGCATCCATTAATAAAAGCAAGTCATTAATAACAAGCTATATTCATATGAATTATTTTAAAAATTATTACAAGCTAACAGGACTGTTATCAGTAGTGCACAAGTCTTAATAATGCCAAAGCGCAGTGCCCTTAATGCACACTAAACCCACACTATCTCCAATACCGCTCCGGAGCTCTATACCAGGCTTAGTGTATCCCATCATGCATCATGTTTTGGAATAAATTGTGAGATTTTTTATCGAGATCTCACAAGGGGTCATGGGAACCTTTCCAATGTATGTGAAATATTAAAAATAATAATAGTTAGATATTGAAAATATTTTTTTCACTTAATTAGAAGCACCAAAAATTTAATAGTCCTCTGTAATAGGGACTAATGAAAAGAGATTTAGAGTTTATTTTAAAATAAAAAGTTGAATAGTAAAAAAAAAAAAAAAAAAAACTAAAAATCTCTGTAAACACTTAAGTTTGTCCCATAAGGCAGTGGCTCCCAATCCTGGTCCTGGAGAACCCCAACACTGCATATTTGATATGTCTCCCTGTTCAAACACACCTGATTCAACTCATCAGCTCATTAGTGTAGACTCCAAGACCTCAAAAGTGTGTTTGTCAGATAAGAGAGACACCAAAACCGTGCAGTGCTGGAGCTCTCCAGGACCAGAATTGGGAACCACTGTCATCAGGTCATGAAAAGTTTGACACACACTTTTGGTCACCATGCTCACTTGAACACTTGGGCTAAACACAGGAAATACGTCAAATAAATAATCAAGTGGTCAAGTGCAAAGATGGCAAGTGTGGATATTTGGACAGTGCAAAAGTTTAAGAAACAACAAATGCTGTGCAATTTATAACAGCAGTTTGATAAAAAGGTCAAACTATCACAGACTTACTGCTGCAAATGTCTGCCTCCGCAGCTTTCTGTCTTCTCCATTTCTGAAGGAATACCTCTCCACAAACACCACAGGGCTGACTGCTTCCTTTACATCTTTTCAGCTAAAAAAATAAATAAATAATAATAATAAAAATAAGAAGGGGGGGGGGTAGAATAAAATAGAATTATAAACAGAATTTTAATAATGTTTTGTGAGCAAAATATTTAAAATATAAACTGATATGAATGAACTGCAAGAGGGGAAAAAAATTGTCCTTTTATTTATTTACTTTTTTTTGGGATTTACATTATAAGGTATCAAAAGCATGGTACAGTAAATGTGATCACTGTGATATCTGTCATATAAAAGCACATCAAAAACGACCATTACAGTTGTACAACCATAGTTAGTTTGATGATTATTGTATTGTTGTATTGATTATTAATATGCCATAGTAAAACTACAGTTACTGTGGTAAAAAACATGGTAAATGTCCCGTTCCTGGGTTTTAACTTCAAATTTAATTTGTTACTATTGTACGTGTCGTGGTTACCATGATTTTACTACAAATTTACATCTTTGACATGAAATGTCAAATTGAAAATGAATATATTGAAAGTCTATGGCACGTCACGTGACCGACAGAGTTTAATCACACTAGTTAGCAGGTGTGTTCATTTAGTTAAACGCAATGAAACTCAAAGACAGCCTCGGATGACTGATATAATACAGCGAGTAAACAATACGGCGCTAATCTGATTAATAAAGAAGACAGAATACATTTTATAACAGGCATTAAAAGAGCGTATTTACATCTACTCACCTGTGGCACAGGTAAACTGATTGCAAGTATCGCGATGTGTGCTGAATGAGACTTCTCGAACGTGATTTCATACTGATAAACTATGAATAAGCGATCAGCGAGAATGGGTTGTAAGAAACCGGTTAAACTGCTTACTTGCACGCGCCTTGGAGCGCTGTTAACCACATCAACTCTGGGGACCCACCGGTGGGTCCAATATTGCATATGCCTAATTCTCAAAAAATCAAAATAACAGCTGAAGTGGTTAAACTCGCCTTTTAATGCCGTTTTCCCTGCAATTGAGCGTTGCTTTGGTCAAACTCACCGCTGAATGCTGTTTTACCTGCAGTTGAGTGTTGTTAAACTCACCACTGATGAACGCGCTAAGCCTTTGCACAGAGAGCACTTTGATATCAAATTGCGATTTAATTTTTAATTTTTGCAAATTTTTAAACCCCAAAAACAAGTTGGAGGGCCAGATAAAAACGATCTCTTTTTTGTAGCCTATTCTTTTTTATTTTTATTTGTTTAGTCTCGTTGCGGTGTGCTGACCCAAGACGTCAAATTTAAACGCTGTTGAGTTCTATAGAAGTCTATCGGACTAACCTGCACATTGAAAAATAACGTCAAAGGTATACCCAGTGCGTCAAAAAAGTGACGCCAGATCCCTTGACCATGCGTCAGACATTTGACGAGTAGAGAGTGAGACTGTGTTGACAGAAACTGTAATTGTTTAAATTACAAATGACTTGCTTCTTGCGTCAGACCAAGGCTGCATCTCATAACTAGTTTTACTTGATCTTAGTACTGTGTTCGAAACTATAGATCATGACATACACATAGATCGATTACAAAACTATACAGGTATTCAAGGGCAGGCTTTAAGATGGTTTAGATACTACATGTGCTATCACTACCACTTTGTTCATTTAAATGGGGAGTCGTCTCAATTATTACCAGTAAAATATGGAGTACTAAATGGATCTAACCTAGGTCCTCTGCTATTTTCAGTATACAACTTGCCTGTTGGTAATATTATTAGAAAATACGGGATTAGTTTACACTGCTATTCTGATGATATTCAACTATATATCTCAACAAGACCATATGACACTTCTAAGTTACATAAGCTAACAGGGTGTTATATATTACTTATTGGACCAAAAAACAGTACACAGAATCTCTTGGATTACAATTTTGAGCAAGACGGATGTATTGTTACTTCCTCAACAGTCAAAAATCTGGGTGTTATATTAGACAGCAACTTGTCTTTTGAAAATCATATTTACCATGTTACAAAAACAGCATTTTTCCATCTTATCTTATAAACAAGCTACATGTAGTCCAAAATGCAGTGGATAGAGTCCTTACCTGGTCAAGAAAATATGATCATATTACCCCAATTTTACAGTCTCTGCACTGGCTACCTATTAAGTTCTCTATCAGTTACAAATTATTATTACTAACCTATAAGGCCCTTTATGGTTTAGTAGCTCCTGCATACCTAACTAGTCTTCTACCACGCTACAATCCATCACGCTCCCTAGGGTCACAAAACTCTGGACTTCTGGTAGTACACAGGATAGCAAAGTACACTAATGGAGGTAGAGCTTTTTCGCATTTGGCTCCCAAACTCTGGAATAGCCTTCCTGATAATGTTTGGGGTTTAGACACACTCTCTCTGTTTAAATCTAGATTAAAGACACACCATTTTGGCCAAGAATTCAAATAATGCATCTCTTAATCTTGTACTGTAGTTATATCTGATCAAATGCACATTATTATTCTTAAGCTTGGGTTAAACTAATTAATGTTACTTGGTTGGAACAGCAACTATGCTTATGTCTCTGTTTGTTTCTCTTTTTCTGCCACTGTTTCTGGTAACTAGGATTTACTCAAGCTTCAGTCTGGATCCGGAACACCTGAGAAGAGATGACGTCAACCCCTCAGAGGACCTCAGATGATGCCAACCCTGAAACAACATACAGAACTACCACATTTTGCTATAAGTTTGATTGCATCATAAAATAATTGCTGTAAATAGTGATCATTGTCTGTTTGATTACGTCTTTAATTGATTTTTCCATAGATTTCTGCCATATTTACATAAACTGTTGTTACCTCTGATAAGATACTACCTAATAAATATTGCAGAAACTAAATTTTCTGTAAAGTTGCTTTGCAATGATTTGTATCATAAAAAGCACTATACAAAGAAACTTGAATTGAAATGAACTTAATTGAATTGAATAGCAGCAACTGGTTACCAAAATTATTCAAACAGAAACTACTACAGGTTTGGAACAACTTGAGGGTGATTAAATGATAACAGAATTTAATTTTTTTATCCCTTTAACCTCTGATCTGTTTTTGTATTTCTTTTTAAGATATTATGTCATTTATAAATATTGCTAAAAACATCCACGTATCTATTAAGATGCTTTGTGTAGAACAATTGTGGATTTCATTTAAATGGATTGTGAATCTCTGAGAAAAATCACAGCATTATGAAGCATAGCTGCATTCAAAGAAAACTTTTTTTTTCAAGAGTTATTAAGTTTATTGGGTTATTGAGAAACATGATGCTTGTCTATCATTTGACCAATAATGCTCTGTACTGATAAACCTTATTCCATTATTATGAAGCGTACATTGACTTGACAAATGGGTTGTGATGAGTATCTGCTAGGTTACGGTACTTTAAACAATCATAGTCTTAGAATGAGAACTCATATAGCCAAATATACATAGACCTATAAAGTTCGTTTATTTTTTTATTGAAAGTCTGACTCGTGAATCGATTAATTTGGATAAATAATTTCCAATAATTATTTGAGCTTCCCCTTATAGTACAGGGAATGTGTTTTCTGTTATTTTTAACATTGTTTTCTGTTATTTCATTTATTATTTATTTTTGGATGAATCAGTCTGCTTAATGTTGGCTGATTGAGTGAGGGACAGATCATGACAGCTGCCTCATTTCAAATTGCAGCACGGAGTGCATGTGAACTGTTCATCTCCTCCTCTTTCCTACCAATTATAGAAAAAAAAAACACCAGAGTAGAGCATATTGATAAAATAACGTAAATATAATGTTAAATAAATGTAATTTACATTATTTTATTTATTGAATAATTATTTTAATATATGTTTAACAATTGTGTTTTTAGGTTTGAATAGGTCTCCCAATTCTGTCAATAAAAATGCAGAAAATGTGCTTCTGGGTCAAAACGACCCAAAATGATGAACCATGTGAAATATATTTAAATAAAAAAAGTTGTTCATTACTGTTTCATCACACTTTTATTATTTATATTTTTGCATTTACATATATTTTATTAATAGTTTACATTTAGCATACTGCTGGATTAGACATAGAACATGAATATTTTGCCTACTTATGTTACTTGCATAATACTAATAAATTGTAGAATAGCTAACTGATTTTCTGAAGTAAAGACTGAGTCTAGTTAAGCTATACATTATAACTAACTGGAATAGTTTCACAATAATTGCTTAACTGTATGCAAATACTTCTTGCAGTCTGTTACATCACTCATAACTCAAAACAAACAAACAAAAAACAACTACTGAACTGTTTCCATAACTTTAAAATTGTACACAGCTCAAACTATTACGAAACTAGAATCATTTACATTTGGTGTAGGGCAGTTTTCCCACCCGATGGATAAAGAGAATAGCCTGCACCAGACCAGACAATGAAAAGCTAATACGAGCGATAACTGAGGCTACATACAAATCGTTATATGAACTCATGGAAAAGAGCTCTGTAATAAGTATAATATAGGAAATAATAGTAGGAGCATATATGATAAACATGGACCCAGTAATTAATAGAATGACATTAAACGCTTTTCTCTTCATGTGGTTTTCCTCCTCTCTTTCTCTCCCTCTCTCTCCTGGTCCTGACTGCTTCAGAGCTCTGAGAACAGCTAAACAGCAGAACATCTGGATGGAGAGATAAAGGACGAACTGTGACACTATAAAACCATATATCAGCTCAGTGATGTTTAAATGATCAAGTAAAATATGGATCCCACAGGAAGCAAAAATGGAAATCCAGACAACAACAGTGCAGATGACTCTATATCTGAGAGGTTTGTACTTCAGAAAGGTTACAGGATAAACCACTGCCAGGTAACGCTCAACACAGATCAGACACTGAAACAGAGGACGACCAGTGCAGGCGAATCCTTGTTCGGAAAAATGAAACAGGGACACTATTATAATTGAATTGCTGAAAAATTCAAACAGAGAGTTCAAACAGAGGAGGACCTCACAGACTGCAAGGTTGAGACTGAATAATTCTGCCGCCAGTCCATTCCCTGCTCCTGTCACTATAAGCCATATCACATAGGAGTTGGTAGGAACACTCAACAGAGCGGTGATGTATGCTGTTACCAGTGCTTCAAAATCACTAATTTCCGGCCATGTAGCATTGAAAGAGAGGTGATCAGAAGAGTTTGACCCATCAGTGGTGAAGATCTCACTGGAGATGTCCATCTCTTCACTGTGTGCAGTCAAAAAACAGAACTGTGATCTATAGATTGGAGATACAATTTAAAATGACCATTTTTTAAATTTTTATAAACATGTTCAGTTTTTAGTATACAGTATGGAGGAATGCAGTCTAAAAGTAAAGGTTCTAGCATTGATGGTTCTCCAGAGAACCTTGAACATCTGTGGAACCATTCCATTCTTTTCAGTGGAAAACATTTCTTCAGATTATAAAAATATTCATCACACTAAGAAAAAAAAGCTTCTTTAAAGAACTGTTTACTAAAATGTTCTTTTGGGGAGCCCAGAATGGTTCTTCTATGGCATCTCTGTGAAAACCCTCTTTTGGAACCTTTATTTTTAAGGGTGTGTATATTAAAGAGTGTGAACTTTATGATGACCTAGATAAAAAAAATATATCAATGTATTTCATACAAAAAATATAAATAAGCTTTATTACCTTTTTTTCCTGTAGTCTGCAGTGATGAATTCAGAAAAAAACGGATCTGTGAGGGTTATAGATGTAGTTGCCCAAATTTACCTTCCCAGTCCATTTTGTCTTACAATGGGATGCAACATATTCATATCTGGAGCCCCGAATGCAAATACAATAAATGACATATTTGCTTATTAAAAAGTGTTTATTTTAAGAGTGTTACCTACACAAAGTGAGACAGGGATATTAAAACAACAATACAAGATGTTAATCTAGTCAGGGATATGAAATGGTTTATCAGGGATTATGTTTAGTAAAATAGGAAATTCTATATGGATTAGACACAATTTGTAAAACAAATAACCAGCCACACTGTCTCCATGGTGAATTAACATAGATTGGCTCTTAATTTGTGCAAATGTCACAACAAAGATTTTTGTCATATTTCTCTACAGTCATGATCGAAAGTCTCTCACACCACATAATGTAAATTAGATTTTCATGTCCAGATGAAAATGCCAGTGCCAGTGTCCAAGTAAAATATTTAGGCTTTCTTTATTGTTAACTTATAATAGGTAAATCAAATTAGCCTAGAAATCTAGACGCACCCTAGCGGCAGCAAAATGTATTTCGCAGCCTAGAGTACAGTCTAGCAACTCTCAATACACCTTCTAGCAGCAAAAACCCAGATTGGGTCAGGCCAATCACGCCGTGTATAGAGCAGGCGGGGCGGGCTTAACATATGACGACAGAGAGTTGCGAAGGCTGCCACTTGAAAACAAAGAATGGCGGCTGCAGCTGTCGAACAACGATCTTTTGAATCGGCTTTGGCCGCGACTCTGGAGGACTTGGAGTTAAGTTTCTCTTTAAGAAAAGAGCAAAGAACGGCACTTAAGTCATTTTTAAAAAAGGAAGATGTGTTTGGAGTTTTGCCGACTGGATACGTTGCTCTGATTGGTTGTAGCGCTATCCTATTGCGTGCAGAGGGATTTTGAGAGACAGCCGTTTATCCCGCCCCTCGGAGTAAGTCTCGTCTATGGAGAGTTTCCAGACTAAACATCTTGATGTAAGTCTGGCTGGCCAGGCTAAAATCAAATATGTCACAGGACCAATCAAAATGTAATATGCAAATAAATACAAAATAGAATACACTATTAAATATACCAATTCCATTATCAGTTTTGGTTACATTCTAAACTTTCTATCAAAGCAAAGTAAGTTGGCTTTAATATTTCTTAAAATAAGGATTATCTGGAAACATATTGACTAATATTAAAAAACATAAATATGTACTTTACAAAAGTATATGTGTATACAATTAAATATTCTATACATTTCATATAGTTTATTGAAAAAAAAATGGTATAATAACAGTTTACACTAAGAATTTGCTTGTAAAATGAAATGGAAAGTAACACACAGATTTAATTTTTTTTTATTTACAACTTCAAAAGATCTTTAACAATGTGGTTAATTTGTCAACATATGTAAAGTTAAAGTTCACTGAGATTAATTAATCATAAAGTAATACTTTTCATTAATGTCCTAAATAAACTCTTGATGAAGTCTTCCCAATAAAATCTCTCCTTACATTTAAAAGGTTAACATTTGTAAATGAAAAGTTTTTTTTTTTTTTTGATAATCAGCATGTCTTATTTTCTGTTGGCTCTATACACTAGAATCAGTACATAATGTGACACCATTGCTGCAAAGTAATGTGGCCAAATGGTTAAATTTAGGTAAGGCAGAGAAAACCAACATCGTTTAGTATGCAAATAAATGTAAGACGAAAAAGCAATAGGAATTGGGAACAGGAATACATTGCAATGTCCTCATCATTATAAGTTAAATCTCCCAAGTTCGGTGATTTTTATCTTAAAAATTAATCTTTAACATGATGTTTATCTGTCTACCTATATACTTACCTGCAAACAGATACAGATGTAACAAATCTATACAACTTTATCTAAAAATAAATGTTCAGGTTGCACATGAAAAATTACATAAAAAGCTTTTACCAGAGTGTTATAACATATTAAGTAGTTTAACCTAATGCAAACTTAAATTTGGCATGAATATTATGACTATAAACTATAAGAATTACTATAAGAATAAATGAAGAAATCATAACCTGAGATGTGATATTCCAGTGGCCAGATAGACACCACAGGTCTCATACTTTACAACGAAATGGATGAACTACAGGAATGTCAACAGTAAATGAATGACATGCAAATGCAGATAAATGAAAATATACATGGTTCAAAATGTAAACTGTATAATGCAATAATAAAATAACACTCATAAAGACTACATATGCTTTGCATGTGGTATTTAAAGGTGACTGCATATTCAGATAAAAGTGATTATATCAAGGTCATTGATGTTGTATACAAATTTTTAATAATTTGAAATTAACATTTTAAAGTAATTGATTAACAGAAGTTAACTGTTCTTTCATCAACATGGCTTCAAACAATCTTATGTTGTTCCAAACAAGTATGAATTTCTTCTGTTAAAAAAAAGAATGTTGCTGGGAGCCATTGACTTCCATAGTATTTTTTTATTATTGTAAGTCAATGGCTACCAGTAACTGATGGTTACCAACATTATTCAGAACATCTTCTAGTGTGTTCAACAGAAACTACTACAGGTTTGCAACAACTTGAGGGTGATTAAATGATGACAGAATTTACATTTTTTTATCCCTTTAAACTGTGTCCTGTCTTTGTGTTTCTTTTTAAGATATAATATACTTTTTTGTATAATTTTAAAATGTTTCTAAAAACTTCCATGAATCTGCTGAGATGCTTTGCATGCAACAATTGTGGATTTCATTGAAATGGCATGTGAATCTCTGAGACTTAGTTTCGAACATGCAAATAAAATAAGGATAGGATCCCTATCATTTACAGATACAGGCAAATTTGTTTAAAACATCACAGCATTATGAAGCATAGCAGCATTCAAAGAAAACATGATTTTCATTATTTTTAAAAAAATTTTTTTAGATAGTATGAAACCTGCATTGATGTGGGTACTGTCAGTTCTGTATGAATGGCTGCCTGTCGCATTAATGATAATCACACGATAAAAGAAAAAAAGGGAATCACTCACTGCCTCTGATTGAAATGCTTTTGCAGTTTTATTAATACATTTATTTGTAATGAACACACTTATGTGAGTTTTACATTTTACTATTTCTTATTTTTAACTTGAATGCTTTTGTTTAGATGTAAAAAGAAAAAAAAAGTATTACACTATAGACTTGTTTCTTTGTTATATTTGTTCTTTTTTGCATCAGTTATTATTTATAACAATAAAGATTAAAATAGCTATTATTAATCTAGTAATGATCATAAAGAAAAGAAGTGGGGGAAAAGATGTAATGTTGCCAGGTTATTTTCCTTTGGAACCTTCAGAAAACTTTAAATCAGAAAACTTTTTCTCTAAATTTACTTTGCTGACTCCATCAACTTCAAACAGCTGTAGCTCAGTCATTTTTCATCCGATTCCAACAAATCATACATAATTTTGAAGGCAATGTTTAAGCAATTTTTCAAACTAAATTTTTGAAAATTTGCTCATTGTGACTCATTTTGATAGTGGAGATCACAAATAAAAGCCTGATCAGTGGCATAAAAGTAATCAGAATGCAGCTATTTTATCTCTGCCCTATGTGTGTATGATACTGCTCACTTTAAGCACTGTTAGAAGTGAATGAATTGATTCAGCATTTCGACACATCAGTAAAGATGCGTTAAATTCGACAAAGCAGTTTAAGAAAGGATGTATTTACAACCCGAATTCCGGAAAAGTTGGGACGTTTTTTAAATTTTAATAAAATGAAAACTAAAAGACTTTCAAATCACATGAGCCAATATTTTATTCACAATAGAACATAGATAACATAGCAAATGTTTAAACTGAGAAAGTTTACAATTTTATGCACAAAATGAGCTCATTTCAATTTTTATTTCTGCTACAGGTCTCAAAATAGTTGGGACGGGGCATGTTTACCATGGTGTAGCATCTCCTTTTCTTTTCAAAACAGTTTGAAGACGTCTGGGCATTGAGGCTATGAGTTGCTGGAGTTTTGCTGTTGGAATTTGGTCCCATTCTTGCCTTATATAGATTTCCAGCTGCTGAAGAGTTCGTGGTCGTCTTTGACGTATTTTTCGTTTAATGATGCGCCAAATGTTCTCTATAGGTGAAAGATCTGGACTGCAGGCAGGCCAGGTTAGCACCCGGACTCTTCTACGACGAAGCCATGCTGTTGTTATAGCTGCAGTATGTGGTTTTGCATTGTCCTGCTGAAATAAACAAGGCCTTCCCTGAAATAGACGTTGTTTGGAGGGAAGCATATGTTGCTCTAAAACCTTTATATACCTTTCAGCGTTCACAGAGCCAAAACATGCAAGCTGCCCATACCGTATGCACCCCCATACCATCAGAGATGCTGGCTTTTGAACTGAACGCTGATAACATGCTGGAAGGTCTCCCTCCTCTTTAGCCCGGAGGACACGGCGTCCGTGATTTCCAACAAGAATGTCAAATTTGGACTCGTCTGACCATAAAACACTATTCCACTTTGAAATAGTCCATTTTAAATGAGCCTTGTTCCACAGGACACGACGGCGCTTCTGGACCATGTTCACATATGGCTTCCTTTTTGCATGATAGAGCTTTAGTTGGCATCTGCTGATGGCACGGCGGATTGTGTTTACCGACAGTGGTTTCTGAAAGTATTCCTGCGCCCATTTAGTAATGTCATTGACACAATCATGCCGATGAGTGATGCAGTGTCGTCTGAGAGCCCGAAGACCACGGGCATCCAATAAAGGTCTCCGGCCTTGTCCCTTACGCACAGAGATTTCTCCAGTTTCTCTGAATCTTTTGATGATGTTATGCACTGTAGATGATGAGATTTGCAAAGCCTTTGCAATTTGACGTTGAGGAACATTGTTTTTAAAGTTTTCCACAATTATTTTACGCAGTCTTTCACAGATTGGAGAGCCTCTGCCCATCTTTACTTCTGAGAGACTCTGCTTCTCTAAGACAAAGCTTTTATAGCTAATCATGTTACAGACCTGATATCAATTAACTTAATTAATCACTAGATGTTCTCCCAGCTGAATCTTTTCAAAACTGCTTGCTTTTTTAGCCATTTGTAGCCCCCGTGCCAACTTTTTTGAGACCTGTAGCAGGCATTAAATTTTAAATGAGCTAATTAAGTGGATAAAAGTGTAAAATTTCTCAGTTTAAACATTTGCTACGTTATCTATGTTCTATTGTGAATAAAATATTGGCTCATGTGATTTGAAATTCCTTTAGTTTTCATTTTATTAAAATTTAAAAAACGTCCTAACTTTTCCGGAATTCGGGTTGTATCTCGTGAGTTAGAGAATTTTACTTTACCAATATTTTTTAATTGGCAAATACTATCTAAAAAAATACTGACTTTGTGCACTTTTTTCTGTACCAGTATTTTAAATTGGCCCTTGAACTTGCCAAAGCAGTGACAGAGCCCATTGATCAAATGGTGTTTTGAGCGCTCCAAATGCAAAATTAGCATGCAAACAATCAGGCATTGTCAGATTGACAGTAGTCTAGCCCAGTGATGTTGGGGGATCCAGTAGAAGTGGCAATCATATTTCATGGTGGCCGTGTCACTTTATCACAATCATGCTAAAATACAGTGGCAGTGTGTGCACTTATTGGCGCCCTCTCCAGCTGGTAGCACCCTAGGCAACGCTTAGTTCAACTATGCCTAGAAATGGTACTGTAAAATTATTGGGTTACAGAGAAACTTGATGCTTGACTATCATTTGGCCAATAGAGTACAGTACTGATAAACCTTATTCCATTATTATAAAGCATACATTGACTTGACAAATGGGTTGTGATGTGCTGTCCACTATGTTAAGGTACTTTAAACAATCATAGTCCTTTAAAAAAACTTTTTTTTTCTTTTAGAGTAAATAAAAGTAGCAGCTGTAGCTTAAAAAAAATGTTACAGTATAGTAAGCCAGGAGAACACGGTCTCACCCCTCATTGTCACGTGTCGACGCTTGGTCATTGACCTCTGGCGTCGACATCCGAGGAACAAGGTACCCCCTTTGCGCTGCTTTTAAACATAGAGGGCCGTCTGATACACTTCAATGTAAATCCCTCACCTTCGAATTCTGACACATTGGGGTCTACCAATGAGAGATCAGGGTGAACTGGAAAGATTTGGAAAGAACTGGAAAGAAGACCATGTATCATGCCAAAATGTGTAATAGACACGTTGCTCCACTCAAGAATACATGTGAGTGTATTGTGTATGCGTATACCTCCTCTAAACGTAAAAATTACACATACTGTATGTAGGAAGCTGGGGTTGCTACTGGAGCACCAGCAGGGGCGATAATTTCCCAAATCCCAACAACTTCACATGGACCAAAGACAAGCAATATAGTGTGTTAAAAGATGGATTTAGATTACTTTCCAAACGCATATCCATATCCGTTAAACATACAGGTAAGGTAAAGGGATCATGTAAAAAGTCCACACATTTACCATATTTTTACCATAGTAACAGTGGCTCGACCATGTCATGTGCAGTCAATCCCTTACAAAAATTAACCATGGTTTTATTTCAATTATTATTATTTTTTGGGGGGATGTATTGATTATCATTTTTATAACCACCGTTTTATTACAAACACCATGGTTAAACTATGGTTCGCAAAACCAAGGCTAATTTGTGGTTACCATGGTTAAACTATAGCAACCATGTTTTGTTTTTTTTTGGTTTAATTTGTAGCCATGCACATGAAAAAAAATACTATAGTAATTTTGAACCATGTTATTGTAAAGTACTTGAATTAATTTGTTGAGGTAATTCTATGGTTTCTGTGATAATGTAACCATTAAAGTCATATAAACAAATTACTTTACTCAGTAGTTTTCTACAACTATAGGGTATATTATACTACAATACACAAGTTTACTGTAGTAAAAGCTAAATAATACTGCAATACTTATTACACTTTATCAGTTCACTATAGTTAATACTACAGAATGCTGTAGCATTCATTAACAAAGTGTTGTGAATACTATAATATAGACAGTATAATACACTTTACTATAGTGGTTCAAAAACACTATAGTATTTACTATAAATTACTATAGTATTTTTAATTTTTGTAAGGGATGCACGGTAACCACAACATATACCATGCTTCACTTTAAATGTATTGAAAGCACAATGTATCACAGCACTTACCATGGTTTTACCACAGTGACTGTATTTTTATGTGGTATTTGTAGTTAAAGCACGTAACCACAACACTTACAGTACTATGGGTTTATGTCAGTAACCATAGTTTTACTGGGGTATTTGTAGTTAAACCACAGTAACAACAACAATTACCATGCTTTTACCACAGTAACTGTGTTTTTACTGTAAACTATTTGTAAAGCGCAGTAACCACAATGCTTGCCACGCCTTTAATACCTTTTTGTGAAGTGATTGTAATTCAGTATTTTTTTTGTCTTGCAGTTACGTCAGATCACATACCCCACAACAACCTGTAATCCAGCAGCTCTTTTAAGAAGCCATCTCTTGTAAAATCCCCCCCCGAGCTTTTCCTTTCTTGTCCCTCTCTTTCCTTTCCTTTCCTTTCCATTCCTTTCCTTTCTGTGACGAGTGGGGCGGGGCCGAGGGACATGGGAGCGAGGCCGGTGGAGTGATTGGAGATGAGCTACACCTGTTCGACCCTCCGGTCTCGAGGCCAACGGAGGAGATGGAAGGATATAAAACTGGAGCGACGACGGTGAAGGGAGAGAGGACTGGGCGTTATTTTAGGTTTTGGTTTCATTTTGGGCGCACCAGTCGTCCGTGAGGGGCTGGTGCGCTGTTTTGTTTATTTTGTGATTATTAAAGTTTCATTTGATTGTCCGCCGGTTCCCTCCTCCTTCTTCCCGATGACTAGGAAGTCTTTTATCGTTACACTTTCCTTTACTATTTTTCCAAACTGTAATCCACGATTCATTCACACAGTTTTGCTCTCTCTCTTTATGTGGTTCATCATGGCCTGTTTTAAAACTCAGAATCAAATTCTGACTAATTCTGTCAGAAAGCTGCTAGAATTAACAGGGAACTTGAACTCGAAGCTCAATGCTGATCCTGAAGAAACTGCCAAGGAGGCTGAACAAGTTCTTCAAAGGGTCAGTGTTGAACACATTTAGTTATAACCAATTAATTTTAATGAATGAATCCTTCTTAAATGTGTTAAATGTTTTATGACCTTATAGTCCGTCCTCTCAAATATTTTGGTCACACATCATTTTTAACACATTGTCTCAACATGTATATATTTCTCTTCATTTCAGCTGTAAGACCAAAGGAAGGCCAATCATGGGATTTGAATTTGGCCATATTGTGCGTTTAATTAAAAAGATTGCTATAATATTCCTCTGTGTGATTAAATGTTAAGTAGCTGCTGCATAAACTCATCCTTGATGTGAATAGGCCTTTAAACTGCTTACAAAAATATCAGCAGCATGTAATCATGATTCAAATAATTGATAATAATTTAGCTTGCAATTGAAGATATAGCTTTTTCTAATGCTGCTTTCCTCTCATTCTGTTAAACTGTATAGTATTCACAGCACTTTGTTAATAAATGCTACATTAAACTGTAGAAGTAACTATGGTGACATGGTAAACTGTAATAAGTACTGCAGTATTATATAGCGTTTACTACAGTAAACTGTAGTGTATTGCAGAAAAACATAACCTTTAGCTGTAGAAAACTTAGTACAATATTGGGTAAAGTAATTTGTTTATATTACTATACTGGTTACATTATGACAGAAACTATAGAATTAATTCAACAAATTAATTCAAGTACTTTACCATAGCATGGTTCAAAAACACTATAGTATTTGCTATAAATTACTAAAGTATTTCTTACATGTGCGTGGTTGCTATAGTTTAACCATGGTAACCACAAATGCAAAATGGGATATCGCTTCGATAGACCAATCTACTTCGAGTGTAAACTAAACGAGCCAATGCACATTGGCATGCAATTATTGCATCCAGCTGCCGCTGAACACAGCATGAGTATAGGAATGCAGAAGCGTTTCAGCTTCCTGTGTTGGAGAGACAGCGTTTCAGCGACGGTCGTTCCTGTGTCGAGTGGATTGCACACTTCAGGCTGCACTACCCCTGTTGTGTTGCAAGCGGCCGATTCCCCTGTGCACCTAAGCACTAATAAAGCATTTCCTAAAGAGCAAATTTCTTTAAAAGAGCTTCACGGGTGCAACTTTATAAAGACGACGGATCGTAGTAGCTGCTTTCTGGGGGATGGTGAAGGCACCTCTCCCTCCCCTGGAGGAGGGGAGGTGTAGAAACTGGAAATCTCGACAAGAGAGCCGTTTTCTCCCTCTCTGGATCCCAGGAGGGCATGGAGAGTTGCGGGCGGCCAAGCACCGGACCTCACTCATCCTCCTACTTTGCCAGATGGCAGCAGTGGGCGGTTCGAGAGCATCAACAAAGGTCCTACTCACACACCCTCTGCCAACCTCTGGAACAAGGTGAGCCCTGCACCCCACACTCACACCACACTCCGGCCTGCTCACAAGCCGCCCGAGTTGTGCGATAAAGCTGGTCCCTCTAGCTGATATGAGGACGGGGTTTTACAGCCCTTACTTCACTGTACCCAAGAAAGGCGGTGGGTAACGACTGATCTTGGATCTGCAAGTTTTGAATCAGCATCTTCAGGTGCATCCGTCCCCAAGATTAGTTTGCAGTGTTCGACCTGAAGGACGAGTACTTTCATGTATTGTTCCTTCTGTGCCACAGACCTTTTCTGCGGTTCGCGTTTGTAGGACAGACATATCAGTACAAGGTCCTGCCCTGCAGGCTGTCTCCCCATGTCTTCATGAAAGTCGTGGAGGGGGCTCTTGTTCTTGTTGCTGCTACTAGCACAATCTCGGGATCAGTTCTGCATGCACAGGGATTTGGTGCTCTGACACCTGAGCCTGTTGGGCTTTTGGGTCAACTGGGAAAAGAGCAAACTTTCACTGACGCAGAGAATCTCTTTTCTCGGTATGGAGTTGGATTCGGTCGAACAGATAGCACGCCTCACAGAGGAACATACATGGTCGGTGCTAGCCCGCTTAAATAGGTTCAAGGGCAGAACAGCGGTCCCACTGAAACTTTTTCAGAGGCTCCTGGGGCAAATGGCGGCCGCAGTGGCACTTACACCACTTGGCCTGTTACATATGAGAACGCCCCAGCACAGGCTTTATGGCCCCGCGTTGACCCCCGCGTCAGAATCAGAAGGTGAGGGATGTACATAGATTAACATTGGCCCTCTACGTTTAAAAGCTATGCTAAGGGGGTACCTTCTGCCTCGGATGTTGAGGCCAGAGGTCAATGACCAAGCATTGATACATGACGATGAGGGGTGAGACCGTGTCGGACAGGAACTGTTTTTCAAAACGCAGTACGTCTTAGAATGAGATCTCATATAGCATAGACCTATTTAGCTTTTACTTATTGAAATCTTACTTGTGAATCGATTCATTTGCATAAATAACTTCCAATAATTGTTTGAGTATTCCTAATAGTCGTGGGCAGTGTTTTCTGTTATTTTATATATTTTTGGATGAATCAGTCTGCTTAATGTTGGTTGGTTGAGTGAAGGACAGATCATGACAACTGCCTCATTTCAAACTGCAGCACAGAGTGCATGTGAACTGATAAAAGCCCACTACTCACCCTTTATCGTGTTTGCAGATACTGGCACTTTTGTTTCCCTGCATCCTCCACAATCCCAACTAGGTTGGCACTGTCCATGCGGGGGTAGGCTCCGCCCTGCCTTACGGCAATAATAGCTGGGATTCTATAACTTTAGATTCAAGCTACGGATGGGGCCTATGCCAAAGTAATTATTTTCTTTGTATTGGTTTTGTAAATACTTTTGAGTTGTATCTTCACCTCCTGATTCTTTCTGAAGTGACGTGACATTCAGCCAAGTATGGTGACCCATACTCAGAATTCGTGCTCTGCATTTAACCCTTCCAAAGTGCACACACACAGCAGTGAACATACACACACACCGTGAACACACACCCAGAGCAATGGGCAGCCATTTATGCTGCGGCGCTCGGGGAGCGGTTGGGGGTTCAGTGCCTTGCTCAAGGGCACCTAAGTGGTGGTATTGCCGGCCCGAGATTCGAACCCACAACCCTACGGTTAGGAGTCAAACTCTCTAACCACTAGACCACGACTGATCCCATAACTTTAAAATTGTACTCAGCTCAAACTATTATAAAACTAGAATCATTTACATTTGGTGAAGGGCAGTTTCCCACTTGATGGAGAAAGAGAAGAGCCTGCACCAAACCACACAATGAAAAGCTAATACGATCAATAGTTGAGACTATATAAGAAGCATCATAACTCATGGAAAGGAACTCTGAAATAACAATAATATAGAAAATAATAATAGGCGCATATACTGTATGATAAGCATGGTCCCAGTAATTATAATGCTGACATTAAACGCTTTTCTCTATGTGGTTTTCCTCCTCTCTGTCTCTCCCTCTCTCTCCTGGTCCTGACTGCTTCAGAGGTCTAAGAACAGCTAAACAGCAGAACATCTGGATGGAGAGATAAAGGATGAACTGTGACACTATAAAACCATATATCAGCTCAATGATGTTTAAATTATCAAGAAAAATATGGAGCCTACAGAAAGCAAAAATGGAAGTCCAAACAACAACAGTGCTTTATATCTATTTTATAGCTATATACAGATCACTCTATATCTGAGAGGTTTTAACTTCAGAAAGTTTACAGGATGAACCACTGCCAGGTAACGCTCAACACAGACACTGAAATAGAGTACGACCAGTGAGGGAGAGTCCTAGTAAGGAATACATAAGCAGGAACGGTATTATAAAGTCAGTGAAAAATGTGCAGAGAGAGTTTAAACAGAGGACGACCTCACAGAACGCATAGTTGAGACCGCCAGTCCATTCCCTGCTCCTGTCACTATAAGCCATATCACATAGGAGTTGGTAGGAACACTCAACAGAGCGGTGATGTATGCTATTACCATCGGTTCAAAATCACTCATTTCTGGCCATGTAACATTGAAAAAGAGGTGTTCAGAAGAGTTTGACTTATCAGTGGTGAAGATCTCACTGGAGTAGTCCATCTTTTCACTGTGTGCAGTGAATAAAGATATTTGATCTATGGATTTGAGATACAAATTAAAATTTAATCAATACTTAATCAATAATAAAAAAACATGACATGTTTAGGTTTCAGTATATGGTGGAATGCACTCTAAAAGTTAAGGTTCTTTATTGTCATTGATGGTTCAACAAAGAAACTTGAACATCTGTGGAACCTTTCCATTCTTTTTAGCAGAAAACTTTTCTTTAGATTATTAAAATATTAATCACACTAAGAAAAAAATGCTTCTTTAAAGAACTGTTTACTATAATTTTATTTTGGTGAGCCCAAGTGGTTCTTCTATGGCATCTCTATGAAAAACCTCTTTTGGAACCTTTATTTTTAAGGGTGAAGAATTTAAAGTGTGTGAACTTTATTATGACCTACATAAAAATATAAATAAATAAATACTGTATCAATATATTTCAAACAAACATTATAAATAATATTTTTTTTACCTTTTTTTCCTGTAGTCTGCATTGATAAGTTCAGAAAAAAAATCTGATCTGTGAGGATTATATATGTAGGCACCCAAATTTACCTTCCCAGTCCATTTGTTTCACAAGGGGATGCAAAATATTCATATCTGGAGCCCTGCATGCAAATACATTAAATGACGTCATATTTGCTGACTAAAAAGTATTTATTTTAAGAGAGTTACCTACACAAAGTGAGACAGGGGGTATTAAAACAACAATACAAGATGTTAATCTAGTCAGGGATATGAAATGGTTTATCAGGGTTTATGATTGTTAAAATAGGTAATTCTATATGGATTAGACATAATTTGTAAAACAGCCACACTGCAGACTGAGGCTAAAAACCAGCCACACTGTCTCCATGGTAATTAAACATAGATTGGCTCTTAATTTGTGCAAATGTCACAACAAAGATTTTTTTTTGTTCCATTTCTCTACAGTTGTGATGAAAAGTGAGTCAATGCACACAATGTAACTAGATTTACATGTTCAAATGGAAATGCCAGTGCCAGTGTCCAAGTGAATTTTTTAGGCTTTCTTTATTGTAAACATGAAATAGATAAACTAAATATGTGACAGGACCAATCAAAATATAATATGTAAATAAATACATAATAGAAGAAACTATTAAATTTATCAATGCCATTATCACTGTTGGTTACATTCTATCGAAGTAAAGTAAGTTAGCTTTAATATTTCTCAAAATAAGGATTATCTGGAAACATATTGACCAATATTGAAAAAAATAAACCTGTAGTAAACAAAAGTATATAAATATTTATAAAATTAAATATTATTTATACTTCATATAGTTTATTGAAAACAATTGTATAATAACAGTTTTTGTTTTTTAAATGTCATAATTACAAAGAAATGGCAAGTAACACACAGATAAAATATTCCCAATAAAATATCTCCTTGCATTTAAAAGGTTAATATCTGTAAACCATTTTTTTTAACTTTCAGCACACGTCTTATTTTCTGTCTGCTCTATATACTAGAATCAATACATAATGTGACACCACTGTTTCAAAGTAATGTGGCCAAATGGTTAAAAGTTGGTGAGGCAGAAAAAAACAACATACATTTAACATGCAAATAAATGTAAGACAAAAAAAAGCAATAGGAATTGGGAATGTCTCGGCTATGTATGTAACCCTCATTCCCTGCTGGAGGTAACATAGACGTTATGTCGAATGACATATGGGGTCTCACTTGGGAGGCCAATCATCTCTGAGTTAAAGAGAAAACGCCAATGAAAATTGGCAAGTGGATTTTGCATGTTGGGCCACTCCCTGTGCCTACGGGTATATATATAAGGCGACAGCATGCATCCACTCATTAGGTTTTACACTGTGGACCCAAGAATGTGTCCCGGCAACAGAATGTCTCCATTCCCTCCATTAGGGAACAATGGTTACATATGTAATTGAGATGTTCCCTGTCTGTCGGTCACTACAGTTATGTTGAATGACATTTGGGGTCCATAGAATACTCCACAACCTGAACACCGTCACAACCCTGTGGCGCTGCAATTGCTGACAAGCAAAAGCTATGCTAAGGTTGTAACCTTCCCAAAGCCCTAGCTCAAATTCACTGACCTTGGTACTGAAGGGGACCAATGGTGAGAATATCGCTGCTGGAGAAGGCCATGCTGCTGTTCCTTCATAAATCGATTACAAAACTATACAGGTATTCCAGGGCAGGTTTTAAGTTGGTTTAGATCCTACCTGTCTGATCGCAACCACTTTGTTTATTTAAATGGGCAGTCATCTTAATTATCACCAGTAAAATATGGAGTGCCACAAGGATCTATCCTAGGTCCTCTGTTATTTTTAATATACATGTTGCCCCTTGGTAATATTATACGGAATTAGTTTCCACGGTTATGCTGATGATACTCAACTATATATCTCATCAAGACCAGATGAAACTTCTAAATTATCTAAGCTAACAGAGTGTGTTCAAAATGTTAAAGATTGGATGGCCAATTATTTTCTATTAAATTCAGATAAGAATGATATATTACTTATTGGACCAAAAAAACAGTACACAGAATCTCTTGAATTACAATTTGGAGCAAGACAGATGTACTGTTACTTTCTCTACGGTCAAAAATCTGGATGTTATATTAGACAGCAACTTGTCTTTTGAAAGTCATATTTCCCATGTTACAAAAACAGCATTTTTCCATCTTATCTAATAAACAAGCTACATGTAGTCCAAAATGTAGTGGCTAGAGTCCTTACCTGGTCAAGAAAATATGATCATATTACCCCATTTTTACAGTCTCTGCACTGGCTACCTATTAAATTCTGTGTCAGTTATAAAATATTATTATTAACCTACAAGGCCCTTTATGGTTTAGTACAGTAGCTCCTTCATACCTAACTAGTCTTCTACGACGCTACAATACATCATGCTCCCAAAGGTCACAAAACTCTGGACTTCTGGTAGTACACAGGATAGCAAAGTCCACTAAAGGAGGTAGAGCTTTTTCGCATTTAACTCCCAAACTCAGTAATAGCCTTCCTGATAATGTTCGGGGTTCAGACACACTCTCTCTGTTTAAATCTAGATTAAAGACCTTTTTGGCCAAGCATTCAAATAATGCATCTCATAATCTTGTACTGCAGTTATATTTGATCAAATGCACATTATTATTCTTTACCAGACCAGAATCATGGCAAACACTAAGTACCAACTCTACCGCTTCACCGGGAGTCGCCCCTGGGACGGTCTGACAGCTGCCTTATGACATTATCCCTTACGGCCAAAGGCCTAAGCTACATACCCAACTTATCCTGTAGGGCCCTGGCCCGGGGTAGAGCTAAAGGCTTGGAATCACAAAGATTCCTTTAAAGGGATACGGCTAAGAGCCTGGCACTTTCCTCTACCAAGTCTTTGCCTGTCACACAGGGGCTACTGCTAGCTTTCGCAAAACTTGCCGAAAGGGCTGTCCCCACAGCACTCTAGTAGCGGCGCCCTGTTCTAGATAGGTATCAGAGGATACCTAGGTGGAGTGGTGCCCAAGATGAACGGGGCTTAAACCTACTCAAGAAAGGGCACGAAGCAGCAGCGCGAAGCCCTTACCATCTAGGGTTTTTAGAAAGAACGCAGAGACTAGCGTGCGAATTACCACAATGTGGATTTCAGAAAGTGTGCAAAGACTTCACATGCACACTTACCATAACATGGATTTACAAATACTGTTCTAAGGAGGGGCTCTCGTGGAACTCTGATAGAGCAGCTCGTAGAAGAATGGCCCGGGAGCAGAGCAATTGGAGGCCTCAGCCCCTGCCTCAGCAGGATGCCTGCTCTCACAGAGCGTCTCAAAACAGTATGTGGTACTGGAGCGCTCTGAAGAACCGGGAATCAGTCTCCCAAGAGAGGAAGACTCCGAGCTCCGAGCAGCATGCTCATAGGTGACCCTTTCAGAAAAGGGGAGCGCTGCTGAACTACCCGAGAATTGCCCACACAGCCCCCCCAAGTTGAGGGGGCTTGGGGTGTACAATAAGTACACACTGGTTGGATGAAGCCCAAGGAACACCGGGGCTAATCATCCCAAGAAAGGGAACGAAGCGGAGCGCGTAACCCTTACCATACAGGATTTTAGAAAGTGCGCAGAGTCTTGCGTGCACACTTACCACTTTATGTGGATTTCAGACAGTGCGCAAAGCGTTAACGTGCACACTGACCACCATGTGGATTTGAGAAAGTACACAGGCTTAGCGTGTGTACTGAAAGGTTACCTGACAACCACCGTATGTGGGAGCTCACATTCAGAGAGGCCTGTGAAGCCTGCTACCTGATAACCACAACATGTGGGAGTTCACCTACAGAGAGGCCTAGTGAGGCCTACTATCTGTTACCAGATAACCACCTCATTGGAAACTGAAAGTAATATGGTACTCGACTCCAGGGAGGCCTGGTGAGGCCTACTACCTGACAACCACAAATCGCGGGAGCTCGCTTTTTAGGAAACGCACAGTATGTGGGAGCTAAATCTCCAGGGAGGAGATTTAGCGCACAATATGTGGGAGCTAAATCTCCAGGGAGGCCTGGTGAGGCCTACTACCTGGCAACCACAGTATGTGGGAGCTCGTCTTCAGAGAGACCTGATGAAGCCTACTATATGAAAAAACCACAATATGCTATTCCGTGGAAAGGCATAGTATGTGGGAGCTAAATCTCCAGGGAGGCCTGGTGAGGCCTACTACCTGGCAACCACAGTATGTGGGAGCTCGTCTTCAGAGAGACCTGATGAAGCCTACTATATGAAAAAACCACAATATGCTATTCCGTGGAAACGCATAGTATGTGGGAGCTAAATCTCCAGGGAGGCCTGGTGAGGCCTACTACCTGGCAACCGCAGTATGTGGGAGCTCGTCTTCAGAGAGACCTGGTGAAGCCTACTATCTGAAAAAACCACAATATGCTATTCCGTGGAAATGCATAGTATGTGGGAGCTAAATCTCCAGGGAGGCCTAGTGAGGCCTCCTACCTGGCAACCACAGTATGTGGGAGCTCGTCTTCAGAGAGACCTGGTGAAGCCTACTATCTGAAAAAAAAACACAATATGCTATTGCAACTGGATGCAACAAATGCCTTGTTTGTAATGTTTTGTCTCATCTAGTGATGTCCGAATCACGAACAAATCTCGAACTAGGTCATCAAATCGAACTGAATCTTTTGAAACGGTTTGCATCTCCAGTACGCACTAATCCACAAATTACTTTACTTTACTTTAATTAAGTTATTTGGTTTATGAACGTGCCTTATACTCCCTCTGATGGGAAATAAACCAATATCCCGAGTTATTCAGTTACTACATTGACTGAACTGCTAAAAGAGAAGCAATGATGGAATGTGCATGAGTAGAGCAGCTGGACTGAGTCTGGTGCTGCTGGCCTGGGGGACGGCATAGTATGTTAAGGGGCGTAAAATTTCCATCACACGCTTGAGTCATATTCCATGGAAACGCATAGTATGTGGGAGCTAAATCTCCAGGGAGGCCTGGTGAGGCCTACTACCTGGCAACCACAGAATGTGGGAGCTCACCCTCAGAGAGACCTGGTGAAGCCTACTATCTGAAAACCACAATATGCTATTTAGTGGAGACGCACAATATGTGGGAGCTAAATCTCCAGGGAGGCCTGGTGAGGCCTACTACCTGGCAACCACAGAATGTGGGAGCTCGTCTTCAGAGAGACCTGGTGAAGCCTACTATCTGAAAAAAACACAATATGCTATTCCATGGAAACGCAAAGTATGTGGGAGCTAAATCTCCAGGGAGGCCTGGTGAGGCCTACTACCTGGCAACCACAGAACGTGGGAGCTCACCCTCAGAGAGACCTGGTGAAGCCTACTATCTGAAAACCACAATATGCTATTTAGTGGAGACGCACAATATGTGGGAGCTAAATCTCCAGGGAGGCCTGGTGAGGCCTACTACCTGGCAACCACAGAATGTGGGAGCTCGTCTTCAGAGAGACCTGGTGAAGCCTACTATCTGAAAAAAACACAATATGCTATTCCATGGAAACGCATAGTATGTGGGAGCTAAATCTCCAGGGAGGCCTGGTGAGGCCTACTACCTGGCAACCACAGAACGTGGGAGCTCACCTTCAGAGAGACCTGGTGAAGCCTACTATCTGAAAAACCACAATATGCTATTTAGTGGAAACGCATAGTATGTGGGAGCTAAATCTCCAGGGAGGCCTGGTGAGGCCTACTACCTGGCAACCACAGTATGTGGGAGCTCACCATCAGAGAGGCCTGATGAAGCCTACCACCTGATAACCACAATATGTGGGAGTCCACCCAGCCCCTCATGTTGAGGGAAGCGATGCTTGAGGTGTATAGCAAATACACACCAGCTGGATGAAGCCCATGGAACCCAGGGCTAATAATTTTAAGAAAGGGAACGAAGCGAAGCGCGTAACCCCTACCGTACAGGTTTTTAGAAAGTGCGCAAAGTCATGCGTACACACTTACCACTTTACGTGGATTTCAGAAAGTGCGCAGAGTCTTGCGTGTACACTTACCACTTTACGTGGATTTCAGACAGTGCGCAAAGCGTTAACGTGCACACTGACCACTATGTGGTTTTGAGAAAGTACACAGGCATAGCGTGTGTACAGAAAGGTTCCCAAGCATCGCAGAGGCGCTGGATCGCACGGGAGCGGTGAGCTCCAACCCTCAAGCGAGGGGAGCATCACCTGAGGCAGTACATACAGAGCTTTTTGACCCCGTAACCACCACCTCCCCGGATGCGCCAAGCGGCCAGGCGGCCCCTCAGGGTGACCTGGCCGGACATCTATGGAATTCCCTGCAGTGCTGTGCCAATTCTCTGGCCACCTAGCTACTGTCAAGGAAACTCACAGAGATTGTTAGTAGACATATAACCACCAGCAACATAACGTCCATAAACAGGTAAAGCAAGGGTTACGTACTCACCCACCCTCCTGTACTGGAGTCTCGCTTGCTTGAGTGTGAAAGGAAAAAAGTCCCTCTCTACACTCCTCAGCGAGATCCACCTGTAATCCCCCCGAGCTCATCCTCCTCCGTGCCTCGGCAACGGTGGGTCCTGAGCCACGGGATCCAGATGGCTGTCCCTCTTTCCTCGAAAAGAGAGGCAAAGGAGTTGGCGTTTTTCAAAGTATGCTTTAGACACGGGTCACGACGAGGTGTTCCCCATAGTGTCCCCTCAGAGGACGCAGTTCAAAGTTCCCTTGAAAGGGAACATGATTTTTTTTTTTCTAAAGATAATGTAAAACCTGCATTGATGTGGGTACTGTCAGTTCTGTATGAATGACATGAGTTATTGGGTTACTGAGAAACATGATGCTTGTAACAACCATAGTACTTTAAAAAACATTTTTTTCTTTTCTAGTAACTAAAAGAAGCAGCTGTAGCTTTAAAAAATGTCAGGAAGACGGGAACTGTTTTTTTTTTTAAACACACACACACACACACACACACACACACACATATATATATATATATATATATATATATATATATATATATATATATATATATATATATATATATATATATATATTAGTTTTTTTTTTCTTATTGAAAGTCTGACTCGTGAATCGGTTCATTTGGAAAAAAATTTCCAAGAATAATTTGAGCTTTCCTAATAGTGGGGGGACAGTGTTTTCTGTTATTTTATTTGTTTATGTATTTCTGAATAAATTAGTCTGCTTAATGTTGGTTGATTGAGTGAGCGGCAGCTGCCTCCTTTCAAACTGAAGCACGAAGTGCATGCAAACTTATTATTATCTCCTCTTTCATACTAATTATAGCAAAAAGAACTACAGAGTAGAGCATATTGAGAAAATAATGTAAATATAAGGCTAAATACATTGTCACTTTTCACAGGAATCAAGGAGAAACTGGAGAGTTCTTCAACATGGAATTCAAATTCTAAGCTGGGCACTCTCAGGAACTCAGAAGACATTTAAGACCAGATGCTGGATTGATCACAGGGAACACTATTTAAACACAACAGGATAATGGGACGGCGAGACACACCTGGGAAACAACCAAAACCAATGGAGAACAGCTGGAATGAAAACAATTAACACGAGGAGCAAAAACACACACAAATCACGGGACAGAGTCTGACATGTACTAAACATTATATGTTTTTATATTTTTTATTTTATTTATTTCGTAATTGATTTAATGTATTTATATCTGAATAGATCTCCTAATTCTGTGAATAAAATGCAAAAAAAGTGCTTCTGGGTCAAAATTACTCAAAATGATGAAGCATGTGAAATATGTAAAAATAGCTTTTTTATCATTACTGTTTTATCACACTTTTATTATTTGTATTTTTACATTTACATCTATTTTATTCATAGTTTACTGTTGGATTAGACAGAGCAAAATATTTTGCCTCCTTATTTAACTTGCATAATGCTATTCAATTTTAGAATAACTAACTGATTTTCTGAAGTGAAGACTGAGTCTAGTTTAACTATAAATTAAAACTAACTAGCTGGACTAGTTTCACAATAATTAACAATAATTAAATGAGTGGGTGAAAATTTTCACAAATGCAGAAATGGTTTTTATGTTTAACATGTAAAAATACAGTAGGAGTCATTATAATCAGTAATTATTTCCCAACTGGATGCAACAAATGCCTTGTTTGTAATGTTTTGTCTCATCTAGTGATGTCCGAATCACGAACAAATCTCGAACTAGGTCATCAAATCGAACTGAATCTTTTGAAACGGTTTGCATCTCCAGTACGCACTAATCCACAAATTACTTTACTTTACTTTAATTAAGTTATTTGGTTTATGAACGTGCCTTATACTCCCTCTGATGGGAAATAAACCAATATCCCGAGTTATTCAGTTACTACATTGACTGAACTGCTAAAAGAGAAGCAATGATGGAATGTGCATGAGCAGAGCAGCTGGACTGAGTCTGGTGCTGCTGGCCTGGGAGACGGCATAGTATGTTAAGGGGCGTAAAATTTCCATCACACGCTTGAGTCATTCGGCCAATCACAACGTACTGGATAGCTGGCCAATCAGAGCACACCTCGCTTTTCAGACCGATGAGCCTTGTAAAAATTGACGCGTTTCAGAAGGCAGGGCATAGAGAAGAAACAATAATGGGCATTATATAAAACAATGTATTTTGAACCTTAAACCGCATAAACACATTTCATTACACCAAATACACAAAATAATGTTCTTTTTAGTAGCATCACATGACCCCTTTAACTATAGAGGCTGATGACAGAAGTCTCACCCATAGGCTTACTTCTGCATTGAAGATAAAGGTGGAAACTGAATACACTAAATACAATATACTTTGAAACAGAATACTTTGCTCTGATAAATAATTAGATGCAAAAACCCAATGTTTTTCTTATTCTGAGTCTAATCTAACTATTATCTAACATGAACTAACATGCAATTTATTCTTATCTGAATGGTCCTACCTCAGAAGTTTTGGCTATGACTTATCCAACAATGTCGAAACAAAGTCATAATTTTGTCAATGTTGTTTTTAAAGGAAATATTATAGGAAGTAAATAAAAACAGTTCTTATAGCAAAACATTTTAAATATTAATAGTGGGGTAAGATGGCTTGTTAGATATTTAAAATATAAGTTGTTAAAATTAAATACATAATACTGTTTTAGATACTGGTAGTGCAAGAAGTCCATTTTGTACATTTCAGCATCTACCCAAACATAAAAAAATAAAATAAAAATAAAATTAAATTAAAAATTAAAAAGAAGGAAGGAGACTGGGCTGAAAATATTTATTTACAAAAAGCATTTACAATTTTTTGATATTATGTCATTGAATGACAGTACACCATGTTTTATTACTTTTACATTATAAAAGTAGAGTTACATCCATTATACCTGTATACACAACACACATGACCCAAAAGGACACAAGGTGGAGGCATCAAAGTTGCATTTTAAACCAAACATGGTCAATAACAACATAACATTTTTATAAATCAACATTACATAACTTTCTGTTTCTATCTTTTAGCAGGATGAAAAAAAAATTGAGTATACAGATTCATAATAACGATTAAAGTAGATTTATTAATAGTTGTTAAAGGTCAGTTTTCCTATGCGGTAAAAAAAAAAAAGAGGGTGCACCAAACCAGCCAAAATAAAACAAACTGAAACAATAAGGTAGGATATGTCTGTTTCAGATGACCCAAAATAAAATACTAAAATTATATAGGGAGCAGATAAGATAAGCATAGCAACAGCAGATATTAAAATAAGATAAAATGCTCTTCGCTTCATGGGGTTTTTTTCCTCTCTCTCTCCTGGTCCTGACTGCTTCAGAGCTCTGAGAACTGCCACACAGCAGAATAACTGGATAAAGAGGAAGAGGAAGAACTGTGCAAACAAAGAAATAAGGAAATGCAACATGGACTCAAGCATCAAAAACATTATATTGACACCACCAGAGAAAAAAGCTGCCATGCAGGCAATAAAGGAACAAATCACTCTATATCTGAGAGGTTTGAACTTCAGAAAGGTTACAGGATGAACCACTGCCAGGTAACGCTCAACACAGATCAGACACTGAAACAGAGGACGACCAGTGATGGAGAATCCATCCAAAAACCTCACAACTATCCAGAAAATGTCAAATTCATAAGAGAGAAATATAAAAACATATTGCACACATATGAGGACCTCACAGACAGCAAGACTGAGAATGAAGAACTCTGCTGCAAGTCCATTCCCTGTTCCTGTTACGATAAACCATATCACATGGGAGTTGATAAGAAAATCCAGAAGTGCACTGAGGAGATACAGTGAGGACACACTGAAATGATCTTCCACCTTGGTGCCATTGTGATATAAGTAACTGGAAGAATTTGACTCATAAGTGGTGAAGCTCTCACTGGAGATGTTCATCTCTTCACTGTGTGCAGTCAAAATACAGAACTGTGATCTATGGGTGGAGATACAAGTTCAAGTAAACCAGAACATTCTGGAACTATACAGAGTAAACCTGATCAAAACTACTTTAAATAACACACTTTAGAAAAGAGAACAGTTCACACGATTAAATGCAATTTAAAATAACTTAAAACTTGAATTTTTTTGGCCCAATCAGGCAGTTATAAGTTTTTTTACCTTTTCCCTCTGTAAAGATAACATGCTCCATGCGATTTGGAAAAAATACAAATTACATTAACATATTAGCAAACAGAGATCTATTTATAATCACTTACTGTCTGACTTTCAACTTTAACTATTCATGGGATAAAACTCACACTTTAACATCTGTGATATGTCCTGAAATCCTGACATGCAAATACATGTACATGAAATGCACACATAAGAAAAAAGTTAACATTTCCACATTACAAGTCATGCATGGTCATCTGAGTGATATGAAATCAACTTGACTTTCAAATACATGCCATCACACCCCAAAGAGTCACCTGCTGCATACACTGAAAACAGATACTCTTCGGTCACACTGGGTTAGCTCAAACACAACATCAGCAGATTTGCATGATTTAGGACACTTTGGTAGCACATGGAAATATTACAGGCATAAATCCCATTAAAGTAAGAGCTACTATACCTTTTGTCCCATGACAGAGATCTTGAGTGATTTTTTAATAACTTAATTCATCCAACAATGTCAATTTTTTTTATTTTATAATTGAGTTAATTTGTTCTTGTCCCACATTTTGTGTGCATGCTTGTTAATTACCCCATTTCAAAACATTTAGTAAAACTTACTCAAACTTAAACTAAACTACAACTTAAACATTACCTATAAATATAATGTGTGAGTATAATCAGACTGGCATTTTTTTTAGCATCTTATAAAAGCATTGGCAAACTTCAGATATCATGTGTTTGAATGACACAGCAAACCATGTTTTATTATTTTTATATAATAAAAAATAGTAGACCTACAAATATTATACCTTTAAATTGATATTTTTAAATCCCCAGATAGAAATTATAGGGACCCACGGCTGTGGAGGAGCTCCCAGCAACTAAAAAGATGCTTGGGACAATTGGCACACAGTCTTTGAACACTGAATTCTTCTTGCTCTTGAACTGACAAATACATACAAAATTATGTTACAAAACCAGAGTATCCTCGATAAAAACTCTCAGTTATGTCTTAAGTGAAAGTAAACAGTGGAGAAAGAAATCGGATCACAGCGAACACCATTACCTGAGTACCGATTGCATGCACCTGTTTGGAATTTGGACTCTCATCAAGACAAAAGCACACATCTCTCTTCACTTCAGTCTCCTGTCTCGTTCATACGAAGTATATTCTCTGTGCTATCCGTGCGATATCATACACTGATCTACCTGCCTGCCTGTCGTACTTCCCTCCTGTGTTTCCTCCAGTCTGTTCTTCTGTGTGTTCCATAGTGGTGGGCAGAGCGAGTCGAAGCAAATGTGCCGAGGCTTCAAAAAAAAATCGACACCAGTCTCTACAGTGGCGCTTGGTTATAATTTTCAGGTATTACGAGACAGGGGTAGCTGCAGCCTGGAGCAATGGGCGCGCCGAAAGGTAGGGGTGTGCCAAAAGGTAGGGGCGTGCCAAAAGGTTTCTCATTGGTGAAATGAGTTTTACTGTGCTGGCCAATCAGCAGTAAATATACATTTATATAATTTCCTTAGACAAGGTGGCGGCGATAAGACGTGAGGTAATTATTCATCGTTTATACGTTTATCTATACGTTATATACCACAAATATGTATATTAAGATAACTTTGTTACAATACGATCATAATTTTTCCTTTGCGTTATATCTTGCAGCTTTAGTAATTAGTTTATTGTTGTTGACAGACATATGTAGACAAAACGATGACCGCATCGTCGGCGAATGCTTCAGAGATGATAGTTTATATATGCGTCCCTTTTGTACAATAGAGTACAGAGTACATCCTGTAAGTATAATAATTATTACCACCTCCATTGCAACCGTACTATGATCAATTCACAATCTGAAGACGACTACACAAAATAAAAAAAAAACTAATTTAGAGTTTATTTCTACCTTTCTGCCAGGTCTCCAACTAATGCAGAGTATATTCAAGCTGCCTGAAGAACCCTTTCCAGAGAAATATAGAAAGAAATGACTGTGTAAGTTAAATTGTTTTGATTTGATTGATTTATCTCTATCAACATAATCACACTCAATATTGTAGTAACAAGATGTTGTAATCTTTATTTGCTGGAAAAATGACAATCAGTCAAGTTTGTGTTTTGAGCACATCTGACACATCCCTAAACCTGAAATGTAAAGCAGAACGTGCTCCACTGGCATGTTATTGTGGAGTATGTAAGCACACTGCCATATGCATAATTTATTTTTGCACTGTTAATCAATTTTACATTTTCACTTAGTGCAGGTTAATGTAAGGAAGATGCTGTACTACAGATATTTAAATCCTTTTTGTATGTACTCCACTTCACTGCCTGACCATCATCTTAATGTTTATGCTGTTCCATGTTTTTATTTTTTATATCTAAAGCACCTTGTTCAGTAAGTATTTAAATGTTTTTCATATCTGTCACGGTCTAAGCATGATCTGTTTCTGTTGTTCTGATGAAGGAAGCTTGTGTTGGGGAGGATTCAGTGTCTGTTGAGAATCATGTGTGTGTGCTACAAAGTGAGTATCAGAAAACGCATCCAGACCCCTCGACGGTCAAAGACCACATGACAGGAACATGCTCCTGGAGACGCTGAGAAAGCACGGAAGGAATGTCTGTGGAGGATGTACTCAAAAAATACACATACTTAAGGACACCTGCTGGAGTGAGTGTATATATATATAAAAAAACTCATCAACTGTAAAATATCTTGTTTCAAATCTTTTCAGGTAATATTTTATTCTTCTGTACCTTTTTAGCCCATCTGTTAAAAATTTAAAGCAATAGTTTTAGAAAACAATGTAAGATTTATCAGTCTATACAAGAACATGCAATGCATCGTATTGTGAACCTTATACATTACCTTCTGATTGTTTCTGCATTGTATGTAGCTACACTGTCTGAGCCAAAGAGGATGCAACAGAATCTGATGAATCTGAAAAGCGTTTTCTTTTCTTTTTTTCTCGTTGTTATTATTATTATTATTATTATTATTATTATTGTTGTTCTTTTTATTTATTTTATGAAAGGGGGACCCGGCTACACCTTTCCTACCATACACCTGATGGATACTGACTGTAAAATGGCAATCATAGGAGGAGGGCTCAGTGTGGTGACAGAAGATGGAATAGATGTGTGTCAGTGCACCAGCCTTGATGAAGCCTTCATAACAGCCTTCTGTGTGTATTCTGCTTTCAACATTGCATATCCACCACACCTGAGAAAGACACTGACTTTCCTTCAGAGGCACATTGTCAACATTAGAAGATGGAGACAAGCACTGTCAGTAACTTTACTCTGAATGATTTGCCTCTTGTATTAGATCCTCATGCCTTGACTGTACCATTGCTCAAAGTGCACACTGCTGTATGTACATAATCCCACAAAGACTCAGTAATATGTTTACATGCTCATGCATTACAAATCATCTTGCTCTGCACTTTGGCTTGGTAAAATACAGAGCATGAATTCAGATTATGGGTCACCAAACTTGGCTGTATGTCATGTCACATTATTATTATTATTATTATTAATATTTTTTTTTAAGTACACCGCTTAGTAATGTAAGAATGTTTAAGAGTGAATTAACAACTGACCACTCTTGTGGGTTTGCTGCTGTTAGAATTAAAAATCGTAGAAGGGTAAAAACATTGGTTTGCGAATAAACAAGCATTGACCCTGATCAGTCATATTGGTGACGCCAAAGGCCACCCAAATAAAATTCTGCTTAGGGCCCCTATAAAGGCTTGGGCCGGCCCTGTTACAATGAAATAAAATGCTTCTCTTCATGTGGTTTTCCTCATTTCTTTCTCTCCCTCTCTCTCCTGGTCCTGACTGCCACAGAGCTCTAAGAAAAGCCACACAACAGAACAACTAAAATAATATACATTAGAAAAAAGAACAGGGGCCTGTTTCAATAAGGAGGTTCAACCAACTCTGAGTTTAAACTTGAACTCTGAGTTGACTTACTCTGAGATGGGAAACTCTGTCTCTGAGTTTTCGGTTTCAGAACAGCTGAAATGAGTTAGTTCAATTAACTCGAAGTTGACTGACTCTGAGTTAAGCGCGTGCACCGTGACTATAAAAAGCCATTATCAATGGAGTGCAGATATTATGATTCACCATGGCAACAGCGTCAGAGAAAAGGAGCTCTGCATATTTCTCACCAGCAGAACTGGATGTGCTTATGCAAGCATATGGAGAACTTGAACACATCTTAAAAAAAAAAAAAGCAACACTGCTGCAGCAGCAAAGGAGAGAGAGTTAGCTTGGGAAAAAATAGCTGGTCGAGTCAATGCGTAAGTTGACTTTTTTTATATATATACAATTTGGGTGTAGGCTAATTAAGTAATCAGAATATGCTACTGTATTTTCATGAAAGACTGTAAAACAATTGTATATAAAAAAGTTGATTTAAAATCTAATTTTAAAAGGTATATTTTTAATGTAACCTCCCTCTACACACACTTTAGGTCAATTCAAGGATAATTCATGTAATTGTAGCCTATATTGTTTATTTGAAAGCATTAGATGTAAAGTTTCTTGTCTGTCCTTATTGTTCAAGTGGTTGAGGTTGATTTGGGATGTAGAAATTAATAAGTACACTGTATTAGTAAGTAGAAATAGTAATCATTACATTAATCTAATTACACTGGTTGAAGATGTAATTTGTAGTTATTAATTAAGAGCTATTTTATAGTAAATTCCCAACTGTTTTAATATCAGAGGTGAAACTGGAAGAACAGTATTTTATTAAACCTATTAATTTTCATGTATAGGTGCAATCCTGCAGGCATCAAAAGAACATGGCAGCAGCTTAAAATGAAATATAAAAACATAATTCAATCAGGTAAGCCTTGATATTTGCTATAGTGTACCTATTTGACATATTAAATAACTAAATAGCATTCAGTGTCTAGCAGTGCAGCAGCATTTTTGACATTGGTCTAAAGGACCTGCACCACCACCTCTGACTAATGCAGAGGAGATGGCCCTGAGCCAGAATGCTGGACGGCCAATAGCTGAGGGAATTCCTGGAGGGACTTCATCTGAGCCAGTCACTCCAGAAGATTCAAGTGCCTTCATAAAATGTAAGAGGTGTACCTACAGTATGTGTAAAAAAAAAATGATATTGACTTTTTGTGATATTTCCTATTCCTATCCTATTTTGTGATAGTTTTTTTTTGTTGGTCCAAACAGATTCTGACGGTAATATCTGTCTTTTGGAGCCTTCTGTCCCAACAGAACTACAGGACGTTGTAAGTAGCCTATAGTCAATGCACCATAAATTTTTACAAAGTGTACTCTATGAAATGCTCATCTTCACAGGATGATGGGGATGAAGAAACAGTTTCTGCTGCCACAGAGAGGCCTACAGAGGTCATGTTAATATGGGTCTTAACACATCAAACAATCTACACATTCACATTTTTTATTTTGAGTACTTTATATCTATAAATGGTCATTCTTATCTCTACCCTCCCAGAGTGTGGAAGAACAACAGGATGAAGGTCTATCAACTTCTGGTGCACAGATGAACACAGTTCAGTTACTTACAGTAAATGCCACAGTTTAATTCTGTAGAATTTTACAAATAGGCTACACTATGTAACTCTAATAATGTATTTTCAGTTGCCAGTTAAGGAGTTATATAGACTTCTTCTCATTAAAAAGATAGAAAAAAACAGCAAAGAACTTATATACTTGGACCGCCAAATCCAAAAGTCAGATCTGGAAATTGAAATTCTGAAACAAAAGCTAAAGGTGAGTGTAGTCACAGTTGTATTCTAGAAAGTATTGAAACTATATGAAAACCTTTATTTATTTTTTATTTTTTTGTAGGAAATGAAGAAGAGCATATAAATTTCTGTGATTTTATGTTTATTCTTTTTTTGTGGGAAATAAAAAAGACCATATAAACTGCTGTGTTTTTTTTTTTTTTTTGGTGGTAGTGGTGGATATCTTGACTAATCTGAGAAGACATTGCGGCAGATCATATCCCGGACTACCCTTCCATCCTGGAAATCTGCAGGGTTGATGGGGTCTTCCTCAGGATCTTGTACTTGTAGGGCAGGGTACTTGTTGCTCCCCTCTAATCATGGCAAGATTATGGAGAACAACACATGCCACAATAATGTTACAGGCCCTTTCAGGGGTTACCCTGAGGTGACGTAGGCAATGGAAACGTGCTTTCAACAGGCCTATGGTCATCTCCACCCGGGCTCTCGTCCTGCAGTGTGACACATTGAAGCGCTGCTGGGGTCCTGGTTCTGGGTAAGGGGTAATAAGATTTGGTCGGCATGGGTAACCCCTATCTCCCAGCAGAAGGCCATCAATCTCTCCTATAAGAAAATTCATATTGTTTTAGTGCTGCATAGAAATTCTCCTGTAAGTGTGTAGTGCATACATTGAAATATGTGTATAGGACATACATTTACTTACCCCTTTCCAGTCTGTTGCTCAGGGTTGACTCTCGATATATTCTTGAGTCATGAACAGACCCGGGCCACTTTGCCTCCACATTTGTGATTATATGTGCAGCATCACATATGATCTTGAAAGTGCAAAGAATGCCACATTTACAGTATTGTGATGTAGTCTTTTACCATTTGAAACAGTAGGCTGTCAGTATATACCTGCACATTAATACTGTGGATGGACCTCCTATTAACATAATCTGCTTCATTTTCAGAAGGTGCAATGATCGGAATATGTGTGCCATCAATGCATCCAACCACATTTGGAAATCCTAAAGGGAATTCTGATTATTAGGTTACTTCCAGTTGTCACAGCAATATATTCTAATTGAATGTATTTTATCAGTCTCATTTAAACCGATTTATACACCATTGACCTGCAATCCTGTAAAACTCCTCTTTGATGACTCTGACGGGTTTGTGCCCAGGAAACACCACAAAAATTAGCAGAAATCGCTTAAGAGCGAGGCACACTTTCCTGACCGCGCTGCAAACAGTAGCTTTACTAATATGTTCTGCATCTCCGATGTTATACAGAAAACTACCATTTGCAAAGAAACGTAAGGCAACGCAAAGAATCTGTTCTGATGTAAGAGCACGGCCGCGATGTGTGATGTTTCTGATGTATGGATGGATGAGATTATGGATCTATTTTATTGACTGTAAAGAAAAACGGTACCGCTCAAATAAAAATGCATGGGGATATGACAAACAATCCACTCTGGGCCTCAAAATCCTCTCCCGACGTAAATGTAACTCCCTACGAATTAATATAGCCTCTTCGTCAACCGGATCGTCCATAAAAGGACATGCCATTTCATTCCCTTTGATGCCTCTGCGTAACTGAAATGTGCACAATGAATAAATGTACCGAAAGAATGAATGAGGTGTTTAAACACCGCTTCCTCTTTTAAAAAGGGGAGGACACCTTTAGAAACTCTGGGTTTAACGAAGTAAACCTGCTCCCGACCAGGTTAGGTTCACAGAGTAAGTTACCATAGTAACTGACTCTGAGTATAAGTTACCTCTCTTTCAAAAACGGGCTTGATTTACCCTGCTTTCTCAGGTTTGACATACCTCCCATTCTGAAACGGAAAACTCAGAGTTTGCCTCATTTCAGGGTTAACCAACTCAGAGTTTTCACTTAACCTCCTTTCTAAAACAGGCCCCAGTTCTAGTCTTTACATGTTCAAAATGCAATTCTTAATAACACAAAATACATATATATGCATATGTCAGGGTTCCAGGACATGTCCCAGATTTTAAAGTGTGAGTTTCATTCCATTAAAAGTTCAAGTTGGAAAGCAGACAGTCCAGCTATAGTGACTATAAACAGATATCTATTTAGCTCATTTTCAGTTGAAGCAGGCATGAAGAAAATCACAAATGACAAGATAAGGGTAACGTAAGGTAAACTTAAAATTTGCTTCATGCAAATTAGAAAAATAAATAAATAAATACTGAAAATGAGCAAATAAACTCACACTTTAAAATATGGGATGTGTCTTGAAACCCTGACATGCAAATACATGTATTTTAATAATTCAATCTCTACAGTATACACATAAACAATAAATAAAAATAAGCTAAAGGAAAAAATCGCAAAAGTCATTTATGATCATCTAAATGACATGAATCTATTAAAACTTTCAAATACACAACATCACACCCCAAAGTGCCACCTGCTGCATACAAAACACTGAAAACTGATACTCTTCTGTCACACTGGATTAGCTCAAAAACAACATAGGCAGGTGTGCATGATTCAGCTTGTGGTCAGTCTTCTTTTGTTTTTTGATGAAAATAAGTCAAATCTGAATGCATTAAAGGGATACCCCACCCCAAAATGAAAATTTTGTCATTAATCACTTACCCCCATATCTTTCCAAACCAATCAAAGCTTAGTTCATCTTCGGAACACAATTTAAGATATTTTGGATGAAAACCAGGAGGCTTGTGACTGTCCCATAGACTGCCAAGTAAGTTACACTGTCAAGGTCCATAAAAGTATGAAAAGCATAGTCATAATTGTCCATCTGCCATCAGTGTTTCAACCATAATGTTATGATAAATAAATAAAGTTATTTTTGTTTTATTCGCGTACATAAAGTATTCTCCTCGCTTCATAATGTTACAGTTGAACTACTACTTCTAACGATGTAGCACGTACATTGGGTGTTATTGGAGTTATGGGAAGTGTTACGGTTCCAGTTGTCCTAATTAATGCAGTCTGAAAATCCTTTAAAGGATTTGAATATTATAAATGTGTTGATGTGTTAAGTGTAAGCCAGATTAAAGAGATCTAGATTTAAACTAACAGAGTGTCTGCTTCCTGAACAGTGTTAGGTAGGTTATTTCAGAGTTTGGGTGCTAAATAGGCAAAGGATATGCCGCCCCGCAGTTGATTTTGATATTCTAGGTTTTATCAAATTGCCAGAGTTTTGAGAACGCAGCAGATGTGGAGGACTACAGTATAATGAAATTCATTCAGGGCTTTATAAGTAAAAAGCAAGATGTTAAAATCTATACAATGTTTAATAGGGAGCCAGTGCAGTGTTGACAGAACCACCCTAATATGGATCTAGTTAGGACTCTAGCTGCTGCATTTTGGACTTGCTGGAGTTTGTTTATTAAGCGTGCAGAACAACCACCCTATAAATCATTACAATAATCTAACCTTGAGGTCATGAAAACATGAATTAACATTTCTGCATTTGACAGTGAGAGCATAGGTCATAATTTATATATATTTATTAGATGGATAAATGCATATTTTACAAATGCTAGAAATGTGGCTTTCAAAAGAAAGATTGCTATGAAGTAGCACATCTAGGTTCCTAACTAATGACAAAGAATTTACAGAGAAGGCATCAAGTCTTAGACAGTGTTAGGTTATTACATGTTTTAGGTCCAATAATTAACACCTCTGTTTTTTCAGGAATTTAGCAGTAAGAAATTATTCGTCATCCAGTTTTTTATATCGACTCTGCATTCAATTTTTCACATTGACATGTTTCGCCGAGTTTGAAAAGTGTGAAAAGTAATGGGCCAAGTACTGAACCTTGAGGTACTGTACACCATACTGCACTTGTGATTGATATGATACCTCTTTATTCACTGCTACTTATCGATGGTGGTCAGATAAGTATGATTTGGACCATGCTAGTGCACTTCCACTAATGCCAACAAAGATTTCTAGTCTATTCAAAAGAATGTTGTGGTCAATGTTGTCAAATGCAGTGCTAAGATCCAGTAGCACTAATAGAGAGTCCTACTGTATCCCCCCTCAGAGGTCTTGACATTGATTTAACTAGTTAAAATAATTTTTTACATTTTAAACTAATTATATGGTTGATTAAATCTTTAACTTCAATCATTTTACTCAAGTTTTTACAGGGAAAAAATGCATTAACAAACATTTTCTTTAAATTAAAACATATTCTCATTGCACAGTCAAAGCGTAAAATTACAGACAGTTACTGATAAAAGCCTAAGCAATCTTTTGATATTCAATATCATGTTTAAATGACAAAATCACAGAAAAGTGTTTAATATTTTTATATTGTAAATTTTATTACAACCTAATGTACAACAAAATTGGAATGACACCGTTGGTCACAAAATGTCGGCACCAGAGCTGCATTCTTATTCTAAACTAAATATCAACAACTTTATAAATAAATATAAAAAGATACATTTGGTTCTCAAATGTATAGGTGTTTTAATTTGCAAATAACATCAGAAACATAAGCAAACTACTTTAAATAAAATATACACAGTGCTTAAGTATAACTCTTGCAATCAATTGTAGCTCATGAATTGTTGTTAGCAACAATAAATAAATAGCTAAAATGATAGGGGATTAATTGTATAGCTTTCTATTTCTGTCTTTTAGCATGATGATAAAGGATGGATAGGCTTCATAATGATGATTAAAGTAGAATTATTGATACTTTATAAAAGACAGTTTCCCCACCCGATAGAGAAAGAGAAGAGGCTGCACCAAACCAGCCAAAATATAACAAACAGAAATAATAGATAAGATTGTGTCAGCATTATCTATTGAATGTAAGTAAGCTAACAGAATAATATAGGGGGCATATATAATAAGCATTGTCAAAGTAGTTATCAGAATGAGATAAAATGCTTTTCTCTTCAAGTGGTTTTCCTCATTTCTCTCTCTCTCTCTCTCTCCTGGTCCTGACTGCTTCAGAGCTCTGAGAACAACCACACAGCAGAACAACTGGATGGAGAGGAAGAGGGAGAACTGTGCAAATAAAAAAACATAGTAGAACATGGACTGGTACAAGAAGAAAATTAAAGTAATCCCACTGGAGCCAAAAGTTGCCACCCAGGAAATAACAGCGCAGATGACTCTATATCTGAGAGGTTTGCACTTCAGAAAGGTTACAGGATGAACCACTGCCAGATAACGCTCAACACAGATCAGACACTGAAACAGAAGACGACCAGTGTTGGAGAGTCCATCTAAAATACTCACCACTATCCAGAGAATTTTTAGTTTAGAAATTAGAAAAAGAAAGACAGGTTCCATACATATGAAGATCTCACAGACAGAGAGGTTGAGACCGAAGAACTCTGCTGCAAGTCCATTCCCTGTTCCTCTTACTAAAAGCCATATCACATAGGAGTTGATAGGAAAACCCAACAGAACGCTGAGGAAATATAGTAAATTATTTTCCTTAGTACCATTTTGAAATGAGTAACTGGAAGAGTTTGACCCGTCAGTGGTGAAGATATCACTGGAGCTATTCATCTCTTCAATGTGTGCAATCACAAAAAAACAAAAACAAAAAACAAAACTGTGATCTGTGAATGAGACACAAGTGTTAGTTAACTAGAACATTCTGGAACTTTATAGGGTAAACCTGATTACCAGTATTACCAGTTCATGTCCAAAATCCTATTCTAAATTGCAAAGAATATATTACATTTATTGCCCATCAGACACTGCCTAAATAAGCTCTTTACCTTTTGCGTCTATAAAGATGGTATGATTCATGCAATTTTGATTCCAAAATTAGCAAGGATTTAGATCTATAGTCACTTATAGCTGGACGTCTGACTTCCAAGTTGATGTGATAATGGGATGACACTTGCACTTTAATACCTGGGATGAAACCCATGAAACCTTGATGTATATGCAAATACATAAAGCATCGTATTTGCTTAAAAGACAGACTGCAGTTTTGAGAGTATCACAAGATAGTAGATGTATTGAGGCGACAATAGTAGTAACTAATCTCTACACACAAGAGAATAAGTGAAAATTTCCACAATAAGTGGAGAGCAAAATTCATGTAATTCATGATTATCTGTCCGAGTGTAGTGGGTGTGGCATATTTTCAGACTATATCAATAAACCCAACCCTCATGACTGATTGACAGCTGAATGTGTTAGGCATTGGAAAGTAAGTGCAAAGGGAATTACGATTCTATTTTATTTTTGTTATGACTGGAGCAGGAAAATGGGTTATTTTTTATTGATAAAAATAGGAAAGTATGCTTTTAATGTACTTTTTATGTACTTCTCAGAAATGGGCTTTACGTACTTCTCAGAAATATAATTAAAATGACATTTAAGTAAAGCTGACTTATACTTACAAAAATTCTAAATATATTTGAGCTATACTCCTAGAACCTGTGTTTTCATTATTATAGGGTAGAGGGTGCTAGTACACATTTTCTTTACAGTATTTCCAAAAGAAACAACTGAAGAAGAAAAAGAAACAACAGATACTAACACATGTAATTTAACACGATCATCTGACGTGAAGCAGCATCAAAACTGCAACGTTGTGGAATAAAATGTTGACCGATAAAGAGGTAATAATTAGAGTCAAACTTTGGGGTGTTGATCAACCCCATCTATATTTGATTATCATTCTGAATCCAATTCATAGTCTTTTTTCAGCTTTTTTTCGAAAAGTTATTTCTTTATTTTTTATGAAACTTACCCACATTAAAGTGTTGAAAAAACAATGCATAAAGCTAGAATCAAATGTTTTTGTTTACAAGCAGTTAACCTGTTTTTTCTTTGGATGTTTTGTATGTTCAGATATTCATACAACAAAATATATACAAATTCAAACCTAAATAGGGACATAGTAGTATACTTAAAGTATGATGTAAAGTTCACTTAAAGAAAGATTATGAGTGTACTTGCAGTATAAAACTACTAAACTAGTAGTTTACTGAGACTATACTTCAAAATGTACAAAGTATTTAATTAATAAACTATCAGTATACATAAGTTCACTTTTAGTTTAATTACAGTACAAACTAAAACATAGAAGTAAACTAGCTGTGTACTCAAAGTTTGCTACTGTTATACTTAAAGTGTACTTAAAAATATACTTTTATATACTACAAAGTGGGCCAATTTAGTCCTAAGAAGTATTGAAACAGTACAGTTACAAGTATACTACTAGAACACTGATATGTGTATACTTGCTACATAAAGTATACTTAAAAATATACTTGAACTTTACTTAAGTATATGTCACGGAGTGACTTTGTAAGGGCAGAACTAAAGGGACGGAGATTGGTTCCGCCCGGACCATAATCCTCAAACACCGGTTACTTCCGGGAACTCCGGGGAAGGAAATCAGGGTTTCATTGCTCACAGGTGGATAGATGAACGGGGCGTGGAGGAAATCAGCTGTGCGTGTATTATTACCTGCTGTGGAGTTCTTCAAGGTTCGCCCCTTTCTAGAAGACTCACCCTGTTGGTTGGCAGAAAGGAGAGGGAAGCGTCCGACCCACCCAGTGTAGCACACCCTGGGGGAAACCACTTACCTGTGTGTGACATCAACGGAGGCCGTGTTCAGCCCAACGCAGCAGCAGCTTTCGACCCGCCTCTCTATCAGCAGTTGGTAAACCTCAGAAAAAGAACGCCTGACATCTATTTCCCCAAAAGGTGTGAGTAACATCCCTTTCTGCTTCCCTGTATATTCACCGTAAGCTATTGCCCAAAGCTAAAGCCAGCATATTGTGTTGTACACTCGCCTGTATGCTCCAGTGAAGTCCTAGTTACATTGATGTACTTACCTTATGCCCAAAGCTAAAGCCAGCATATTGTGTTGTACATTCGCCTGTATGCCCAGAGTGAAGTCCCAGCTACCTTTGATGTACTTACCTTATGCCCAAAGTTAAAGCCAGCATATTGTGTTGTACACTCGCCTGTATGCCCCAGTGAAGCCCTAGTTACATTTGATGTACTTACCTTATGCCTAAAGCTAAAGCCAGCATATTGTGTTGTACATTCGCCTGTATGCCCAGAGTGAAGTCCCAGCTGCCTTTGATGTACTTACCCTATGCCTAAAGCTAAAGCCAGCATATTGTGTTGTACATTCGCCTGTATGCCCAGAGTGAAGTCCCAGCTGCCTTTGATGTACTAACCCTATGCCTAAAGCTAAAGTCAGCATATTGTGTTGTACATTCGCCTGTATGCCCAGAGTGAAGTCCCAGCTATCTTTGATGTACTTACCTTATGCCCAAAGCTAAAGCCAGCATATTGTGTTGTACGTTCGCCTGTATGCCCAAGTGAAGCCTCAGCTGTCTTCCTACAGACTTACCTGTGCCCCGAGCGAAGAGCCAGTTGCCCCTCTGTCCACTGTCCATGACCAGTCCTGTCATACGTACTTGTATGTTCTTGTGCAGATCTAGCAGGTCCCCTTGAAGTGTCTACCTGCACGTCGACCCGTTACTCAGGATACAGAAACCGCGAACACCTCCCCTACACTTACCAGTACAGTTTCAGTCGGGTCCCGACAGCCACCGTGCAGCTCCACCAGCATCTGGATGACCGGGAGTCCAACCCGCTGGGCCTCCTCAGAGTTTGCCACGAGAAGCAGCAGGTATCCATCGTGCATTCAAACTCTAAATACTTACCACTTGTATCTGATACGTCCAGGAAAAGGAGAGGGCCCTGGGCAGCTGTCCTGCAAGCTAGAACAAAGGGGCACTTGTGAATAAGCTGATTGTCGTCACATAGTCAGAAGGAAAGAGGAGTGAAGGACTTACCGGAGATCTCCCGTGACGGAGTCTAAGAGACTCGCGACTGATACTCCCCCAATTGGAGAGTTGGATTTTAGCCTCCCTCCCCCTCTCTTCCCTATACCTTTTTTTAGTAATTTAATAAAGTTGTTTTAATATTTACTTACCGTCTCTCATGTGTCTGGTCATTGGGGTGTTCTTGGGACCTCCTCGAGGTGGAAACTAGGGAGGGGCGTGACTCACGACATCTGTGGTCCGCTCCGACCTGTGACATATACTTAGTAGAATAAAGTTAAATTATACAACTTTTTGGTAAGGGTATTGTAATAATAAAACTCCATAATCATCGGGAAGAAGGAGGCGGGAACCGGCGGACAATCAAATGAAACTTTAATAACCACAAAATAAACAAAACAGCGCATCAGCCCCTCACGGACAACTGATGCGCACAAATAAAAAGCAAACATAAACTAAAGCCCAGGCCTGGTCCTCTCTCGTCCTTCACTGTCGTCGCTCCAGTTTTATATCCTTCCATCTCCTCTGTGGGACTCGAGACCGGTGGTGGGTCGCAGGTGTCGCTGATTTCCCAATCACTCCACCGGCCTCGCTCGTGTTCCCACATCCCTCGGCCCCACCCCACTCGTCACATACCCCCATCGCCCCCTCACAGGCCGGGGGGTACTCTCGAGACTGCGCTCTACTCCCCCCCCGGGGGGGGGGGGGGCGCTCACTGGGACCTGCGGGAACCTGGGGGTAGGACAGACGAGGCAAGAGAAAAGGAGATGGAAGGAGGAGCGACAGAGACGAGAGAGGGGAGAGAGGAAAAAAAAACAAATCCCGGTTCCCAGACGCACTGCTGCTCGGCCCTCCACCAACTGGGTGATCTCCTCCGCGGTGCCTGGCGGTGGCACTGGATGGTTCTCGGCGGATGGCACGACACTCCTCCGCCGCCCGGTGGACGGCGATGGCTCCTCCGGTTTTGGGCAGCCGGCAGGAGTCCCCCGTTCCCTGCTCCTCCCCGTTCAGGCGGACGGCAGCAGGCTCCGGCCCCCTGGCGAACGGCGCCGACTCCTCCGCTCCCTCATGGACGGCAGCCGCCTCTCCACATCGCGGGCGGCCGGTAGCGAGCTTGCCCGTCCCCGGCAACTCACTCCAGCCCACCGCCTCGAGCGTCCATGGCGGCATCCTCCTCGCCTGCTCGATGGCACCGCGAATTCACCACAGCGGCGAGGGATCTTCAGCAACGCATCCCTCCTTCTCCCGGGCTTCGGCACCACTGTAATAATAAAACCTTCATATACATCCGGAAGAAGGAGGCGGGAACCGGCGGACAATCAAAATGAAACTTTAATTACAAAATAAACACAAACAGCGCATCAGCCCCTCACGGACGAATGATGCGCACAAATAAAAAGCAAACATAAACGTACTCGGTTACTAACGTAACCTCGGTTCCCTGAGATGAGGGAACGAGTACTGCGTAAGCTAGCTTACGCTATGGGAAAAGGTCCCCTTTTCTCGAGAATATGAAGCCAAAAATTATCCTTAATTTTTAAATAATGTAAAACGCAGTGCTGCAGCACAGCAGACCCAAGCGAAGCGGCTCGCGCGCTTATTGGCTGTGCTGCGGCAACTGCAGCAACCTATGGTGAGGCGGCGGAGAGTAACGAACCAATGGGGGCGCTTCGCGCCCATTGGACGTCAGAGCGCGCCAAAATAGGCGTGGCTGGAACTATATAAGCCACCGCTTCACCATAGGGATCAGGTTTTAAATCGACTGAAGCGATCACCCGGTCCGAGCACATAGCACGGCAGGTTACGCAGTACTCGTTCCCTCATCTCAGGGAACCGAGGTTACGTTAGTAACCGAGTACGTTCCCTTTCGAGAGTACTCTCGTACTGCGTAAGCTAGCTTACGCTATGGGAACACAATGTAAAACGCCGTGCGTGCTCGGGAACTTCGACCTGTCACAGCCCAAGGCGAGAGCTCGGGGCTTTATAGCAGGAGAAATCCCAGTCCCAACAGCCAACCTTAGTGAGCTTTATATAGGGAACGAAAAAAGGGGGACGTGGCAAGGCTTAGCACGTCTATATAGAAAGTACCCTGGCCTGCAGGGCAGGGACTTGCAGATTATAGAATCTAATAAATGTGGACGGAGAGGCCCAGCCTGCCGCCGCACAGATATCATCCAGTGGTATCCCGCAGGACCACGCCCATGACGAGGCCATACCTCGGGTGGAATGGGCTCTGATGCCGAACGGGCAGTGAAGGCCCTTAGATTTGTAAGCCAGCGAGATAGTGTCTACTATCCATCGCGATAGGCTTTGCTTCGTGGCGAGACCTCGGGTGCGCCCACCAAAGCATATGAAGAGCTGGTCCGACCTCCTGAATAAGGCGGAGCGCGCAATATAGGTTTTAAGAGCCCTGACGGGGCAGATGAAGCTCGCGTTGCTTTCGTCGCTTTGCGAGGAAAGGGCTGACAGCGAGATGACCTGCGCTCTGAACGGTGTTGAGAGCACCTTGGGGACATAGCCGTGTCTTGGTCTGAGAATGACTCTGGAGTCATTAGGCCCAAACTCGAGACAGTCAGCGCTTACAGATAGCGCATGTAAATCCCCCACTCGCTTGACTGAGGCAAGAGCCAGTAGAAAAGCGGTTTTGAACGAAAGAAGCTTCATATCGACAGACTGAAGCGGTTCAAAAGGGGGGCCCTTTAAGGCCTCTAGGACCGTAGACAGGTCCCAGGAAGGGATTGAAGGGGGTCGGGGAGGGTTCATCCGACGAGCTCCCTTAAGGAAACGAATGACCAGTTCGTTTTTTCCCAGTGATAGGCCGGCCACCGGAGCATGAGAAGCTGCAATGGCTGCCACATACACTTTGAGCGTAGACGGGGATCTGCCCGCATCTAAACGCTCCTGTAGGAAGGAGAGTATCTCCGACACGTCACATAAGTGAGGGTCTAGGTTCCGTGTCCCGCACCAGGTGGAGAACACTGACCATTTCTGCGCGTATAGGCGCCTGGTTGAGGGCGCTCTGGCTTCCGTAATGGTCTTTAACACTCCCTCAGGGAGGTTCCCGGGTACCCGTTGAGGGGCCATACATGAAGGGCCCAAAGTTCGGGGTGGGGATGCCAGAGCGCGCCCTTCAGCTGCGTGAGGAGATCTTTCCGCAGCGGTATTGGCCATGGGGCTGTACTGGACAGCTGCATCAGCTCGGAGAACCAAGGTTGGGTCGTCCAGAGTGGGGCTACTAGCAGCATAGCACATCTGCTCTTCCTGACCCGATCGATGACCTGCGGCAGCATCGCGACCGGTGGGAAGGCATAAAGCGGGCGTCTGGGCCAATCGAGGGCCAGCGCGTCCCTGCTCTTTGAAAAATATATTGGGCAATGAGCGTTGTCTTCTGAGGCGAAGAGGTCGACCTCTGCCCTGCCGAAGATGCTCCACATCAACTGAACCGTCTGTGGGTGAAGAGACCACTCCCCAGGGGGAACATTCGCCCTGGAAAGCATGTCCGGGCCCCGGTTCAGGATGCCAGGTACATGCGCTGCCTTTAGCGAGCGCAGATTGCAATGTGCCCATGTCAGAAGACGCTCGGTCAGGGTGTGCAAGGTTTCTGACCTGACACCACCCTGGCGATTTATGTAGGCCACCACTGACATGCTGTCTGATCTGACCAGAACGTGATGGCCCTTTAAAAATGGGAGGAAAGCTTTCAGGGATAGTTCGACCGCTATCATCTCCAGACAGTTTATGTGTAACAGTCGCTCCGGGCTCGACCAGAGGCCGGAGGCAGACCTGCCCTCGTACAGGGCGCCCCAACCGAGGTTGGATGCATCTGTCGAGACTACTTTCCATTTCGAGACAGCGCCCGTGCTTACGCCTAACTGATACCAGTTGGCTATTTTCCAAGGGGCCAGAGCTGCGATGCAGCCGTGGGTCACCCTGATGCGCGCGCGGCCGGAAATCCAGGCGCGCGCTGGAACACGGTCTCTCAGCCAGCGCTGTAGTGGGCGCATGCGCAGCAGGCCCAGTTTGAGAACCGCAGAGGCTGATGCCATCAGACCTAGCATTTCCTGAAATCGTTTGAGCGGGTAAAGAGACCCGGCTTTGAACGACACGGCTAAATGCTGAATAGTGAGAGCGCGCTGTGACGTCAGACGCGCTGTACATGTCACAGAGTCTATGTCTATCCCCAAAAAGGAAATCCTCTGGCTGGGAGACAGAGCGCTCTTGACAGTGTTGATCGTGAGACCCAGGCATTCTAAATGGCTGAGGATCCAGGATCTGTGTGTCGTCAGTAGTTCCTCGGAATGGGCTAAAACTAGCCAGTCGTCGAGGTAGTTCAATACTCGCACTCCCCGCATTCTCAGGGGTGCGAGAGCGGCATCCATGCACCGCGTAAACGTACGGGGCGCTACGGAGAGGCCGAATGGAAGAACCATGTACTGATAAGTCTGCCCCTCGAAGGCGAATCTCAAGAATGGCCTGTGATGGGGTGCTATTTGAATGTGAAAGTAAGCGTCTTTCAGATCCACTGAGAAAAACCAATCCCTCGGGCGAATTTGGGCGAGTATTTGTTTGGTAGTTAACATTTTGAACGATCGCGTCATAAGCGCTTTGTTCAAACGTCTGAGATCTAGGATGGGTCTGAGACCGCCATCCTTTTTTGGTACGAGGAAGTAGCGGCTGTAAAAGCCTGACTCGCGCTGCGCAGGGGGGACAGTTTCTATCGCCCCTTTTGCAAGAAGGTTTATCAGTTCGGCGCGAAGGACGTGTGTCATTTCGCTTTTCACTTTCGTTTCGACCACGGCGCGAAAGCGCGGCGGTCTGCGAGCGAACTGGAGCGAGTAACCTCGTTTTATTATATTCAAAACCCAATCTGATATGCCGGGGATGGCCTGCCATGCAGCGGCTCGTGCGGCTACGGGTTGAATGTGCTTCGGGCACTGGCCGCCTGTTATGAGGGGACCAGTAGCTCGAGTATGCTGTGCTTGTGACACTGTGGTGACAGCGCTTATTTGTAGGGTTGCGCACTGAGAAGTGGGCACGCGCGCTACATTTAGAGCACCTCCGGCGCGGACAGGCAAAGGAGCGAGAGCGGGCGAGGCACGCGGGGAGTGTTCCGGCGTGAGCTCGCGTGTAACAGTATGCTCAGGCATTCTCTGATCGCGGCGTTTCTTACGCGGCACTTGAGAGAGAAGAGGCGGAGCGGGTGGAGCATCGTGGCTGGTTTGAGCTAATCGAGCCCGCAGGGTCGATATAGCCATGTCGTCGCACTCAGGGCAGCCGCCCTTGAAGAGTGCGCTCTCAGCATGCTCGCGGCCCAGGCAGGAGACACAGATGATGTGGCGGTCCTCGCTGGGCAGAGGGCCTCGGCAGGAAGCGCAGGCCCGAGGCATTTGAAACAACGCCTCGAATTCTGGAGGAAAAAAGTGTGATGCAGCGGCAAACACACTAGCTTTGAAAAGGATATAGTCACGCCGGATGGCGCAGCAGGAAGCGAGTGCTGAAGGCGGCGTCGAGATGAAGCACGAGCCGGCGTCCTCAGATCTGCGTTGCAGTGCTATCCCGCTGAGAGGCTTTTCAACGGCGTGTAGAGGCTTCTCCGGAGAAGACAGCGAAGTGCAGGTGAGATCGCTGAAGGAGATGAAATCTGATCCCTATGGTGAAGCGGTGGCTTATATAGTTCCAGCCACGCCTATTTTGGCGCGCTCTGACGTCCAATGGGCGCGAAGCGCCCCCATTGGTTCGTTACTCTCCGCCGCCTCACCATAGGTTGCTGTAGTTGCCGCAGCACAGCCAATAAGCGCGCGAGCCGCTTCGCTTGGGTCTGCTGTGCTGCAGCACTGCGTTTTACATTATTTAAAAATTAAGGATAATTTTTGGCTTCATATTCTCGAGAAAAGGGGACCTTTTCCCATAGCGTAAGCTAGCTTACGCAGTACGAGAGTACTCTCGAAAGGGAACTAACATAACCAATATCCAAGAGTGCTTCTGCATTACTTCCTAAACTAGCAAGTATTACTGAAATCGTAAAGGGAAAAAATGTAATTAGCGTAGTCACAGTAGTAATTAGAATGATATTAAATGCTTTTCTCTTCATGTGGTTTTCCTCTTTTCTCTCTCTCCTTCTCTCTCCTGGTCCTGACTGCTTCAGAGCTCTGAGAACAGCCACAAGACAAAACAACTGGATGGAGAAGAAAATGGGGAACTGTCCTAACAATAAAATAAGATTAAAATTAAAATGAAAAAAGAGCATAATATTGGTCCCACCAGAGACACAAACTGTCACCCAGACAATTACTGAACAAATTGCTTTGTATCTGAGATGTTTGTATTTCAGAAAGGTTACAGGATGAACCACAGCCAGGTAACGCTCAACACACATCAGACACTGAAACAGAGGACGACCAGTGATGGCAAGTACATCTAAAAATCTATAAAATTCTGAGGGAAATCGAAATTTATAGCTAAGGAAAAACAAGAAAGATTCAATACATAAGAGCATCTCACAGACAGCAAGATTGAAACTGAAGAACTCTGCTGCAAGTCCATTCCCTTCTCCGGTCACTATAAGCCATATCACATAGGAGTTGATAGGAAAACCCAAAAGAATGCTCATGATATCCACTGCAAACACTGAAAAAACTGTTTTCCCCTCTGTTTTATTGTGAAAGTAGTAATCTGAAAAGTTTGACTCCTCAGTGGGGAAGATCTCACTGGAGATGTTCATCTCTTCACTTCACAAAAACCAGAACTGTGATCTATGGATGAGATACAAGTGTTAGTAAACTTGATCAAAACTACTTTAAATAACACACAAGCACAAAGAAGAAAAATAATTATTTGGCCTTTTTTTCAAAATTTTTTTTTTTTTTTTACCTTGGTCCAGTGCTGTTCTCTAAAACACTGATTTTGAAATGATTTTTTTTTTTTAATGAAAAGAAAATTATGATTCTTGCAAAATAAAGTGCAAAAATAATGGACAAAGTTATATAGTCACTTATAGCTGGACTCTCTGCCTTCCAAGTTGATCTGTTAATGGAATGAGACTTGTATATATAAAAGATCATCGGTGTTCTGTAATAGTGTTATAAAAAAGGAATAAATTCATAAGTACAATTTAACAAGTAGTAATTTCAACACTGCTAAAAATGCAAAGTTCAAAGTAATTTACCTGCTTTTAATAACCATCCATCTACAAACAAATTTATTCAAAATACTGAAACAGATAGTCCTCTATCACATGGAGCTACAAAAACAATGTCATAAGCAACAAATTCAAACCAAAGCAGCAGAAGTGATTTACTGTATCATGCAGTAAAATAGTGATTTCAGCCTGTCCCACCTCAGAGTTATATCATTTATGAGAAACAAAACACCTACAAACCTACATTCTGCCCAAACAATCTATAGCCACTACAGAGTGAGCTCAAATTTAAGCTAAATTTATAATACTGTTCCTGTAGCTTAGTAAAGGTAGTTAGTAATTAGTAAACAGTCCTCTTATACTTTTACAATGAATTGCATGAGAAAATAATATTTTAGTTTACAGTATATAATAGAACTGGATGGACAAATATGGACAGTGTAGATAATAATATGATTGATTGATTCATTAATTAGTTTAGAATTATTGACATTTAATGAAGGTCAGTTTCCCGAGAAAGAGAAGCAGCTGCACCAAACCAGCCAAAGTAAAACAACCATAACTAACAAACAAGAGTCTAGCAGTAGTATACATACAGTCGGCATTTAGTCATAGTTGGGGGCGTGGTGAGGGCGGAGTCGGCGTGGGGGAAAACACAGCGAACATCGCATGTATTTGAATGACAAAAATGCACATATTGAGCGCTCATTCCCAGAGACGCGTAGAACAATCGTAGTGTCTTTTAACTTTAATATTCATATACACTATTCCATATCGATATTTGATTCATTTTACTGCCATATTGTAGATGTATTCATTCAAAAATAGCCAAATTCTGTGACGTTCTGCTTTATAGCCAGTTCCATTTGTGACTGGATTCCGCGATTCAATCGCTTCGCAAACACAGACGGGGTGAATTTATGAATGAAAGTGTAAAAGTTCAGACACAAAACCTAGTTGTTACGTATTCTCACGCTTTTTTAAGTGGGTATACCCAAATCCTTGGCCTTTTCTAGTGGGTATACGGCGTATCACGTAGACTACACCTCTTAGCAGACACGTTTTCATGCGAGTTTAGGTTCGACACTAGGCTAACGTTACATATTTTTGCTTCAGGTAGAATGATAAGGCTAATTATATATCCATGCCACTTTCTGAAACAACCTTACACAGTTTTGATAACGTTAATAATGAACACAATGTTAACGTAGCCTGCCTGTGATGAAATGCCGACTGCACACATAAACATTAGTCTTGGGATTCCACAACTTCCCTTGATCATTCTCACAACTTATTGCTTGTAGCCATTTTGTCATCCTTTCCAGTTCTGTATGTTTATTAGGAAGGATGTAGAACTTCAATTCATAATTTGTAAGTTTATTGGAGGTACAGAAAACGACACAGCAACTCTTCGGCATGATTGTCCCGTGTATTTTAATTGGCGCCAAGGCAATGTTTTCCCCCATGGGCTAAATTCACATCATGTGACGGGGCGTTCCCGGGGGCGTTCCCAGACCAACCGTCTGTATCTATCTGCTGAAATCCACAGTGGAAAATACTATGCTTTTTATTCTTGGTTTTTATCTGATTATACAGTATAACTAAAGATAAAACAATTTGTATTTAGTGTAAATGTATTTTTGCAAGGATGACCATTTTGTGACAAATCTCTCTATTCCCCCCAAAAATTGAAAGAACTGAAATAATACAAAAGGGAAGTCGTGACCTAATGGTTAGAGAGTCGGACTCCCAATCGAAGGGTTGTGAGTTCGAGTCTTGGGCCGGCAGGAATTGTGGGTGGGGGGAGTACATGTACAGTTCTTTCTCCACCCTCAATACCATGACTTAGGTGCCCTTGAGCAAGGCACTAAACCCCCAACTGCTCCCCGGGCGCCACAGCATAAATGGCTGCCCACTGCTCTGGGTGTGTGTTCACAGTGTTTGTGTGTTATCACTGCTCTGTGTGTGTGTGTGCACTTTGGATGGGTTAAAAGCAGAGCATGAATTCTGAGTATGGGTCACCATACTTGGCTGAATGTCACTTTACTTTCACAAAAATGTCATATGTACCTTGTTATTCAATTAGCATTTTAAAACACTCTATATTTCAACCTAGAACAAACTCATACAATAAATATAATCAACAATTAAAATAAAAGAGAGAGAGATCACTACTTGTCGTCAGATTAAAATGTGCTTTATTCGGGTTTGAGTATTACTAATTGCAACTAACATAAAAACATAAACAAAATTACAACATTCCAAATGACAACAACAAAAGATAATATAGTTGGAAAATAGAAAATGGATTTTAGACTCCACCATTTAAGACATTTTGTATGACATTCATGCCATTTATAGCAGAATTATTGACATTTCATGAAGTGCAGTTTTCTGAGAAAGAGAAGAGGCTGCACCAAACCAGCTGAAGTTAAACAAAAAAAACAGTAGACACTAATATTTGTCCATTATCCACTGAACCAGAAAGAGTTAATAAAATCATGTAGGGAATAAATATAATTAGCATGGTCACAGCAATTATTAGAATGGTGTTAAACGCTCTTCTCTTGATGTGGTTTTCCTCCTCTTTTTCTCTCTTTCTTTCTCTTGGTCCTGACTGCTTCAGAGCTCTGAGAACAGCCACAAGACAAAACAACTGGATGGAGAAGAAAACGGAGAACTCTGCCATGATGAAAATGTAATACAAGTCAAGCAGGGACAAGAACACAATAATAATACTGATTCCACCAGAGATAAAACTTGCCACCCATGTAATAACACAGCAGATGACTACATCTGAGAGGTTTGTACTTCAGAAAGGTTACAGGATGAACCACTGCCAGGTAACACTCAACACAGATCAGACACTGAAACAGAGGACGACTAGTCAGAACCACTCCACTTACAAAATTTGACGCTATCCAAACATTTTCAACTTTATAGCTGATGAGATTAAAGAGACATTCCACATAAAAGAACATCTCACAGACAGAGAGGTTGAGACTGAAGAACTCTGCTGCAAGTCCATTCCCTGTTCCCGTTCCTATAACCCACATCACATAGGAGTTGATAGGAACACCAAACAGAATAATGATGATATCCATTGCAATCATTGCAAAACCAATTTCATCAGTGCTGCTGATAGCAGAATGATTTAACCAATCAGTGGGATTACTGGAGATGTTAATCTCTTCAATTCAAAAAACAGAACTGTGATCTATGAGTGAAATATGTGTGTTAGTACTCCAGAATATTCTGGGACTAAACAGAGTAAACCTAATAAAAACCAGAGAAAAAGTAATAAATGTTATTCAAAGATTGTTTAAAATGAATATAAAATCACTTATAGACTGTCTGCCTTCCAAGTTGATCTGTTGTGATGTGTGAATGTGATGAAAATGTGATGAAACTTCTACTTTTTCCTGAGTCCTGAATCGTTGCAAAATGATATGCAAATATATTAAGTGACATTATAATTGTTTTAAAAAGATCAGCTGCATGTTGTACAATGGAGTTATCACAAGATGGTAGATTGGTTAAAAAAGATTAATCACTTCATCTTCACACATAAGTAAAAGTAAAGAAGTGATATTTTGAACATTTATAAAAACATCAAGTTCAAGTTCATTAATTTCTAAAGCACATTTAAAAACAGCAACAAGGCTGATCAAAATGCTGTACAGCTTGAAGACAAATATAGAACATAAAACAAACAAAGAATGTAATCTGAAATTAAAACCCAAAGATTTAGGACCAGTCACTGCAAAGCCTCTGTCCACTTGTAAATTTGAAACTTACTGTAGATACAGTACTTTGTTATAATCCTGAAAAAATAAATAATTATTGGTTGCAACACCTATAGTTTTTTTAAATTTTATTTTATTAAACAGTCAGAGGTGGAAGAAGCTGGAGACGATAACAGTATTATTTGTTTTTCTGTTGCCACACCCAGATTCTGCAAAAAAGCCCAAAACAGAGCTCTGAGGGACTCCACAAACCAGGCTACCCACAGAGGATGTGACATTACCTACATTATTTTAACTAAGAATTTTCTTTTAGTTAAAAAGATTTCAGCCAATTTAGAATGGCATTTGTAATTCATATTTTTTTCTATATCTATTCAGGGTTTCTGCAGCTTGCCTCAAAGAGCGGGTACTATGATTAAGCCAAGTCTCGGATCTGGATTTAGCTTTATGAAGATTGAGCGGTGTTTTGTGTGAAGGATCACAAAAGTCATTCAATTATCGTCTGATTTTAATAACCTTCAATACACAAACAAACTCATTCAAAATACTGAAAACAGACACTCATCTAAACAATTTAATCTACAACAAAATCAAGCCAAAACAGTAGATGTGATTTATCATGCAGCAAAATTGTGATTCCAGTCTGTCTTGATTATCTTAACTGTGTAACAAATAAAATAATACAGCAATGTCAACATTTTAATAATCTATATAAATTTCATTGTAACAAGACTATTTTTAATGAATACATTTTCATTACTAAATTTTTTTTTCAACAGTTTGCATGGATCTCTGATATCTCATAATTCTCTGTTGCATTGCATGTAACCAACTCAATTTCATTACTTTTTTCTGTATTGTTGACTGCATTTATCATGCTCAACTCTGCAAGGTATTGTAAGAACAACAACAACAACAACAAAAGAAAAACATTAGTTAATTTCTGAGAAATATGTTAAAGTTTATAGCTAGTGAAAGCTTAATTTAGCCTTAATTTGAAATGTAGTACATTTAGCTGTATAGAGTAGTAAACAATATTCTTATTTCTAATATGAATAACATCATCAGCAAGTAATATTTCCATCTATTATACCGGAGCTGCATGGACAAATACTAGAGACTTAATGATGACTACAAAAATAATTATTGAATAATTATTAAATGATTGGTAGTTTCCTGACCCGGTAGAGAAAGAGAAATGGCTGCACCAAACCAGCCAAAGTAAAATAAACATAATTAAAAGACAAGAGTGTAGCATTATAATCTGCTGAAATGCAATCTAAAACTGACAAAATAACAAAAGGAACATAGAAGAGAAACATGGCCAAAACATTTATTAGAATAATTAGAAACGCTCTTCTCTTCATGTGGTTTTCCTCCTCTCTCTCTCTCCCTCTCGCTCCTGGTCCTGACTGCTTCAGAGCACTGAGAACAGCCACAAGACAAAACAACTGGATGCAGAGGAAGAGGGAGAACTGTGCCGAGATAAAAATAAAATAAAAATCAATAAAAGAAAAGAAGACAGCTATAATATTAATCCCACAGGAGACAAAAATTGCCACCCAGACAATCACAGAACAAATCAGTCTATATCTGAGAGGTTTGTACTTCAGAAAGGTTACAGGATGAACCACTGCCAGATAACGCTCAACACACATCAGACACTGAAGCAGAGGACGACCAGTGAAAGAGAATCCATCTAAAAAAAGCACAACTAAATGGAGATTATTACATCTAGAGCTGAAAAAAGATAAAAGAGATTCTATACAAAAGAATATCTCCGAGACAGCAATGTTGAGACTCAAGAACTCTGCCGCAAGTCCATTCCCAGTCCCTGATACTATAAGCCATATCACATAGGAGTTGATAGGAAAAACAAACAGAATGATGATAATCTCCACCACTGAAATCCTTACAAAACAAATGTCCACCTCAGTTACATTAGAAAAGAAGTTATGAGAGAAATTAGATCCATCAGAGGGGAAGACCTCACTGGAGATGTTCATCTCTTCACTGTGTGCAGTCAAAATAACGGGAGCTGTGAAATAGAGATACAACTGTAAGTCCACAAGAATAACATCATTAAAATTACTATTTTTTTTATAAAGTCCTATTTTCAGTATATCTCAGCATCAAGTGTTCTGAATATCACTTAATATATCAAATTCTTTCAAGCAACAATAACCAGGTCTTTACCTCTGTTTTGTTGTCTGGAAAAGATAGCATGACTCAAGTTTTAAATAAATAAATAAATATTATCAGAAAAAAGTATATAATCTAGTCACTTATAATTGGACTTTCTGCCTTCCAAGCTGATGTGTTACTGGCATGAAAATGTTCCTTTAATATTTGGGACATGTCCTGAAACCCCCTTATGCAAATAGTGACATCACCAAATAAATGTTCACAAATGTCCTTTAGGTTCAGCTGAAGGACATCCCTTCACACCCCTGAATAACCCAGCTGCTTTCAATAACCTTCCATTAAAAAACGACCATATTGAAAATACTGAAAACATGCCCCTATGTCACACATATTTAGAAACAAAAGCAATAAATCAACCTAAAACAATATACTGTATGTGATTTACTATGACAATTTTAACTATTAGAGTTTATTTATTTATTTAGTAATTTATCAGACTCTTTTATCCAAAGTGACTTACAAATAAGGACAACAGAAGCAATCAATTGTAGTATTAAAATAACTAAAAACAGATCCAAAACTAAAAGCTAAAACTTTATAAATACTACAAATACACATTTTAAAAATAAGGAAATTAGATAAAAATGACAAATGAATACAATAAAATTACAAAACTTAACATTTAAATGAAAAACAAAAAATAAAGCTAAAAACAATAAAAAATGTTAAAGAACAAAAGGTACGTATTAGAGTATAATAATGATTCTAAACTACATACGTGTGTATGTACAACCACACACACATACAGTACAGACCAAAAGTTTGGACACACCTTCTCATTTAAAGAGTTTTCTTTATTTTCATGACTATGAAAATTGTAGAGTCATACTGAAGGCATCAATGGCTATTTGACCAAGAAGGAGAGTGATGGGGTGCTGCGCCAGATGACCTGGCCTCCACAGTCACCGGACCTGAACCCAATCGAGATGGTTTAGGGGTGAGCTGGACCGCAGACAGAATGCAAAAGGGCCAACAAGTGCTAAGCATCTCTCGGGGAACTCCTTCAAGACTGTTGGAAGACCATTTCAGGTGACTACCTCTTGAAGCTCATCAAGAGAATGCCAAGAGTGTGCAAAGCAGTAATCAAAGCAAAAGGTGGCTACTTTGAAGAACCTAGAATATGACATATTTTCAGTTGTTTCACACTTTTTTGTTATGTGTATAATTCCATATATAATTCCACATGTGTTAATTCATAGTTTTGATGCCTTCAGTGTGAATCTACAATTTTCATAGTCATGAAAATAAAGAAAACTCTTTGAATGAGAAGGTGTGTCCAAACTTTTGGTCTGTACTGTACAGTATGTACATATATATATATATATATATATATATATATATATATATATATATATATATATATATATATATATATATATATATATATATATACTATAATGATCCGGCTCAGGATCATTCCACCCATCAACCACCAGGTGTCACCATATCATCACTTGTACACTAGTACCTTTCATACTATTGCACCAGACCGAACTACGTCCCCCATTAGTCACTGAATCACAAATCATCTTACCACACCTGCACTTCATTCATCAGCTAATCTCCTTGCCAAACCTGCACCACATTTACACACACATATAGGCAATTTCACCATCAAGTTAGGCACATCAACCATAACTCCTTCAAAAACAGCTAGAAGCCTTGGAGTTATGATTGATGATCAGCTAACTTTCTCAGACCACATTGCTAAAACTGTCCGATCCTGCAGATTTGCTTTATTCAACATCAAGAACATCAAGCCCTTTCTTTCGGAACATGCTGCACAACTCCTTGTTCAAGCTCTTGTTCTGTCCACTGGCTTCCAATAGCTGCTCGCATAAAATTCAAGGCATTGATGTTTGCCTACAAAACCACCACTGGCTCTGCACCCCTTTACCTAAATTTGTTACTTCAGACTTATGTGCCCTCTAGAAGCTTGCGTTCTGCAAGTGAACGTCGCTTGATTGTGCCATCCCAAAGAAGCACAAAGTCACTTTTACGGACTTTTAAATTAAATGTTCCCTCCTGGTGGAATGACCTCCCCAACTCAATCCGAGCAGCTGAGTCCTTAGTCATCTTCAAGAATCGACTTAAAACACATCTCTTCCATCTTTATTTGACCCTTTAACTTTAACACTCACTATTCTAATTCTATTCTTAAAAAAATCTAACTACCTTTCTAATCTTTTTATATTCTATTTTGTTTTCATTAATTATGCAATTGTATGTGTGTGTGTGTGTGTGTGTAAAGACCTCTAACACTAGCTTGCTCTATTCTTTTTTATTCTATCTGTTTTCTTTATATTATATTATTTAAAATCCCATGCTAGGTGTACTGTGTTAACCTAACTGAGACTTGTTAGCACTTATAGCACTTATATATCATTGCTCTTTTTGTTGTTTTTGATTGCTTCCACTGTCCTCATCTGTAAGTCGCTTTGGATAAAAGCGTCTGCTAAATGAATAAATGTAATGTAAATGTAAATATAAGCAGCACTCACATCAGACACTTTGTGGGGTCTTGATTTGCTAGTCAGTTGCCCTGTCCCAAATGGCACACTCCGGACTTGTGGACTTCCTCAGAGTCCACACTTTGGTGGTGTCATGTAGTGCAGACCTATAGGGCCCTTGGCACGAGTCCACGAGGGTGCATTGAGAGGTATTTTTGGGACAGACTAGATCATCATGCTGGAAATAACGGTCTTCAGATGGATTTACAGGTTTAAATCTAAATACTAGCTTTACATATGACTCAGTAAAGCCCTGACATTCGGTTCTATTTATTTAATGAATCATAATGCGATCGTATTCAACGTGCTATTAGTATGTTTGAGATATAAACCAGTGGTCGATGACCATAATGTTTGTATTAACTGTAGGTAACAACTTGTAAAATGTACACCTAGGTCATAAAAACCGTAATGATACCTACACTTAAATATTGTCTTCTCCGCCATGTCATCAATTGCTCTTGAGCGAAATCTCCCATCCGTTGTCTGATTGGCTATATATATATATATATATATATATATATATATATATATATATATATATATATATAGTCCAGACATTCACTGGGAAGGAGATATAGAGACTGGACCTCTTAAAACTTTCATTGAATACCCCTGATCTATAGATATTAATTTTATCGTAACAAAACATTATTAAATGTATAAACTTTACCTAAATCATAATTACCAAAATTAGATTAGTTATTCTTATTCCAGTGTGAATGCTTCTGTTACATAAAAAAAACATTTTGTAGCATAAAAAGAAGCACATTTGAAATACTTCCTGTAGCTAGTAAAGCTGGTAAGTAACTAAACAGTCAATTATTAAGTAACACTTTAGGGACCAATTCTCACTATTAACTAGTAGTTTATTGACATGCATATTACTAGCATATTGGCTGTTGATATACTTATAAAGAATATATTAATGCCTTATTCAGCATGACCATATTTTAGATCCCCTTAGTCCTAAACTTGACAACTACCTTATTAACTATTAATAAGCAGCAAATTATGAGTTTGATGCAAAGTTCATAGTTAATAGTTACAGGTTTTTTTTTATTGGTAACACACAAAACTGATTCATTTGCCCAATTTGTACCAAAGCAGCCAGCATTTTCACATAGGAACACAACTAATGCAACTAATGCAGAGCAAGCACCTATTTGATCTCTGTTTTCTGATTCTTATTGTTTTTATTTGTTCTTTATAGTTTTTTTTAACTGTAGTTAAGTCACAGAAGGTTTGACAGGACAGAGAATAACACAAAATAGATTGTGACCTTTTAAGATCAATTATTAGTGTGTTGTTTAACATTTTCTACATTTGATAAGGAGAATCAGTGGAAATACTGACTAATCCTGTGTAATGTTTTGTTATATTTGTAACAAAGCTGCACATGCAAGTATACAGTTTAAAATATGACAATGTAAAATTATTTATTTGAAAGTCAACATTTTTATTATTCCTTCTTTTAGAAACTGCTTGATTTAACCCATAAATCTTAATTAATGCATTAACTATCAAACAAGTACTAAGATGTAGTTAAAGCTGCCTTTGTTCATGTATGAATCAATAAGACTTATGTCTTCACTAATCATGAGTTCATGTTGAAGTATGTATTAATTCTGGTATTATTACATGATTAATTTACCCTTATTGTGAAGTGTTACCACTATCTCTCACAAATCCTTCAAACTGATCATCAGATGCCAACCTCCCTCCATTTTAAATAATTATTATTTATTTAACAGTCTTCATTGATTGTACTGTTAAGGTGAAACTCCTTAGTTGGATCCCCATATTATGACACTCTCACCTTGTGATGGGATGTGATAAGTTGTCCCTGTTGTGACCGTCTTTGAGATAACTTTTATTTTTATACAAAATAAATATTAATATTTTTAAGAACTCTGGTACGCTTGAGAATTTCTGTCTAATGAATGGATGACCTTAGCACTTGTGTGGGTTGGTTTATAATTTCTGGTTCACTTGCAAAAACGGCAGTGTGAAAGTGAACCACACCAGTAAATAAATAAATAATAATAAAAATTCTACATTATATTTGGACCGGACCAAAACAAGTGAACTATTTGATTTTCCTGGTTTGAAAACATTATATTTTTTGCATCAAAACTTAATAGCTAACCTGGAGACCTGTTTTACTTCCTGTAAAATGTTACATCTTTGATCCTCCAATAAAGAGATTTGAAAAAAAAAAAAAAATTAATAGCTATACTAACCTTGTATTTCAATAATTTAGTAAGACCATAGAAAATGTATTAAAGAGACTTCATTGATTTATTGACATTTAATGGAGGGCAGTTTCCCAACACGGTAGAGAAACAGAAGAGGCTGCACCAAGCCAGCTGAAGTAAGACAAAAAAAACCTATGTTCACAAGTGTTTTTCCATTATGAACTAAAACGTAAAGAATATTTAAAATAAAATGGGTAAACAATATAATTAGCATGGTCACAGTAGTTATCAGAATGATTAGAAATGCTCTTCTCTTCATGGGGTTTTCCTCCCCTCTCTCTCTCCCTCTCTCTCCTGGTCCTGACTGCTTCAGAGCTCTGAGAACAGCCACAAGACAAAACAACTGGATGGAGAAGAACAGAAGGAAGTGTGCTATGATGACAAAATAATACAAATAACTCAGGGACAAAAACATTGCAAAAATACTGATCCCACCGGAGACAAAACAAGTCAACCAGACAATAACAGAACAGATGACTCTGTATCTGAGAGGTTTGTACTTCAGAAAGGTTACAGGATGAACTACTGCCAGGTAACGCTCAACACACATCAGACACTGAAACAGAGGACGACCAGTGATGCCTAATGAATTGAAAAATGTGGCACCTATCCTAAGATTGCTATCTTTATAGCTGATAAGATCAAATAGACATTCCATGCAAAAGACCATCTCACAGGCAGAGAAATTGAGACTGAAGAACTCTGCTGCAAGTCCATTCCCTGTTCCTGTTACTATAAGCCATATCACATAGGAGTTGATAGGAAAACCCAAAAGAATGATGATGATATTCACTGCAATCTTTGCAAAGCCAGTTTCTTCCTCAGTGCCATTGTGAAAGAAGTATTCTGAAAAATTTGACCCATCAGTGTTGAAGATCTCACTGGATATGTTCATCTCTTCACTCTGTGCAGTCCGACAACAGAACTGTGATCTATCAATATTTAAGAGTTAGTGAACAAGAACATTTTGGAACTGTACAGAGTAAACCTGATCAAAACTTTAAATGAGCCACATTAGAAAAATAGTTATATTGTAATTATTTGGATATTTTACCTTGTTCCAGCTGTTGTCTACAAAAATGGAATGATTGATTTGGGGGTAAAAAAGGAAAATAAATAAGCTAAATAATTTTAAAAGTATTGGACAAAGTTGTTTTAAGTCATTTAAAGCTGGACTGTGTGGCTTATATACTGACCTGCAATGGAATGAAACGTGCACTTCTTTGTCAGGTATGAATTCTGAGACTTTGCATTGTGACATGCAAATACACTTACATTTTATTTGTTTTAAAAGACCAGCTGTGTTATATAATAGTGTTACAACAAGGTGGTAGGCTTGTTGTAAAAAAAAAGAAGAAAGAAAACAGAATTGAAAAAGAATAGAGCAAGCTAGTGTAATAGGCTTTTTTCTGCTTTTGTTAATCAGAAGTCAGGAAGTCAGAATTATAATAAATATTCATGAATCCAGTAGCTCATTAATCCTTAGTGCATTTTATATTGGTCTTATTAGTAGGAATTGTATAATTATTATCTTATCAGTATTTTTGTTACCCCCCCCCCCCCCCCCCATTTTTTTTACAGAAATACTGAATGACCAAAAAAAAATAAAAATAAAAGCACCACCACCAGTCCAGTTAAAAGGACTAATATGCATTAAAACATGGATATCAAGTTTTAATTCTATCATTAAATAATAATTTAACATATTATAATGCTTGACAGACTGATGTTAAAGGTCCCATATTGTCAAAGTTGAAATTTCCTGTCATTTTTTCGTGATAATTGAGGTCTAGGGGCTATTTAACTGCAATATAAATTTCAAAACAGCTTGCATAAAGGAGTTGAGATTTTTCACTTACCATTGTGACTTCTGTAAAAAGTTGACATCAGAACTACACAGTCACCTCATTCAGTCACCCTGAGCACGCCACCACCCTGAGCACGCCAACCATCCCAGTCTCCATTGTCAAACCCCACAACAATGTATATACAATTACAAATGATTATATAAAATTGTCAGTTTGTTTTTTTTACACACATGCACAAACATGTGTACGGTTTCCCCTTTGTGTTGCTGCCTCCAGCTATCACTTTGACTTCGGCTGACCCTAGTTACCTGTGGTTGACATGGCCATGCGTCACTCAGGAAACAACAGGCCAATCAGTAGAGAGGCTCATGAATATTAATTAGACAGGCTAAAATCGACCTGTTCTTAAGAGACCTCCTGAGAAAGGAGCTGTAAAAATATAATGAGATTTTGGTAATTGTACCGCAAACATATATTCATATATAAAAAATCTACTAGCCAATAGTGATTCAATTGCCAAGGTGTCTGTAGTGGGTTGCATAATGTAGGGCAAACACATTCATGGCATTCCCTGACAGGTGCAACAAAAAAGAAGCCACTGACAAATTAAATAGTGCTAGTGTCTGAATCCCAGCTAACAGGCTTATAATATACAGAAGCTGTAAGTGTCGAAAACCCGAGAGGGTCAAGTGTGGTTTATTACTGTGGGAGAAAATAACAGTAAGTTATCTGGCATCAATGAAATCAAAGTTTTCATGGTTTTCCCCTTAGAATAGTTATGTACATGTATTTATCACAAAAAAAAAAGCTTCATGAAGCTTTCGAAACTTTTACACCTTTTTTTGCGAAACATTTGTTTAATTAAAAAAAAGAGAAGTAGGTATAGTCTCTTACTGGCCTCTATTTATAAGCTGCCCATAAAACAAAAAAAAGCAAGCAAACAAATTAATATAAAATATATAAAATTCACATATCATAAAGACATTTCATATTTAATTGTATTTTATTATTTCTATTGCATTTAATGTAGTATACTTTAAATAAAACATTTGCAATTGGCTTTTAAAGCTGTTTTTATGCATGTTGGTTTTTTAAACCTGTTTTTGTTGCATTTACATACTTTTGACCAGCAGGCGTCACCAGCGTGTGGTGTTTCGAGCGCTTCGAAACACTGAATCATTTTGCGAAGCAATTCGTTCAACTGATTCGAAGCTTTGGAAAGCTTCGTTTCTCCCATCACTAACTAAGCGTTCACCATCAAGAGGCGCTCGGATCACAAAAAAAAGTTTCTTTCTTTTTGAGAAAACTATTTCTTTAATAATTTTTTAAAAAGTCAGCCTTTAATGTGACTTAATATGAATACAAGTGCAAGTAAAAACGTAATAAAAGAAAATAAAAGACACATTACAGAGATTAGAAAAAATCCCACAGAGAATAAACAGATTGTATCTATGAACAGCTGACATTTTTTGCCCAAGTTTCATTGAAAATAATGTTTTCAGTTGGAAAAACTATATATATATATATATATATATATATATATATATATATATATATATATATATATATATATATATATATATATATATATATATATATATAATCTATTATACAGAAAACAAAAGCAACCACTAGGTGCAATAACCGTCAGCAGTTAGTAGCAGATTTTAAGTAGAACAGAAACAAGACAGTTTCCCAGCACGTTGAAGATACAGAACTGGCTGCACAAAACCACCCAAAATAAAACAAATAAAACTAATTGGATATGCAACTGAAGCTTCTTGTTGCGTTAGCAAATAGAGGATTCCTGTGATAATAAAAGGGGCATATATGATCACCATTGTCACAGTAGTTATTAGAATAAGATAAAATGCTCTTCTCTTTGTGTGGTTTTCCTCCTCTTTTTCTCTCCCTCTCTCTCCTGGTCCTGACTGCTTCAGAGCTCTGAGAACAGCCACACAGCAGAACAACTGGATGGAGAGAAAGGCTAGAAACTGAAGTAGGAAGAACCATGTAAATGCGTACATATTGTGTGAGAGAAAGCTGATCATGCAGAACAAACTGGAGCCAAGGCCCACTGGCCACACAAAAACGGAACAGATCACTTTGTATCTGAGAGGTTTGTACTTCAGAAAGGTTACAGGATGAACCACTGCCAGATAACGCTCAACACAGATCAGACACTGAAACAGAGGACGAATGGTGATGACGAGTCCGAGTGAAAACTTCTGCACTGACACAAAAATTGGAAACAACTGAGTCAAAGCAGATAGAGAGAAAACGATCTCACAAACATTGAGATTGAAGTTGAAGAACTCTGATGCAACTCCATTTTTCCCCCTGATAATAAGCCACATGACATAGGAGTATGTAGGGACACCAGACAATAGATCAAAGCACAGGACAATAATCCGAAAACCATCTAGTGATGAAACCTCATGTGTTGTGAGGTTGGTAGAAAGATGATCTATAGGTGAAGAGATGTTCCCAGTGGAGTCATTCATCTGTTCACAATTGCAGAAATAAATATATTAAATATATTAATGCATTTGTGGAACTGCTATATAAGGGTGACAGTGAAATTGTGAAAGGTTAATTGTCAGCACATTTCTCATTAACCACTATAAAAATGCTATATGATAAAAGAACATTATATAAGTATCATACAATCATAAAATCCTTAATTATACGATAAAATGTAAAATCAGTGGAAAATCGAACATTTTGTCATACCAGCATATTGAAATCTCCAGTATACTGTAGTTTCCAGTATTTATCAAGAACCTCAGGACCTGCTGACGGTAAAAAAGGACCTCTAAGATGATGTTAATGTATAGTTCAGGTAAAACTGAATCAATAAATTAAAGATTGAATGTCTTTATGGATCAACATAAATCTCTAGACTGACTTGATATGCTGTCACAGGGATATATGTGCTTGGTATAATACCACACATTACATAAAATATCAGGAATTTAAATATTTAAATGTTAAATGTAAAACATGTTAACAAGACATGAGTAACATTAGAACATTGGAATGGAGAAAAATACAGAGCATTTACATCTGAAAGCTTTCACATCAATGCAAATCTGATGGTATATGATACACACAAATTAAATCAGGGATGATACAAATTTGTGATCTGATGCTTTAATGAGTGGTACATTTCTAAAGAGAAGAACAGACAATATTTACCACAGTATACAAAGAGTTCTGGGCATGGAAATATGGTTCAGTAATGTAATCTAGACTTCCATTTCCATAGATTTCCTTTTCAGGTAAATGTAAAAAATATAATTAAGAAAATGCCCCTCCCTGGTGGTCTAGTGGTTAGTTTTCGCCGCTCTCACCGCAGCGGCCCGGGTTCGATTTCCGGTCAGGGAAAGCTCTGAGGGAAGTCCTGGCCTAATGGTTAGACAGTCGGACTGGCAATCGAAAGGTTGTGAGTTCGAGTCTCGGGCCGGCAGGAATTGTGGGTGGGGTGAGTGCATGTACAGTGCTCTCTCCACCCTCAATACCATGACTTAGATGTCCTTGAGCAAGGTATCGAACCCCCAACTGCTCCCTGGGCGCCGCAGCATAAATGGCTGCCCACTGCTCCGGGTGTGTGCTCACAGTGTGTGTGTGTGTTCACTGCTCTGTGTGTGTGCACTTCGGATGGGTTAAATGCAGAGCACAAATTCTGAGTATAGGTCACCATACTTGGCTGAATGTCACTTCACTTTCACAAATGAGAACAATAGAAGCAGTCAGGTCAACAAGAGAACAACAACAGTATACAAGTGCCATGACAAGTCTCAATTAGTCTAGTATAGAATGCATAGCCTGTTTTTTTTTTTTTTTTTTTTTTTATATATAAATGAAAAGACAAGAAAAGGAAAAGTGCTAGTGATTAGTTGGTTAAGTGCAGGCGAAAAAAGATAAGTCTTTAGATGTTTCTTGAGTAAAGACTCAGCTGTACGAATTGAGATTGGGAGGTCATTCCAATCTCAATTCGTACAGCTGAGTCTTTACTAATTTTCAAGAAACATCTAAAGACTCATCTTTTTCATCTTTTTGTATCAAATATAGGTACAAATAATTTTACATCTGAATTCTAAGGAGAAAAAAATTGAACAAATTGAGATAATGATAAAATTGTGAGTAACTGGTTTCAAATAAACTGTTGTGTCAATTTAATAAAGAAAAAAAAAAGCTTAGCCCCATTTTATTTGATAAGCAATCCATCTATAGGCTCCCCATAACTCTTAAAATATGACAGTGGGATTGGTTTACATCACTCAGCGCAATAAAATAAAATGAATCAAATTGAAAAGAAGAGTAAGTCACCTGAAGAATGAATGTTCAGTCTCTCTGGATTGAAATGCTGTTTTATAGTCTGACTTAACACATGTCATTAAGCAGTGATGGAGTACTCGAGTCCTGGACTCGGACTCGATCGAGTCCGACTCGAGTCACTATTCTTCGGACTCGAGTCCGACTCGAGTCACTATTCTTCGGACTCGAGTCCGACTCGAGTCACTATTCTTCGGACTCGAGTCCGACTCGAGACTCCATTCTCTGTATAAAATCGGACTTGAGCATTCATCACGTTGTTTTTGACAAAAAATGTTATAAAAAATGTTTCGTGCCCAAGACCAGCCGGGATCTATTATTTTCCCTCACAGACACTGCTACCGCTCGCTCTCTTTGCTTGACAACACACTCACTGACGTCACTCACTTTACTTTCACTTTACTTTTTTTCCAAAGCGCTCTGGCACTTGCGGGAAAGGATGAAGCTGATTGGTTAGTTCTTGTCACATGACCCGCGGTGCGCTTGCGGCAATCTGAAAAGTTTAAATGTTTTTAACTCGATGCGGTGCTGACGCGCCTGGATGCTTCCATTATGAGCGCGCATAGCGCGCGCCTTCATTGGAAATAACGAACTTAGTGCGCAAATTAAAGACGCGATATTCAGTGCCGAAAATCTCATCTAAATGTTGGGGGGGACAATAAACATTACATTTCTCACGAGCAAGTTTTGAAGGGGACACCAATAAAACAGGCAAAATTGTAGCCTACTTAAGGATATGTGTACAGAGAGGAAAGCCTTACTATTGCATGGAGACCGTTCCATTATCCTTCTTCTCAAAGTTTCAATAAAAAAAGCTGACTAAAAACTAAAAATAATTATTTATTACGTCAATGACTGATTTGTTAAAAAAAGTGGATTCATTCAGTTAGGAAACACCTCCTCAGTGTGTTTCTCAAAGACGCAATTACTGTTGCTGCTGTAGTTTAGTTTTCAACTTTTTTTCGTTGGTGAAATAGTGCTAAAACAGGCAATATGGTGATTGGTGCCTAAAATGCACTTAATATTAACTTCTTGTTTATTCAGTTTTTATATAAAAATCTAAATCACATTTGTTATGCTAATATCTGGAAAACAACTGCACTCTTAGTATGATGTTATATTAGATTAACTATATTAAATGAAATAAACCGACCAGTGGCGGCTGGTGGATTTTAAAACAGAGGAGGCAAACTAATTGTATTGGTCTGGGGATCCCTGTCGATTGTTATTATTATTATTTGCTTAACCACTTTAAAATGCCTTTTTGGTGGCTTTTAGTCAGAAACCGTATATAAAATATATTCAATATCGATACTCGTTATAAATACTTGGTAAATTATCAGCCCAGCTGCTCCGGGAGACGTTCAAACCATAGACTGTATTAAAACAGGTTCAAACTAATAGCACCTAATTTATGTCTCTATGATGGTTGGTTGATATTCCAGAAGGGAGGCTAGCATCCTCTATGATGTTACTTTTGTCAGCACTCCTCAGCGCTGATTGGTTCCCCTGGCCTCCCCCTCCCCTTCTCTTTCACTTAGCGGTGTAATTACATCAGCAGATTCGGCACATTCGCGATAGAAAAGCGGAGCTTTCATGTAATGGTATTACGACTGTGAAATTACAAACAAAAATATATACATTCTGAGACATGAACTGAAATGAATAGTGAATTTTATTAACATTAAATCTTCCTCATTTTCACCTCAAAATTTTAAGGGAAACTGTGCCTCCCCTGCCTCACCCGACGAGCCGCCACTGAAACCGACTAAATCATAGTGAACGCGGGAAAATCTAAATGAGCACCCGCACTAATCTAATCTAATGTACAAGACTTGTATATGCGTACACTATGGTTGTGTGTAAGACATTATTAAACAAGCTAGGAAAACGCCTGTATAAAACAAGGTTAAACGTTATAATTGCTAACAGCGCAGACTACATCGGTGACAAAAGTAAATTGGTACACAATAATATTTTTTGGACACGATTTATTAATGACTCAGCATCATCTATATTAAAAAGAAAATAATCACGTCATCCGATGTTTAATGTGAATAAAGTAAGCTTGACTATTTCCACAACTACTGAAACACGTTGTTTTCTCGTACCCGACCGGACTGTGTGTGTGTGTCGGTGGCAGTGTTGCCAGATTGGAAATGTCCAAGTATCGTACCAGAAGTTCAAAATTATCGTATCTGGAAGAAAATTATCGTACACGAGTCAAAAGAATTATTTATCTATTCTAAACCAACAACATTTTGACACAACCTGCAAATTACCACAATAGATAACAAGGCGTATTGTTGGACGGAAGCAGTGAGACAAAATACTATCCCATTATTTTCAGTGACTGTCTGCGTCGCGGCGCATATTAAATCATATTAAAATTATTTTTAACACTTCCTTTGTCGCGTCCAGTGAAGAAGGAATTTAGTTGTTGCTGCGTGGTGCAGTTGACTCCACATCTGAGCCGCTTTCATCGGAATCCTGCGTGTTGCAAGATGTTGAAGGGGTTCTTGCTATCATGGACTGCAACTAGTGCTCGTTGGCTTTAAAGCAGGGCACTCTCCTACAGTCTTAACACACCCTGAGGTGCACACGAATGCATTTAGAGTGTCTGTAATGAGCCGATTTCGTGTATGAGTAAAGAAGCCATATGACTGCAACTACCCTCATTTAAATTTTCATAGAATTCTAAAATTATCGTACATTAAGGGATTTTTTTCATTATTGATCGTACATCGTACAGAGGTAAAAATTATCGTACTTATACGATAATTATCGTACATCTGGCAACACTGATGCCTACTCAGTTGGTTGCTATTGTTTCCTCAAAAAACTTAAACATTTTTCCAATACGGGACTCGAGACTCGACTCGGACTCGAACTCTGGTAATGGTGACTCGACTTGGACTCAACTTGGACTCTTCTTTGGTGACTCGGACTTGGACTCGGACTCGAACACTGAGAATCGAGACTTGGACTCGACAGTTGGTGACTCGACTACAACACTGTCATTAAGTGTATGTGCATGAATTTATATTCTACAATGCACAGATTAGCAGCTGTGCAGTCAATAAGGGGACATAATGTGTTTCAAAAACCATAATGCTCCACACTGGATGCCAAGTGTAACACATTTAAGTCACAGATGCAAAGCCCAATAATGCATTATGTATGGGCTATTTATTACATTGACAAGCCATTTCCTTAAATTATATATTGTTTTTTTGGTTTGTAACTGATTACTTCTTACTCTTTTGTCAGATTACCCATGCAGTGCAAATTCAGTAACATGTCCCATTGAATCTTATATTAATCTTGGATTACAGACTTAACAAAATTTCAGATTTTATAATGGAAGGCAAAAGAGTCTCCGAATGCGGTGCAGATTAAGAACAGGCTGCACACAACCAGCCAACATAAAACAAATAAAACTAAAAAACCAAAGAACTGGAAAATGTTTGTTCAGAGCAGTGAAAACTCCACGTATAGTATATGGCACATGCATGAAAACCATGCTCAATGTAGTTATCAGAATGAGATAAAATGCTCTTTTCTTTATGGGGTTTTCTTTGTCTCTTTCTCTCCCTCTCTCTCCTGGTCCCGACTGCTTCAGAGCTCTGAGAACAGCCACACAGCAGGACAACTGGATGATGAAGAAGAATAGCAACTCCACAGAGAAAAGCCATGAATATATATAAAACATTTCTGACATTATGCAGAGCATGCACAACAAACAGGAGCCAAGAACAATTATCCAGACCACAGTGCAGCAGATCACTCTGTATCTGAGAGGTTTGTTCTTCAGAAAGTTTACAGGATGAACCACTGCCAGGTATCGCTCAACACCAGTGTTGGGGAGTAACTAGTTACATGTAACGGCGTTTCGTAATTTAATTACAAAATTATTGTAACTGTAATTAGTTACAGTTACTAAGAAAAAATGAGTAATTAAATAACAGTTACTTATGAAATTTTTAACGATTACAAAGGGGATTACATTTGAATATTTACACAGCCACATACAGATTTAACTGATTTCTTTCCCAAATTGCACTGACTATTCTGAGACATACCGCCCTAATAATTTCCGGGATGCGGAAATACAGTCTGGTTCGTAGAATCCAGTCATAAAAACGGAATGCCTAACGCGGACGGAATATGCCACATTTTGGATGACTAAATCAAAAGTAGGTCAGTACACTTGAATCAAAACATGACATCGACTAGTGTCTGTGAATATTAAGCCCCAAAAATGCAATATATGACTTGCACATTCTGCGTGTCTGTGGAAATCAGGCGCGGACTGGACACCGGGAGAACCGGGACAATTCCCGGTGACCTGGCAGCCGATTTTGCCCCACTATTTAATATCATTATTGTATAATTGCCTGCCGAATGTACTAAAGCGATCATTTGCGAATCCGCCGTTTGATAATTAAATCTCTAATAAATCATGAATTGTTAGTCATGACTCGCGCGCTCTCCGCGCCTCCGCCAAACAGTTTGGATCAGACTCAGAGTAGGCTAATCAATGCGAGAGAGAGAGAGAGAGAGAGAGAGAGAGAGAGTAGAGAGAATGGAGAGAATAGAGAGAATAGAGTGGAGTGTGGAAGCGCACAGCTGGAGCAGAGAAGCAGAACTAGTGTTCAGGGTTTCAGGTCAGTTTCATCTGTAAAGATGCTTTTTTGTCTTTGTTTTTTTATTTATTTAATCCAGCAGCAGCACGTTGCTCATCAGTCATCACTCAAAATACTATATAAAGGACATCATTATTATCTGTTGTAATGTTACAGTAGTAATTTAGCTGAAAAACAGATCAGATTTTTTTTATAGGTTTAGGGGGAGCTACGGACAGACAACAACACAACCCTTACGAAAATTAATGTTTTAATATATTTCTATAAATCCAGAGAAAATAGTTACTATTGTTTAACTGTGATAACCAAAAATTTAAAATGATTTTACAAATTGAGTTATTTAAAAATAAACACAAATCCATTTGCAAAAAACAAAACAAAACAAGGTTATTGTATATAGGCTAAAAAAAGCATGGTCAATTTTTGTAAGGAAAACATGACTCGTGTACAGTATTAGGATTTTTCTATAAAGATATTGTAGTATTGTAGAGTATTGTATTGTAAAGTATAGTTTTGTTCAATCTTGAGTATTAAAGTCATGAGAGAGATGGATAACAGGGCAAAATAAAGAGACTGAAGAGAAAAATGGAAGTGAAGGTGCAGTTCAGGAGAGAACTTTTAATTATTTTGCATGTCCCCAAATTAAAGATTTAAACATTTGTTTTATGTCAGGTCCATACCAAAAATAGTTTTGTCCATGAATTTGTTTGTATGAGTTTGAATTTTCCAGTCTGAATTTTTTTCCCAGTCCGCCCCTCCTGTAAATTAATGGCAAAGACATGGTTTCATTTACTACACATAGGCCTACTGAAGCTCGCAGTGTTTTCAACCTCTGCCGCCTCAGTATAGGAGTACACGAGCACATAAATATAATTTCTAGAACTGCTCTGTGTCACTTCATGTGCATTTTACTTATTTTGAGAGAACTATCATCATATACAAAGAGACAGCAGTTTAAAAAAAACACCAATGTTTCAGGAGTTTAGTACACAGAATACGTCACATGCTTATTAGATAACTGTATTTCAGTTGATGTATATGCTTTTATTTATTATTCTTTAATTTTCAAATTTAGAAAAGTAATCAAAAAGTACTCAAAAGTAATTAGTTACATTACTTTAATAAAGTAATTGAAAAAGTTACACTACTATTACATTTTAAACAGGGTAACTTGTAATCTGTAATCTATTACATTTCCTCCACACATGAGACACTGAAACAGAGGACGACCAGTGAAGGCCAGTCCTGGTGAAAGCTTTGCTAATGGTGTGAATAAAATGTCCTTTATCAATAGACATAATAAAGAACTCAGAGAGAACATGACCTCACATACAGAGATATTGAGGTTGAAGATCTCAGATGCAACTCCCCTTCCTGTGAGGATGAACAGGAGAGCATGAGGAGAGCAAATATGAAATGGACACCTGACACATAGATTTCTACCATGCTTTTTAAAAAAAAAATCAAATTTTGTGAGGTTGGTGGATGATGTATGGTGCAGTTAATCATCATGTCCGGCACTTTCATCTTCTCACTCCAAAATTAATAATATTGTGATTGTGATCTAAAGACACAAACACAAATGTACAATGATTTTGGTTAACAGTCAAACTACACTGACATTAAATCAGAACCAGTTGAAATTAATTCTGCTTTTGTAACTTTCAAGTAAAGTAATAATTCTGTTCAATGGGGTAAAAAAAGTCTAATTTCATCCCATAACAAATCTAATCTCCCAATAACCCATAAAATATGATTTACACAAACAATTGTTTTGTTAAATATCACACATCACAATAAAAGCAAATGATTCAAATTAAAAGAGGAGTTTTTCACCTGACGAGTAAACGCTCCTTCTCTGAATGAATATAAATCTCATTACGGTTTTATAGTCGGCCCTCACAGCTGTCGTAAATACATGTGCATGATTTTAAACACAGTACATCAACTATGCAAAGAATAAGTTTAAACGGTCATTAGGATGTTTCTTAGCTTCAGAAGCCAAATTTAACATATTTAAGCCGCGTATGCAGAGGAACATAACTTGTTATATTTTACATAATTTATTTTAACAGTTACCATGAGCCATTTCTCAATACATAGGGAACTTTTTTAAAAACTCTTCACAGAGTGAGCATGACAGCAGATTTTTGGGGGCTTTGGTACAAAATTTCTTCTTTGAAATTACATGAATCTTTCATTTTCCTTTAACTCAATAGACTTACAGGCCAATTTGCACTTTCATATAGTTTTGAGAGAGTGTTTTGGTAGTTTTAGTGTTTGGTAGTTTTTATTATTATTATTATTATTATTATTTAAATGATCTAAGTATTGGGAAATGTTTCCTAGTGATTGTAAAAAAAAGTTAAAATGCCTTAATCCATTGGTGAGCAAGTGATGTAATTCTAAATTTCTTCATGTTCTGTTCTGATGAAGAAACAAACTAATCTACATCCTTGATAAAAATTTTGGCCAGACTATGCCTTTAATCAAAACAGCCATATCTTGGTTGGTCACTGCCCTTTTAGATTTTCATAATTTAGTCAATGTGAACTGAAGCACACAAACGCATTGAAAATTTGTTTAGTTAGCATTAGCCAGCTAGCAAGCAAAATAGCTAGTTTAGTATTTGCTTACATAAAACAAAAGCAATGTTGTGGTTAACATCATACTGACATTTCCATACATTTATTCTGTCGCTTTACAGGCAGTCATGTCTGAGGTTTGGGGTAGGATTATCATTTATATTATTACGGCTACAATGTTTGCATGATTTCATGATTGTTGTCCTGGAATTGAGTCATTTGACTCAAGCCATAAACTGCATTTTTAACCGATATGCACAGATGAGGTCATTGTCAGCCAATCAGTTATCAGTTTTTGGTGAAAAGAAACAGGAGAACTTTTCAGGTTCCAGGTTCTATTCAAGGATTTTACAAAATATTCATTTATAAAGTTTTTTTCTATTAAGTAAATATAAATATATATTTAATAACAGCCTACATGTAAAAGTTAATAAGTAAAAGTTAATACATTTTAAATGGTTATTGTAAGTAAATTAATAAATCAAAACAAACTTAACATCTTCCTCAATCTCATTTGTGTAAGAATTGTCATGTGTCAAATCTGCATTTTGGTGGATAATAGACTTTACGGTAATGCCTGGCTGTCGTGTTGTATAAAATGATGTTCTGCATTTTTAAAAATGCACACAAACTGCAGAGAGATCTGAAGAAAATGAAAAACTTTGATGAAGATATCATTGCTGTGCTTGATGATTCCAGACCCGGACAATCAGATAAAGATGATCCACTGAACAGCCATTTTAGCAGCACACTACTTTTATGCTTACCATTTACACCCAAATCTTATTTAATTTTCACAGAACGCAGCTTATAAATAGATTTTAGAAAATGAACTGTTTATCATCTATTCAGTAAGACTAAATAGAAAGTGTGCACCTCATTGTGTATGAACTTGAATCAAGCCCATCAGATGGTCCTGTGACTCAAGTGGTAGAGCATTGTGTTAGCAGCGCAAGGTTGTGGGTTTGATTCCCAGGGAACACATGTTAGGTAAAAAATGTTAGCCTGAATGCACTGTAAGTTGCTTTGAGTAAAAGCATCTGCTAAATGCATAAATATAAATGTCTGTTTTAAAAACAGTGGTTTAGAAAACTCACCCTTGATTTGTTTAATAAAAGCCTACTTTGAGATCATTTTGACAGACATGTTTATTGTGCATTTTGTGTTAATTGCTAAATTTAGTGTGGAAAAATAGAAGTGCAGCATTAATTTGCATGCCATGTATGTGGTTGCCATGACAACCTCATGTGCTTGCTGCTGCTCTATGTGAATGTGTGTGTGACTATCTAGATTTACTATAGCAAACCTAAAATGTGTTTAAAAGTACAACTGACCAACTCGACAATGCCCCCCACCCCAGATGAACCGTCAAGCTACGACTATAGATAAAACATCCTTCTTTTCATGTGGTTGATGTAAAACTTAGCAATGGGACAATTTTATGCATAGACTGAGTAAAGAATTAACAGAAAAATAAAATAAAATCCACAAACAGACAAATTGAGGTGGAAGAACTCCACTTCCTGTTCCTGTGATGATGAGCCATAGAACACAGGAGTGTTTAGGAAGACCAGACATGAAGCTGAAGATAAACATAGAAACATATCGTATTCCTATTAAGGTTGGCAAATGAATGAAGTCTGGTAAAGTTCTCCATCTCTTCCATGTCTACCTTCTCCAACCAGACGCACAAAGAACAAAGCTTGTGATCTATGGAAAGAAAAAACTCTAAATGTACAATGAAAGTCTTTTAAGAATATCTTAATTTCCTAAACAACTTAATTCTACTCATTTTAACTGTGATAATTTAAACTAGATAAAAAGTTTGTCAAGGCAAACTTTAAGTTGGCTTGAGAAAGCCTGACCAGAAAGTTTGAAAAGTTTGAAAAGTTTGAAAATGTGAAAAGTTTAAAAAGATTTAAAAGTTTAAGAAGTTTAAAAAATACAGTGATTAACATATTGCTAGCATAACAAGCAAGTGACTACCATGTCATTAGCATGATTAGCAAAGTTGCTAGCATGTTGCTAGCATGATTAGCAAGTGACTAGCATGTACTTAGCATGATTAGCAAGGTATCTAGCATGTCGCTAGCATAATTAGCAAGTGACTAGCCATGTCGCTAGCATGATTAGCATGTTGCTAGCATGTCTCTAGCATGATTAGCATGCGACTAACATGTTGCAAACATGATTTTAGCATGATTAGCATGTTGCTAGCAAGTTTCTAGCATGATTAGCATGTTGCTAGCATGTTTCTAACATGACTAGCATGCGACTAGCATGTTGTTAGCATGTTTCTAGCATGATTAGCATGCGACTAGCATGTTGCTAGCATGATTAGCATGTTGCTATCATGTTTCTAGCATGACTAGCATGCGACTAGCATGTTGCTAGCATGATTTTAGCATGATTAGCATGTTGCTAGCATGTTGCTAGCTTGTTTCTAGCATGACTAGCATGCGACTAGCAAGTTGCTAGTTTGATTAGCATGTTTTGCTAGCATTATTTTAGCATGAATAAAAATGTTGTTAGCATGTTTCTAGCATGACGAGCATGCGACTAGCATGTTGCTAGCATGATTTTAGTATGATTAGCATGTTGCTAGCATGTTTCTAGCTTGTTTCTAGCATGACTAGCATGCGACTAGCAAGTTGCTAGTTTGATTAGCATGTTTTGCTAGCATGATTTTAGCATGAATAAAAATGTTGTTAGCATGTTTCTAGCATGACTAGCATGCGACTAGCATGTTGCTAGCATGATTTTAGTATGATTAGCATGTTGCTAGCATGTTTCTAACATGATTAGCATGTTGCTAGCATGTTTCTAGCATGACTAGCATGCGACTAGCATGTTTCTAGCATGTTTCTAGCATGATTAGCATGTTGCTAGCATGTTTCTAGCATGACTAGCATGCGACTAGCATGTTGCTAGCATGATTTTAGCATTATGAGCATATTATTAGGATAGATAGATAGATAGATAGATAGATAGATAGAAATAGTCAGATAGATAGATAGATAGATAGATAGATAGATAGATAGACAGATGAGTTTGAATGAGTTTAAATTGATTAGCATCAAAGCTTGATTGAGTCTAATGGGATTTGGAGCTTGGGTCATCTGAACATCCTGTCAATGAAAGTCTATGGGATTTTTATGATTTGTAATATTAATTTTTAAGAAAACCGTAACTCAAACCAGTCTGAAAAGATATAGCACACCAAGTCAGAACAGTATGAAGGTCTGACCCGAGTTTGGAGTATGTAGCTTGAACGGTCTAGGAGGAGTTAGTGTCCAAAAATTTGAAGAAGAAGAAGAAGAAGAAGAAGAAGAAGCAGAAGAAGTTTAAATAGGATTTCAGTAAGTTGGCTTTCTCAAGCCAACTTAATAATGTTTCAAGTAGCTTTCACTTGAAGAGTGAAAGTTCAGTCTCTCTGGGTTGAAAGCATTTTTATTTCTCTCTCTCAGACTTTTTACAACAGTCAAACTCATCTCACTCATGAGAGCCGTTTCTTTACCTTTTGCAAGGGTTTGCTAACATGACGCTAACAGATAGGTCTTTGTCGATGGATTCCTGAATACTGTTTAAAATGAGCTCATCATAACCACACTATCATAATCATATCTATAACCCTGAAGTTAGGTTAAAGGCCACATCAGTGTTTAAATAGTTTGTGAATGGGTTTTCAAAAGAACTCAAATCAAACACTGATTTCACTGATTTTACATTAAAGTTTTACATTTAAAGGTTTTTTTTTTTTTTTTGCCAGACAAGACCAGCATTTTTTTTCTTTTTTTCTTTATAACTTTACAAACCTTTCATGGACCCCAGAATATTTTTTGTATGAATACTGAGCATGCAGTATGTCAAAAGAATGAACAGAGCCCCTGCTTTTAAACAAAGCAAAGCAGAACAAAAAATAAACAGAAAAAGTTTAATTTTAGCTTTGTGCATTCTTTTTTTTTTAATCAACACTTGAAATATGGGAACGTTTATATATATATATAACATTTCTAAACAAAAAGCTGAGAAAATTATATTTCTTTTTCATAGATGACATCTGGATCAGATTCAGAACGATAGCATTATTTATACATCCGTTTATTGTTTAATTTTTCAGACTTTCTGAAGCCAGGACCAGATTGGAGTATCAGTAAAGATATCATGTCATATGTTTTTTTTTTTTTTATGTAACCTGAAGACAGGCTCAGTAAACATTTCTTGTAGTGTATATTTTCAAAACAAATGCATCACTGAGATAAATCATATATTAGCTTTATTCTAAACAAAGATTGTGATGAAAAAGAATACAAAAATCTATTAATTATTCAAGGCATATTTGCTATATTAAAGGAACATATATAAAAGGAACATTTTATAGTTTCATTTAGTTTTGACACTTCTGGTTGAGTCCAGCAGAAACAGATCATATCTTTGTTGCACGCCCCCTTTAAAACATTTGTTTTAAAATGTCCATAAATCTAAAGCCTTGATCTAAATCTAGATCACATTTTTACCACCTGAATTCTTAAAATAGTCATAAGTGCTGGCCAGTCTTCAAAAGGTCCTTTTCTATTTTTCATAATGTACGTAGTCAGTGTCTTACACACAAATGCATTTTTAAAATTGTTAACCAATAAAGAAACGAGAGGTTGCTATTTTCCTACACTATTAAACAAATTTACCTACATGTTGTGGCTACTGACATAAGAGCCCGGATGGTGGGTCCTGGTTTTCATCAGTCACATTCATTAACCATGAACTGGATGATGATGATGCAAGAAAATATCATGATAACACTTTATTTTATGGTTACATCTATTAGTTGCTTATTACTAATAACTATGACTTTTCTCTCAATAAATTCTTAATTTTCTGCTAATTAATAATGAATTAGGTAGTTTAGGTATTATGGATGCAGAATAATGTCATGTAGAATAAGGCATTAATATGTGCTTAATTAGCACCAATACATGGCTAATATTCTGGTAATATACATGCTAATAAGCAACTAATAGATGTAACTTTAAAATAAAGTGTTACCAAAATTATTTCATCAGATGTGGAGAAAGGACAGTTTTCCAATTCGCTGCAGAGAAATAATTGGTTGTATAAAATTAGACAGAGTAAAACAAATGAAACTTAATGACCATAGAATATTAAAAGTATGTTCTTTCACATCAGTTAGCAAAATGTAACATATGTGTAATAAAGTTGTTACTTGAATGAGATAAAACATTCTTTTCTTCATGTGGTTTTCCTCCTCTCTGTCTCTCCCTCTCTCTCCTGGTCCTGACTGCTTCAGAGCTCTGAGAACAGCCCCATAGCAGAACAACTGAATAGAGAGCAAGAGTAGAAATTGCAAAAGCACTTTTACATATTTAAATTAGAACATGCAACTTGTAACATGCAGAAAAAGTGTGGCAGAATACAAGTGGGACACTTTGCTTAACAACTTTATTCAAATTAAAATTCTAGTTATTTAAAATAATGTTGCATGATGGTTGGTTTTAAAATGAGCAAAAAACTACAGCTTTGATTTGTCCCACATTTTCACTGATTAATAAAAACAGCCATAACTGCTGGTCAGTCTTCAAAACACCCTTTTTGATTTTCATAATGTAGTGTGAACTGAAGCACATAAATGCATTAACAATTTTAACTTCATGTTGTGGTTAATGACATTTTCATACATTTATTTTGTTGCTTGATCATCATGCTTGATGTTTGGGGTAGGATAATTTTTTTTAATATTATAATGACTATTATGCTCAATATTTACATGATTCTAAGGTCATTGCCCTGGAATTGAATCATTTGACTGAAGTCATTAGTTCCAGCTGCTGCAAATGTAGTTTACAGGGTTGTTGTTCTCCATATCACTCCTTTATTACAGGAAATGACACAATATGGGTAACACTTTAGTTAACTACATGGATATTACTGTAACTAACAATGAACAATACTTACTGCAATGTTAATTTCAACAGCAGCAATTGTATTTTTAATGCAAATGTTGTATATGCTAACAATAGTTGTGAAATGTGCTGTAAACAAAGGTGATTAATTTTAATGCTGTAAAAATATACTGCTAATTGTTAATTCATGTTAGCTAATGCATTAACTAGTGTTATTACATGGCTCTGTGGAGTACTTGGTTCTGATTGGTCAGTTGCGACATTCTGAAGTATGGTATTCCTTGATAACAACCGATAAAAGCTAATAACACAGGCTCATCCGGGTAACAGCAGTTGGCACTGTACTCTTGCTTGAACTATTTTTTTCTTGGTGGAAGCGTTGCGTTTGTTTAGCTAATAATAGTACCAAAATAATATTGTTATAAAAAACAATAAGTGAGCGAACCATTTATTCAACAGAGAAATTGAAGGCAATAGGCATGAAATATAAATTTAAACACCAGTGCAGTGACAAAACAAATTCAACTTATATACTCGTGAGCAACATGAGTAGTTGTCAAATACATGCCATTACACCCCAAACATGCTGCATACAAAACACTGAAAACAGATACACTTCTGACACACTGGTTTAGCTCAAAAACAACATCACCAGATGTGCACGATTTACCTTGCAGCACTTTCCACTTGCATGCTAAACTTTAGTAACCACATGGAAATATTACAGGCAAACATCCCATTAAAGAACTATACTCATGTTTGATGAACAATTACAAAAACTTTAACTTAGCATGAAAAGTACCTAGTTTCAGATGCCTATTCCTTGCATAACAATGGTGATTTTATTTTGTCCCAAGACAGAGGTCTTGTCCTTCCTGAGTACTTTTTGAATGTCAAACCATCCAACAAAGTTATCCCTTTGAAATAATATTCAGTTCATTTTGTCATTCGTGTTACTTGTAAATGTTATGTATGAATAGATACGTATAAACAGGCTGACAATGTTTTGTGTTTTATTAACAAAGTTCAGTAGTACGATCAGATAAGTAACATGTTAACACATTAACATGTGAATTAAGTTACTTATAAAAGCATTGAGAGTCCGCAGATATTGAGTTTTTAAATGACACAGCATACCATGTTTTATTAATTTTATATTATGAAAAATAATAGTTACACATTACACCTTTATATGGATATTTTTAAATCCCTAGATACCAAAAAAAGAAAAAAAAAAAGAAAAATGGCATTGTACAGTTTTCCACAAGATGACGGAACATAGTTGCATTCTAACCCTCTTGATAGTATTTGTACAGTTTCTTCTTGATGATCATTTTGCATATGTCTTACAGAATATGCTATCCTGTCACCAATAATGTGCCCATGCTCTATGTTTTTTATTATTTTTTTATTATTATTATCATTACTGTCTAATGCCAGAACAATGATGATATATACCACTCAGAACATTGAAAACACAATTTCCACCTCTGTGCCTTTATAGAAGAAGTAAGCAGAAGTGTTTGACCCATCAGTGTTGATGATCTCACTGCAGATGTTCATCTCTTCACTGTCTGCAGTAAAAAGAAGAGAACCGTAATCTATGAATGAGGTACAAGTGTAGGAAACCAGTATAATTCATGAGGCTCTGGTCAAGAAAACACTTTAAATAACACATTTGTAAAATAGTTATGTAGGAAAAGAACTAGAAGTTATAAAAGAGACAGATAGAGAGACAGAGAGAGAGAGAGTGAGAGAGAGAGAGAGAAACTTTCTGTATTAATTATTTGGTTATTTTACCTCAGTCTTGTGCTGAAGATGGAATGATGAGAAAAAATGGAATAAGATGGACTTATGCAATGCTCTTCTCTTCATCTGGTTTAATGAATAAGATACAACTGTTAGTAAACACTTATCAAACAATCATTCTGGCACTGTACAGAGTAAACCTAATCAAAATTACTTTAAATTTGACATAATTTTACTTGTGTCCTGTGCAGCTGACAACAAACACAGAGTTATTCAGAAATACTTTAAATAATTTAAATTACAAACATAGATCTAAAAGAATAGAAAAATACTTATCATAGAATCCCTTTTATTAAACTCTTGTCTTCCTTGTGTTGATAATACATTAAGATGCTTTACAAGTTCATTATATCTCACAAATCCTTCAGATTGGTCAGATGAGAAACTCACTCATATTCAGCAACCTCCCTTGATTGTTCTTTACTGATAAGGTGAAACTTCTTACTGGTGGACATGAGGAAATAATACTTTAACATTATCTTTGCAAAATACTGCTTTTTATGCAATTTTATCAATTGGTATTGCTATCAATGGACACGTATATCTGCATTTCCCACTTGTATACTGGAACAATCATCTCGGGTGTGCTGTCATTATATATATATTTAAATCAAAACAGCTGGCCAGTTTTCAGAACATGCTTCTCAAAATGTAGTCAGTGGATGTCAATCTTGCACATTCATAGGTTTTTGTTCCTAGTTTGTTTTGTTTATTAAACCACTTGCAATTTAGATCTTCATCTCCAATTGCCTTTGTTGCTCTGCATATTATAAACGGAAAGATGTAAATGTCTCATTTGTTAACAAAATTAACCAACTTCTCTTTTTTTGTTTCCCTGATCAACTCTTAAATTCTAAGAACCAGACTTCTATTAGGTGCTGTTTTGAGTTGACTACACATCATTTGTAGAATGCCTCCCGCATGTGAACTGATGCTCTCTTTTGCTTTGCTGTGTTAACATTTGTTTTGTGTACTACAATGAACACCAGTATTTTTTTTATCTCAAATTAACAAAGATAAATAAATGCAATAAAAATATATAGCTCATTGTTGGTTCATGTTATGTTGGTAACACTTTATAATAACTGCACACTATTAATAATTAATTAAGCATTAGTAAACAGATAAATGATAATTTAAAAAGCATTAATAGACATTAATAAGCAGTTTATAAATACAGATATAAATGCTTTATTCTTGATTTAAAAGCATATCTATAATGTGTTTAATAATTTTATTGTCATACTTTATTCAAGATCAATTTATCTTTTTCAGTGAAGTATAGCATTATTTACAAACCAGTTATTAAGGAGTTGCCAGTGATTCATAAGATCACAAGAAACTGTAAGTAAATGTAGTAAATTCAGGTAGTTATAAATCATTTAGTAGTGGTCAGTTAACTATTTATGTGAAGCTTTACAAGGCATAAATAGTCCTCACTTTAGATCAGCTCACAAAAATAGTTGACTAACAACTACATATGTTTTATAACTACCTGAATTAACCCTGAATTACAGTAGAAATACATGTTAATAAACCATTTATTAACACTTAGTAACTAATACTATATGTCTGAATAATAAGATATATGAATGCACATTTAAATAGTTTATTAATAATTTACTTACATTTTCTAAGTGATCTTATGAACCACTGACAACTCCTTAATAACTGGTGTGTAAATAATGTTATACTTCATTTAGAAATGATAAATTGATCATTAATAAAGTATGAAAAAACAATTATTAAATACATTATAGATATGCTTTTAAATCAGGTATAAAGCATTTATATCTGTATTTATAAACTGCTTATAAATGTCTATTAATGCTTTATAAATGATTAATTAACTGTTTACTGATGCTTAACTAATGATTAATAGCGTGCAGTTATTATAAAGGGTTACTGTTACATTAACTGTTATAAAGAAACAAGACATAATTGTACAAGGTTAGAAATATGACATTGTCACAAAACTATTTAGTAATGAGCTGTCACTGTTTATATATTATTATATGCAAATTATAATGCTAAAATGATTAACATACCTAAAACATAACCTAAAAATATATAATCTTAAATGAAAACCAGTCATTTTTTATATTTTTTAGATTACTCGAGACAAAACTGATTGAAGAAGTGCTGAAATTGCTTTGAGTAGAACCATACATATATAAACAATAAATTAGGTCAAACTGAATATGAAGAACAAACAAGAGCCAAAAATAAATATCCAGAACACAGTGCAGCAGATCAGTCTGTATCTGAGAGGTTTGCACTTCAGAAAGGTTACAGGATGAACCACTGCCAGGTAATACTCAACACACATCAGACACTGAAGCAGAGGACGACCAGTGACAATAAATGCTGTAAGACTTGGAAATGGAAACCATTTTGTCACTTGAGTGAACAAGTTGTTCAAAGAGTCAACAGAGAAAAAATACAAATAGAAATCCACAAGGATTGAGGTTGAAAAATTCCAATGCAATTCCTATCATGTTTCTGCAATGATAAGCCATATAACATAAGAGTCTGTAGGAAGACTGTATATGAAGCTCAGGTCAGAATGAAAATTTCTAATATACCTGTTTGCCAACGTGGAGATAATGTGATGTTGGCAGAGGAATAAAGTTCAGTGTAGTTCTTCATTACTTTTATGTTTATCTTCTCAAACAAGAACAATAAGAATATATATCTAAAGGCAAAATTACATATACATTTTAATGATTTTAGGAAATACCTAATTTTATCATTTACATTTACATTTATGCATTTGGCAGAAACTTTTATCCAAAGTGACCAAACATTACATTCAAGGTGCACATTTACATTTTGATGAAAGTTTAATGATACATTGATTAATTAACTTAAAATGTTACAGAAACTGAGACGGGAGAGTTTTCCGATTCTACGCAGATAAAGAACCGGTGGTAAAAATCCAGCCAGCATAAAAAAAACACAACCAACTGACCAGAGAAGAAGAAATAAGTGCTCTGTCACAATAAATATCAATGCAGTTATAGTTAATGGAGCATATGTGATAACCGTGTTCACAGTAATCATTAGAATGAGATAAAACGCTCTTCTCTTCATATGGTTTTCTTTAACTTTCTCTCTCCCTCTTCCTCTCTCTCCTGGTCCTGCCTGCTTAAGAGCTCTGAGAACAGCTAAACAGCAGAACATCTGAATGGAGAGGAAGAACAGAAATTGCGTAGAGAGGAGCAACATATATATATATTGAGTAAATATAAGAAAACGATGCATGTAGATTAAACAAGAACCAAGAGTGATTATCCAGGTCACAGAGCAGCAGATCAATCTGTATCTGAGAGGCTTGTACTTCAGAAAGGTTACAGGATGAACCACTGCTACAAAACGCTCAACACAGATCAGACACTGAAACAGAGGATATCCAGTGATGACGACTCCTAACATAAAGTTAGATAATGATACTAGACTTGGAAACCAAACTTTTGTGCAGATGCTTAGCAAAGAGTTCAAAGAGAAAATAAGCCCACAAACAGCGAGATTGAGAGTGAAGAACTCTGAAGCAACTCTACTTTCTGCTCCTGTGATGATAAGCCATATCACATAGGCATTTGTAAGAAGACCAAACAAGAAACTGAAGCCTAAAATATTAAAATCTAGGATGTCAATTGCATTAAATATAAATGTTGTGAGGTTGGAGGATGCTTCATCTACAGTGAAGTTCACTGCAGAGTTATTCATGTCTTCCTCTTCTATCTTCTCACTACAAAATAAATATTGCAATTGTAATCTAAAGAGAGAAGTGCAAATACCAAGGTTAATGTTAGTCAGAGTGTATGCACAGCAGTTAAATCACAACCACTTGTGAAGGTAAAATCATGCAGACTCAAACAGAATTGAAATTGCATTTCAAGATAAAATCCCTCAAAATTCTTAATTACGACACTACATTAGGTTTCAAGTAAATAAATTCAAGTAAGACACCTTCAATTAACATAACTGAGCTTAGTCACTTATTATACAATAACCAATTCATCTAACCTCCCCATATCTCCCAAAATATGACTTATAACAGCAATGTGATTGTTATATATCACACAGCACAACTTTGATCTGAATTGGAGTTTGTCACCTGAAGAGTGAATGCTCAGTCTCAATGCTCAAATTTCAAAGCTGTAACAAGTACTTGTGCATTATTATATATTCCCACCATCACACAGTACATCAGCTATGCAAACAATAAGTGAAAAAATGCATATTTTATTTTGTGGTACCATTTAATGGTAAATTTGAATGGAAACTCTAACCATCACACAGTACATCAGCCATGCAAACAATAAGTAGAAATAATTTATTTTTATAATACTCAATTTTGTGGTATCATTTAATGGTAACTTGTAAAGTAATGCATTCAAGCCACAGATGCAAAAGTACATCTTTCATCATGCACAGCTTATTTAATGTACAGGCCATTACCTTTGTGCAAACACTTAAAACACACAAAGAAATGTACTTATATGAAAATACATTCAAATCAATCATAAAACATTACACATTTAACATGCACAGAAAGTGCAACATGTCACATTACACAGATAATCAAATAACTTTTAGAAACTTCTAGGTTAAAAAAAAAATGGTGCAGTGATTGTTTTCACCAATAGCGCTGCAAGCTACACTGACTCTACTTAGTCGCTCATTACTACTTCATGAAGAATTTAACCTACATGGGAGAGCATAGTGTTATTAACATCAATGATTAAAAGATATGTTGCTTTCAAGGTTGTAACATCCAAACTATTTGTTAAATAATTGTACACAATTTTAAATGTCCCCAAAAGTTCAGCAGTCACAATGAAGTTCTAAAAAATTACAACTGCAACAATTACATTTAAAGAAAATGCATACTCTGTGTTTAAAATGAGTCAAAAATACTAAATATTAAGCCTAATCGTATAGTATAGTAAGAGTCATTTGCAAACATAAACATAAAACATTTAAAAAGTAAAAAATATCCCCTAGTCATTTCATTTCAGAAATCTGGTCAACTTATTCCATGTTTATCTTCTCAAATCAGAAGAACAAAGGAATGATTGCTGTTGTGATTTACGGTTAAAAGAGCCCACAAACAGAGAGATCGAAGATAAAGTCTGATGGAACTCAGTTCCTCTTCCTGTGATGATGAGCCACATCACATAGTAGTCTGTAGGAAAACCATAATGCAGTTATAGAATGCCAGTTTCATTAAATATAGATATTTTGAGGTTGGCGGATACTCCATGTATGGAGAAACTCACTGCAGCGTTAATCATGTCTTCCTCATCTAACAAGTAAACAAAAAAAGTAAACGAATATTGCCATCATGATCAGATGAGAAGTGCAAATAATTTTAAGGTTAATCACAACCAATTGTGAAGATAATATTTTAGGGTAAAATAAATACAAACTGCAACTGTAATAATTAAAACAATATATTAGGTTTAAAGTAAATTACTGTACAACAAATAAATCACCTTCAATGACAAAAACAGAACTCAGACCCTTTTTATACAATGACCAATCCATCCAATCTTCCCATAACTCATATGACTGATAACAACAAATACATAGTTATATAACCAGAGGTGTAAAAAGTACAAAAAACTTTTACTCAAGTGAAAGTATAAGTACTCAGTGAAAATCATATTTGAGTAAAAGTAAAAAATACAACTTTAAATTGTACTCAAGTATTAAAAAAGTAAAAGTGGGTCCAGTGGGTCCAGTAAACAACTGTGGGTCAGTCGACGGTGAATGATATTCAACAGGGCAAGACAAAGAGAGATAATCCAGGTACACAACAATAATCCAGGAAGGGGAAAACAGAGTCCAAAACAGCAAGACAAAAGGGTCATCTGAAAAGGCTCCCCCCCCCCCTTCCATTTTCCCTTCCCCCCACCCCCAACACAAACACATAAATACTCAGTACATATAAGATGATCTGTATTAACAAATTACACATAATAAAAACGTATTACTCATGTGGTGCAACATTATAGTTGCACAGCATTGTGTTTAAGTTTCAATCTTTCTGAAAATCCTGCATCGAATTGAGAGGTGTTCCTCTAACAAGTTCTCCGGTGAGAATGTATTCCTGTCTCTGGCCAGACCCTTTGGTCATTGGATCCTGACGAACCAAAAGTCTTCTGTGTTTTTACAACTTCAGAGTTGGTCTGGGCATTTAAGGGTAAGTGGCAAAATAATCTTTGGGATTCTGTAACCAGAAACTGCCCGCACAGTGTGTGTGAGTCTCTGTGCTCTGCATCCAGAACATAGAACACATGCAGCTGTGTGTCTCTCTGCTGTCAGGATTCATGTATGCATCTCTGACTTAAATTCATCTTTGAGCAATTTATGTTATGCATTTATCATTTCCAAATCGGATACTTATTGTTTGCAAAATTGGCATGATACATCTCATCTGACAAATAAAATTTTATATTTGATTTATTCTGAATTCTCCTGAAATAATTTAGCAGATGTGAAGAATTTGTTACCTCAAATCTGAGTCCAGGATAGGTCAAACTGAAGCTCCAATGAATGGAGCATGTGGCACATCATGTGGGACCTTTTGATTTGCTTACCGACATGGTCGGCAGCTGTTAATGCACAATCACTGTTTTATATCAACTAACTATAAGATTTCCATGTGTTGCCGGTTTCAGAGCAAATGCAAAACTGACATTTCATTCACTGACACTGTAACACATTTGTTTACTTGCTGGCAACCCACCAAAATAAAAGCTTGCTGATTTTAGGTTTTAAAATTTTTAAAATTAATTATTCATTATTTTTAAAAGTACCATAAAATTACTATTTTTATTTTATACTTATTTTTTTATATATAATAGTATTATCACACTGATTATTTTGTTTATTATTGGTACTGTCACTGCACTATGCACATCTAAAACACACCGTTTCCTTTTGTGGTTTAGCTAATGGGTGGTTCTTACAAAAAAACTTGCTGACAAATGGGTAAAAACTAGTTTAACTTGTAAATGCTTGTTTTGTGCATATTTCTCTCCTGGTCCACGTGTTTTTTTTTTGTTTGTTTTTTTGTTTTGTTTTTTTGTGGAGAAAGCAATATTATAAATTATAGACTCATATTTTAACCAGAAGCAATGGTTTGACATTAAAATGTCATAATGATTATTTTGATTTGAGTAGTGTGGATTACTTGTGATGTTTTTATAAGAAGCTTGGACTCTCATTCTGATGGCAGCCATTGGTAAACAAGTGATGTAATGTAAAATTTCTCCATATTTGTTCCAATGAAGATACAAACTCATTTACATCATGGACAGCCTGGGGGTGAGTACATTTTCAGCAAATATAATTTTTTTGGTGAACTATTCCTTTAAATGTTTAATTCAAACATGAAACGTGCACAAAAGGTGTGGTAGAAAAAAAGTCATTTTACAAGGATAATCAAATTACTAATCTTGGCAAAAAAAAAAAAAACTCAATTAAAGAATATGGGTAACACTAATGAGTTAGTATGAATACTTCTACAGCACTGATTAATCTGTCAACAATTACAATAATTGACAAACAACCAACAATTATATTTATTAACTAACATGAACAAAGATTCATAATTTTAATGCTGTAAAAATGTGATTTGTTATTATTTATCAAATAGATCATGAATAGCATATGCATGAAATATATCATGAATCAACCTATATACATCAATGTGAAATTACACTTGACTCACATTAACTCAGCAGAACAAATTATTCTTACATTAATGCCATCAGGAAACAAATAAATAATAATAATAAAATAAATAAATCAGCATACATGCTCCAAAATCTGTCTTTTGAACTCTGGAGAACAAAAGGAGGACAGTTTTCCAGTCCGGTACAGATAAAGTCCAGGCTGAACAAAACCAGCCAGCATAAAACAAATATAACTGAATGACCAAGCGATCTGAATATTCTGCTGTGTCGCAACAGAGTGGAATCCAGTGATAATAAACGGAACATATGTGATAAACAAGCTAGCAGTAGTAATTCGAATGACGTAAAACGCTTTTCTCTTCATGTGGTTTTCCTCTTCTCTCTCTCTCCTTCTCTCTCCTGGTCCTAACTGCTTCAGAGCTCTGATAACAGCCACAAGACAAAACAACTGGATGGGGAAGTAGATGACAAACTGCAGTGAGATGAACCATATATATATATATAAGGTAAATGACAGAAAACTGAACATGCAGAACAAACTATAGCCAAAAATATATATCCAGGCCAGAGTGCAGCAGATCACTCTATATCTGAGAGGTTTGTACTTCAGAAAGGTTACAGGATGAACCACTGCCAGGTAACGCTCAATACAGATCAGACACTGAAAAAGAGGATGACCAGTGACAGTAAATCCAACCAAAAAATGTGTTATTGCAGCAAGACTTCGAAATGTAAACCAATTTGAGACTAGACTGAACAAAGATTCCATTGAAAAAAAGATCCCACAAACTGACATATTGAGGTTGAAGAATTCTAATGCAATTCCACTTCCTGTTCCTGTGACGATGAGCCAGATCACATAAGAGTGTGTAGGAACACCACATAAGAAGTTGAAGGTCAACATCCAAATTTCCAATTTGTCTATTTGCCAAAACGATGATACTGTGAGGTTGGCAGTTAAATGAGGTTCAGTAACGTTCTTCATTAGTTCCATGTTTATCTTCTCCAAACAGAACCAGAATAACAAGGGAAAATGTTGCAGTTGTGACCCGTGGAAAGAGAAATATCTAAGTTTTCCAAGGAAAATCAATAGAGGAAGATGATCTTGAAGACAAAATTATACAGTACATTAATACACCATTTTAATAATTTTCACAATACCCCAATTATATCCAGAAAATATGTACATTCCAGTTTTTTATATCATGATATATAACAATAGTTAGTAATGTTTTAACATTCAGAGATTAAGTTCATATTATTTTCCCAGACCTCAATACAGTTTAACTTAACACATCCACCTAGCATGTTCATAACCCTTACCCTGTGCAATACATTACATAACCACAATGATTTGTTATATGAGACAAAGCCAGTGAATCAAAGTGAAAAGAGTTTGTCACCTGAAGAGTGAATGTTCAGTCTCTCTGGTTTGACATAAAGCTCACTGCTGTTATATATGGTCACTTCACAGCTGTCACAAGCCCACGTGTGAATGATTTTGCTTTGTAAACATAACATGCAAATAATTAAGTGAAAATCAGGAGGTTAAAAAACAGACAGTCGTGAGTAAACATGAACAGTTAAAACATTTTAATTAATTTTGGAAAACTAATTTGAATACAAATGAATACATTTAACAACTGAAACACAACTTAAGTTGTAAACAAAACTATAAGTATAAAAGATTAAGTACTGGTATAGGTCAAATATACTAAGACTATTCTTTCTATTTGTCAAAATAAGTATACTTAAGTACTTAACTTGTTCCTGACTGCTTCAGAGCTCTGAGAAAACCTAGTCAGCCACAAGACAAAACAACTAGATGCAGAAGAAGAGAAGGAACTGCAGTGTAAAGAACCATGTCTGTGCTATATTATACAGTGAGATGAACACAGAGAATAAAACAGGAGCCAAGAATAATTATCCAGGCCGCAGCGTAGTAGATGACTCTATATCTGAGAGGTTGTACTTCTGAAAGGTTACAGGATGAAACACTGCCAGGTAACACTCAACACTGATCAGACTCCAGGACTGCTAGTCCTATTAAAACAATAAATAAATAAATAATAATAATATTTTTTTGAGACTTAAAAAACAGAAATACAGTATAAAGATCAAATTCTCCATGCAGATACCAATCACACAAATAGACAGATTCAGTTTGAAGAATACAGATGCAACTCCACTTTCTCTTTCTGTGACAATGAGCCATAAAATATAGGAATGTATTGGAAGACCAACCAGGAAATGTCTCAGGTTACGAATGTAACCATGGTTCCCTGAGTAGGGAACGAGACATTGCGTCCTCCAGAGGTCGCTATGGGGAAAACCTCGTCGTGAAAAACCCATGTCTGAAGGATACATTGAAAAAACAACAACAAGTTGTACCGACGCCGCCATGCTAGGGGAGTGCAGGCCAGAATCATGGTGAACACTAAGTACCAACTCTACCATTTCCATGGGAGTTGCCCCTGGGATGTTAGATGGCTGTCCGTGACATTATCCCTTACAGCCAAAGGCCTAGGCTACATACCCAACTTACCTATTAAAGCTTCCTAAGCATCTCAGAGGTGCCGAACCACACAGGAGAGGCAAGCTCAAATTTACAAACCTCTGGCGAGGGGAGTATCATGTCCGGCTGGACATAATGCCAATGAGTGTTTAGTAAACACTGTAATTGAGCACCGCAAAGAAAACTAACAGAGGATTAGTACACACATGACCACCAGTTATTTGATACATATATAAGTATATTTAGAATGGATCATACTCACCAACCCTAATTCTTGTGCTGGAGCCCTGCTCAAGGGGTGACTCCCTTCAGTCCGGACCATCAGTAAGGTGGTTAGCATGAACATAGAACCAACCAAAACATCATAGGTTGAGCATAGGAGACTGTTATGCAAGAAATTCCCACCTAATCTTGGTCACGTGGGGAGCTGGTGGTTACAGGGGAATTAGGAAGGAAAAGATAAGGACTGATGTAAAAGCCCCCAAAGGGAACAAGTAGATACTTAAGTACTGCTCTGATTTGAACAAGTACGCTGATGCCTCGTCTGGATCACATCCCTTAGGACTTGCCTACCTCCCCGTGACCCACTATTCCTCTTACCCCTACCCGCCGGTGGGCGAGGAGTGACACTAGGCTTCTGTGCCCGTCTCTGATCCTCAGATCGAGACGGACCAGGACCCCTATGTTGTTTGAGCTCAGACCTGGACCTTCGTGGAATGAAGGATTTGAAGTCAGCTGTACGTGCCTTCGCCTCCCTGAACTTCTCGACTATCGTCTCAACGGAGATACCGTAAAGTTCGGAAGGCAAAACCGGAGGCGGAAGCCCCTTTCTTTCTTCCCGATGTCTGCCAGGTTCACCCACAGATGTCTCTCCATTATCACCGTGGCTGCCATAGACCTTCCCATGGCGAAGGGCAGCCTGCTTGGTAGCACAGAGAGAGAGACCTGTGGTGTGGTGTGGCGCAGCTCAATACCTGATCAGGAGAAAGGCCCTCGCTTTTATCCAGGTCTTTTAGCAGATCAGCCTGATACACTTGTAGCACCGCCATCAAGTATCATGAACCCTCTCTAAACTCCTCAGCCAGATCCACCTGTGATGCCCACAAGCTTATTCTCCTCTGTGTCTCAGCAGTGGCGGCTCCTGAACCGCGGGAAGCAGATGGCTGCCCCTCTTTCCTCGAAAAGAGAGACAAACGAGAGCGGAGCTGTTTCATTGAAAAATGCTCACAATGCACACAGATTGCCCCCTCAAGGACATCGCATGTGTTCTCTTCACCCAAACAAGCAAAGATTGTGTGTGTCATCGGGTGTCAAATAACACAGACATGGATGCACTCACTGTCTAAACACTTTGCTAGTAGTCGCCATGAGAAAGATTGGTCTTGCACGTTCAGATGCATGCTTCAACCAGAACAATTTATGAAGGTGAAGAAGAGAATGAAGTGTTCACCCAGCACCTATTTATCCATAGTTGCACCGGTAGTGGCGTCAGAGGCTATCGCCGGCCAACTTGTTGGTGTTTTTTCAATGTATGCTTCAGACACGGGTCACAATGAGGCGTTCCCCATAGCGACCCCTAGAGAACACAGTTCGAAGTTCCCTTGAAAAGGAACTAAAACCGCATGCAAACATTTCCAGAATGTCCACGAGCCCATGAGTTGTAGATCCTTAAGGTGTGGTGAAGTTCACTGTAGAGTTGTTCATTTCCTCCTTGTTTTCTCGAAATCTCACAAAATTTGTAATTAGTTGCAACAGTTATTTACTGGAAGACAGAAGAGTATTTGTTCCAAGCAAAAAGCAGAAACAAATTAACTTTTTTAAATGTAACTTTTTTTATTAGGCTTCTTTTTCCAGTTGCTCATAGCTCATATTTTAAATCCACATTATCAATTTTTTCCAATATTAAATTACTTTCATATCTAGGAGATGTTCATTGAAAATTATATATAAATTATATATAACACATATATCAAAATCATAAATTCTACACAATACTTTAACTTTTTTTTTTTTTTTGCAATTCCCAAAATGGCAACAAAATTATTTAACTTACTCACAATATTACTGAATGGAAAACAAATCAATCAATAAGGACAAGTTGGTCACCTGAAGAGTGTCCGGTCTCAGTCTCAGTCTCAGTCTGTGGGTGTAAATGATAGTCTGTGCTGTTTTTGTAGTCTCACTTTACAGCTGTCACAAGGATATATGTGCACAGCTTCATATATAGCACATCACATGATACAAAACATATGCAAACATATGAAGCATTCATGGAATTAAAAATGATTGATAGGTGTTTATTGAAATGGATTAAAACATTTGAATACAACTGAGAAACTGTGTGCATTTGTTTCTTTGGACCAACTTAACTACAGAAATGAAATTACATATACTGTATAAAGGACATAACATTCAAAGACTTTCAGTTGTCTATAATTTATATTGTCCGTGTTACCTCTATAGAGTCTTACCTCTAGCGAACAAAATAACATTAATAATAATAATTTATGTATTTTATTTAAAACAACCACATCTAATAAACACATAAGAAAAGGCTTAATGTTTATCTTAAAACATACACAAACATAAAATGACTGTATGGACAAATGTTATTTTTAAGTGGTGGGGTCAGTGGACCCATCTAAATAAAAGTGAATAAAGGAGAGTTACACTAACATATGCAAGGATCATGAACTCAAAAAAAAAAAGGTTCAGTTCAGCTGGATAAATCAATAATAATATGTTATGCTGTTAATACAACTGTAATTCAATCAGGACCACTTCCATCAAGTATATTTATGACAATTATATTGCATACAGTTAGTGTTGGCGGTATGGTTATCTGGGCAACACTCTGCACGCCTGTCCATGCAGCCATGCTTGGACAGAGCGGGGAGAGCAGCAAGAAAACCCCCCTGGGGTACAGAACAGAACCATTATATGCATAGATAATTACAATTCACAATTACATGAGTTGTAAATGAAATGTGATAGAGACTGCTTCCGATGAAGAGACTGTAAAGAAAGAACAAAGTTAGATCGGATTACAGTTTCACTTGGTGGAGTTGGGGTTGGACGAGGGAGTTAATTGCAAGCAGCGATGCGATGGAAGAGATGATGAAGAATGGGAATTTAAATAGACCGCATGTGATAGGTGTCAAGACTGGATCAGGAACAGCTGACTGTTGGCTGATGCAAGCGTGACTAACGTGGCCTGACTATATAGTCTAAAAAAGAAAGATTAGTTATTTGATTAGGTAATACATTTATTAGTATATCTACTTAGGAACAGAGGCAGGATAGATTTCCGGTCCTGGTGCAGATAAAAAAACAGGCTGAACAAAACCAAAATAAGATTCATAAGCTTTATTGGCAGGTATGTTTACATATATAAGGAATTTATAGAAGCTTCCACGGCACAAATATTACAAGACACTGATAAAAAAAAAAATGTGTGTGTAAAAATGTGTGTAAAAAAAAAATACACAATATACAAATAGACAATAGATGGTATTGGTTGTACAGGTATGTTATATAAAAATGCAAGGAAATGTGAATATCAAGTATGGTGTTTAAAACATATAGATGTACTGTATAAATAGCATTGTGAACATTAAAACAACCAACATTAAATAAGCCAAACAAGTGAGAAAAAGTGCATGTATAGTTCAACCAATTCGATGACGACTTCGAAAACTTCCAAATTGTTTAAAATTTTGACTACCATAAGCATCAGACATTCAGCCAAAGGCGTGGGTGTGATGTCTGAGGCTGAGACTAAGATCCAGTAGTGTTCATCCAGGCCACAGTGCAGCAGATCACTCTGTATCTGAGAGGTTTGTACTTCAGAAAGGTTACAGGATGAATCACTGCCAGGTATCACTCAATACACATCAGACACTGAAGCAGAGGATGGCCAGTGAGGCCTAGACCTAATAAAAAGTCTGTTAATGTTGTGAGATGAAATTTTTTTTTTTTAACTTTTTAGTTGCTGGATAAGTGTTTTTTCTCCAATAAAAATGCATTATGTGCTTACTGACATTGACTTTGTTTTATGTTGTATTTTGTTTAGATATACACAACAACAGAAAAAGGACAGGATTGGGGCAAACACTTTTTCACACTTTTTCATACAGACCAAAAGCTTGGACACACCTTCTCATTCAAAGAGTTTTCTTTATTTTCATGTCTATGAAAATTGTAGATTCACACTGAAGGCATTAAAAACTATGAATTAACACATGTGGAATTATATATGGAATTATATACTTATATATCTGCTAAATGAATAAATCTAAATGTAAAATATACATAACAAAAATGTGTGAAAAAACTGAAAATATGTCATATTCTAGGTTCTTCAAAGTAGCCACCTTTTGCTTTGATTACTGCTTTGCACACTCTTGGCATTCTCTTGATGAGCTTCAAGAGGTAGTCACCTGAAATGGTCTTCCAACAGTCTTGAAGGAGTTCAATATATATATATACTGTATATATATTGTGGTGAGTCTGCTGCCTCCCCCCGATTATCATCAGCACCCTGTCCCTTACATTACTTTGGAGAAAAGTGTCAAATTGATTGAGAAAAACTGTAAATGTAAAATAGCACTACTGCTATATATAAGGTAAAATTATTTCACTTGTTAAGATGGAACAATTAAAAGTTTTATAGAGAGCAAAAACAGAAGAGTTTATCAGGCCGGTGCAAATAAAGAATAGGCTGAACAAAACCAGCCAGCACATAACAAATAAATCCAAAAGAAAAAAGTTCCTTTATAAACTGTTGGCTGTGAATGAAAGAGAATCCTGATATAGTAAATGGAACATAAGTAAAAATCATGGTCACAGTAGTTATTAGAATGAGACAAAATGCTCTTCTCTTCATGTGGTTTTCCTCCTTTCTCTCTCTCTCTCTTTCTCCTGGTCCTGGCTGCTTCAGAGCCCAGAGAACAGTTACAAGACAAAACAACTGGATGAAGAGCAAGAGCACAAACTGAATCGAGTAGAACCACAAAAATATAATGATTTGTAAGATTACAGTAAACATACAACACAAGCAAGAGCCAAGAGTGATCATCCAAGCCCCAGTGCAGCAGATAACTCTATATCTGAGAGGTTTGTACTTACCTGGTACTTGTGCCAGGTAACACTCAACACACATCAGACCCTGAAACAGAGGACGACCAGCAATGCCTAGACCTAATAAAAACCATGTCAATGTTTTGAGGTGAGGAATCCAAAAACAACTATCAACTTTGCACACCAAACTATTCAAAAAGTTACCAATCTCTGAAACAGAGAGATTGAGGCTGAAGAATCCTGATGCAACTCCACTTCTTGTTCCTGTGATGATGAGCCATATAACATAAGCGTATACTGGGAAACCAAACAGTAAATTGATGCTGTAAATAAAAATGTCCAGTCTGTTCACTAACCGAAATGAATGAGTCATGGAGTTTGTAGATGCTTCAGATATGAAGTTTACTATAGAGTTATTCATCTTCTCTGTGTTTGTCTTCTCAGACAAAAAAAAAAAAAAAAACTCAAGAAATATATATAGAAAATAAAGCAACTGTGATCAAGAGGATGAGAAGTGAACAGTGAATTAGAATGCATGAAAAATGTATCAATATTTTCAAACAGTCTGCAATTCCACACAATTCTATTGATTGGAACATTTTGATATTAAATATAAAGCATTTACAGGTCATTATAATACAGGTAACTTTCATACATCACAGTGAGTCATTCTGTACTACAAAATACCCAAGCAACTGAATAACACGAGACAAATGCGGTAACACTTTATTTTATGGTATCTCAACTAGTTGGTTATCGGCATGCATATTAGTAGATTATTAGTCATTCATTAGTACTAATTAAGCACAAATTAATGCCTTATTCTACATGACCTTAATCTACATCTCTAATCATACCCAATACCTAAATTTAACAACTACCTTCCTAACTATGAATAAGCAGCAAATTAGGAATTTATGAGTAAAAATCGTAGTTACTGTAATAGTGAACAAGTGTTTCCTATTCTAAAGTGTTACCAAAAATGCAAACCAATATTAAATGACATGAAAACACAAAATGATCCTTGTAATTCAAAAAGTAGTGTTACTTACATAGTACACAATTTTTTTGTATTTCCCTTAAATTGCTTGAACATTCCTTTTTGTTTGTCACATATAACAAGTAGATCTCAACAGTCACCTGAAGACTGAATGTCTGCAAATCTCTGCACTGTTTTTTACTTCAGAGCTGTCACAAGAATATGTGCATGAACCAGATATGAAAATATGTCCATATATACAAATATTAGAAGCAAATATGAACTTCAAAATGATGGAAAGCCTTATCTTGACTTAACATTTATTACCAAGCAACATTTGAACAACATTTATGAACTGAAAATTAATTTCAATAACAAGGCTGAAAAAAAAGTTATTTAACTTGAGTCTGACAAACATCAGTCTTCTTTATCAGTCAGCAATGCCAGCAAATAACCATTACATTTAACCAGAATCTGAATGTAGAATGAGACAGTTTCATATAAAGCAGTATGCTGAACACTTACAATGCTTTATTTACATTCATGAAGTAAATTACCATTTTGACAACAACATAATGTCAGATCATACACTACAATACAATCAGGGAGCATTTAAAACATGGCTTGATTAGTACATCTCTTTAGAGAAGAATACACATTTTTACTCTATAAACGTTATCATATTTCACATTGAATTAAGACTGAATTTGTTTACCAAGCTGTATGTGAATAACATTTATCAACTGTGTGTGTACATGTTGTTATTGTTATATAATTTTATTTTGATGGGCTAAAAACAGTCTGTCAATTCAAATAGTCCTAAACAGTCAAAAATCTAAAACTGCCCTGTACAGGTGCAACACATTTAACACCTGCAGTCTGACAGTAAGTAATTATGTGGTACTGCATGCTCTGTTAAGTCTTTGTTGGGTGTACTATTTGATAGCAGTCTTTCATTTAAGTTCACATCTTTAGCATTTGTAAAACCTCATTTTCCTTTTTAAAAATATATCTTAATTACAATATACTCTCAAAGTTAATTCATACATTCATGAACTCAAGGCTTGATTACTGTAATGCTTTACTGGATGGTTGTCAATATGCATGCTTAATAAACCAACTCCAGCTGGTCATCGCGAACACAAAACGATTCTTTCAATTCAAATAAAGTCGTTTTGACTTACATAGCCTGTGTTTGCATGGAAATACAGATGGCTTTCACACTCTTACAGTTTTCACAAATTTTAATATCTATCACTACAACAATATGGTAGATCTCAATAGTCACCTGTAGAATGAATATTCACAAATCTCGGCACTGTGTTTTACTTCTCAGCTATCACAATATACGGTATGTGCATGAATCAGATATGAAAATATTAGTTATGTTACAATAGTTATTTATAAGTTAATCCAAATTTAAAAAATCTAGCCTTATGTGTCTGCAACTTAGTTCTAATTGAAAATTGCATGTTAAATTATTGTATAATTTAACATGCATTATTGTATAATATATTATAATATATATTAATGATAGCAAATGCCACTTTATGGGACCATTTGTAACCATCAAATTGGTTACTGTATATTGCATAGAAAGGTTTGTGGCTTCATTATTTCGTGAATAATACTTATCACTAGTAAAGAGTACAAAATTGTGAGTTTTATATTTTATCTCCAATTGAAGACTTGAGAAAAGCCTTGGCTGACTTATCTTGATTTGACCGCCAAGCAACATTTGAACATGATTTATCATCTGGACATTAAATTCAATAATAAGACTGGAATTCTTTTTTTTATATAATCTTTGTTTGACAAGCGAAAAACATCAGTTTTATTAAACATTTATAACACTGGCTTATGCAGGTGCAACACATTCATAACCTCTGATGCAAATTTGTTAGCGTGTCAGATCCACTGTAAGCTATATACAGTCTCTCTGTGTCATTTCATTTTACCTTCAATGAAATAAAATCTGTGGCAGTCCTCTAAATTAAAAAAGGCAATGTTGCAATGGTCCAGCAAATAACAATTTCATTTACCCAGAATAGAATTTATCTGAATGCAAAATGAGACAATCAAGGGTTTTATTCATGAGTAAATAAGTGAGGTGGACGATCTCTCTAAATAAACAACAATAAATGACAGGTTAATATTCACATGTGCAATATATGTGCATGGCTACAAATCACAGAAAACATCAGACACGCAAATATTTATTAAACTAAAAATTACTTCGAAAAAGACAGTCTTATCTAAATAGTTATATATAGAAAATGATATGTTGAATGCTTAAAACACTTTATTTACATTCAAACAGTAAGTGACAATTTTGACAATCATGTAATGATATAATCAGATAATGCTTTGAATACAATCACAGAAGACAATCAAGTGACTTTATTTATCTAGTTATACAGTAGTATTTCTCTTTGTTGAAGAACACAAATGTTTGCTCTATAATCATGTTTTCATATTTTGTTTTCATATTTTGTTTATCCGACATAGCTTGTTTATATTGACATGAAATTAAAATTCTTTAAAAAGCAACATTTCAATAACATTTATCAAATGAAAATTAACTTAAACTTGACAAAAATGAGTATTGTAATAAAATCTCTAAAAATATAGACAGTCATCTTGCACAACCACCACCGGTTGCTGTTGTTTCTCTCAATGACATATGCTCACGTTAACACGTTTTGATGTCTTAGAATCAATTTCCCTGCCAAAAGATGTTTAAAAAGGTTCAGTAACTGAAATGGGAAAGACTAAATAATGTTTTATAGAGAGCAAAGACAGGAGAGTTTTCCAACACGCTGCAGATAAAGAACAGGCTGAACAAAACCAGCCAGAGAAAATCAAATAAAACTAAAAAAAAAAGTTCCTTAATATAATGTTGGCTTACAATGACAAAGAATGTTGAAATAGAAAATGGTGCATACATAATAATCATGGTCACAGTAGTTATCAGAATGAGATGAAAAGCTCTTCTCTTCATGTGGTTTTCATCCTCTCTCTCTTCAGAGCTCTGGGAACAGCCAGAAGACAAAACAACTGGATGGAGAGGAACAGAAGGAACTGCAGTGAAAAGAACCACAGATATACAATGTAGTATGAGATTATAGTAAAAATGCAACATGTGCAAGATACGAGAGTGATTATCCAGGCCGTGGTGCAGCAGATTACTATATCTGAGAGGTTTGTACTTCAGAAAGGTTACAGGATGAACCACTGCCAGGTAACACTCAACACAGATCAGACACTGAAACAGAGGACGACCAGTGATGGCGAGTCCTAATAAAAACAAAGTTAATGTCTTGAGATGTGAAAACCAAATGAAACTAGCAAGTATAGAGAGCAAGCAATTCAGACAGTTAGAAATCTCACAAATAGCGAGATTGAGGTTGAAAAACTCTTGCGCAACTTTTCTTCCTTTTCCTGTGATGATGAGCCTTAAAACATAGGAGTTCATAGGAAGACCAAACAGCAAACTAATGCTATACAGAAGAATGTTAATTTTGTCCACTATCTAAAAGTAATCACGTTACTCCTCTCCTCATTAGGTTACACTGGCTACCAGTAGCCGCTCGCATCAAATTCAAGGTACTGATGCTAGCCTACAAGACGACCACTGCCACGGCACCAACTTACCTAAACTCACTGGTTAAATCTTATGTGCCCTCCAGAAGTTTGCGCTCTGCAAGTGAACGACGCCTTGTGGTGCCATCCCAAAGAAGTTAAATAATCACTCTCACTGACCTTTTCCTGGACTGTGCCGAGCTGGTGGAATGACCTCCCAATCTCTATTCAACAGCAACAGTCTTCACTTTCAAGAAGCATCTAAAGACTCATCTTTTTCGCCAGCACTTAACCAACTAACAATAGCACTTTTCCTTTTCTTGTCTTATCATTTATTAAAAAAAAAAATAAATAAATAAATAAAAAAACTTGGCTATGCGTTCTGTACAGACTAACTGAGACTTGTCATGGCACTTGTATACTGTTGTTGTTCTCTTGTTGACCTGACTGCTTCTATTGTTCTCATTTGTAAGTCGCTTTGGTTAAAGGCGTCTGCTAAATGATTAAATGTAATGTAAATGTAATCAGTCATGGAGTTTGTAGATGCTTCAGATGTGGAGAAGTTCATTGAGTTATTCATCTCCTTTGAGTTTGTTTTCTCTGTTCAAAAATTACATAGATTTACATAAGTAAACTTAAATACAGTGAAAATGTAATTCAGATTGCATGAAACACGTTTAAAGGTTCTTAAACAGTGTATAATTCAGCAGTTGTAAACAAGAGAACGTTTTAATATTGAATACTAAAATTTACAGGTCATTATTATATGTCACTTTTACACATTAAAGTAAGTCATTCTGTACAGCACAATAGCTAAGCAACTTAATAACACAAGACAAATGCAATCCAATATTAATAGACTTATGAAAATCAACAACATATACAGTAACAAGTAGATATCAACACTCACCTGAAGATGTGTATAAATCTGTGATGTAGACTGTAGACTGACTTCACAGTCACCATAGAATATGCATGAACCAGATATGAAAATATTAGAAGCAAATATGAGTGTAGACCGGAAAACTAATGCTGTGCAAACAGATGTTCACTGTTTCCACTGGACTGAGTTGTGGAGAATGTAAATGTTTCAGGTGAGGTGAAGTTCACTGTAGAGTTGTTCATTTCTGATTTTGTCTTCCCTGCTCAAAACCTAAGAAATATATAAATAAATATAACAGCTGTGACCAGTCAGAAGCAGTAAGTGAAAATTCAGACTGTTATAAAACAGCCTTAAAAAAAAATAAATAAATAAATAAATAAATAAATAAATAAATAAATAAATAAATAAATAAATAAATAAATAAATAAATAAATAAATAAATAAATAAATATATATATATATATATATATATATATAATCCTACCCAATACCTAAATTTAACAACTACATTACTAACCAGTAATAAGTAGCAAATTAGAATTTTATTGAGGGAAAAGTCGTAGTTAATAGTGAACAAGTGTTCCCTATTCTAAAGTGTTACTGAATTGGAATACAGAAACTAAATTTGGAAATTTGGATGATTTGTTAAATGCAGCAAAATCAATAACCTGTGATTCTTTAATTAACTTTAACTTTTATTTAAACGACAGAAAGAAAAAGAAAAGATTTATAAAATTTTCACTGACCAACTTAAATGTATTTTGTAATACCCACAGTGGCAGCTGGCACACCTAAAAATAGATGCTGAATTATTTTTTATAGTCTCAATAAAAAAATGTTTACTAAACTTGGGCTATTGTTGTTTACTTAGAATATATATATATTTTTAAATCAACCCTTTCACTCGTAAGTTACAAATATTTTAACTGACCCCTTGTTTCCAATGGCAACGCGTCATGATTGTCACGTGACACACCGCAGCCACTAACAGATGTATCGGTATTTGTTTTATTTAGTTTTTCATTTTTTATTAAAATATATACACAAACTTGCTTACCATGCCAACTATCTGCTATTCCGATTCTTCGTTTAAAAACCTTTATAAATTATCTTGATCTATAACGAGATGAGCGCTGCAGTTCAGAGTCCTGTCAGCCGGATTTTACGTAGGCCTACAGCACTTGAATTCCCCAGTTTCTCCCGAAATACATGAAAGTAAGTGGCTGTTGCACTGGACGAAGAATAGAGTAAACTTTATTGTTCTGCTATGTGTTTCTGGTATATGAATAAAACACATCGCCAAATTACATTTGATTAGATAGTTTTTGCTGCTTCCATAGACATCAGTGTGTATTTTACAAACTACCAATGTATTTTTTTACTAGTGATTATGTATATTTAAATGTATGAAACCTAAAATAAACATTATGTGGTTGAAAACACTGCATATTAATTGTGATATATGACAAGCGCTGAGCGCGTCCGTCTCCATCTCTGGCTCAGTGCCAGCCAACGCACGAAAGCTGTTTGAATCTGGCAGATCTGTGATGCCACTGAACATTCTAAATCATACTCTCAGGGGCACAAAAATAAGAATCCAATATATGGTGCAATAATGCTAAAAATGTTAAAATGTAATTTACATTTTAGATTATTTTTGTTAAAACATATCTACCGACATTCGGACTGCCAACCAATCAGCAAACAGCTAGCAATATGTCGCAGAGCTCCTTTCTTAATTTTTTTTTAGCAAAAAAACTCGGCTTGATGGACAGCCGGACACAAGGCCTAATGTTACACCTGATGAGGATGTTTCTCCCTCCCTGGGCCCAACATCAACAGACAGTGTTGCCAGATTGGAAATGTCCAAGTATCGTACCAGAAGTTCAAAATTATCGTATTTGGAAGAAAATTATTACATTTAACAATTAACTATAACTACATTTTGACACAGCCTGCAAATTACCACTAGAAGTAGGGTTGGATGGAAGCAGTGCGACAAAAATACTATCCCATAATTTTGCACAGTAATCTGACAATAAATGTGGCACACCCAGATTTCCATATGCACACCCAGAGTCTCTTTTCTGGCTACACTACTGCTGTAACACTCCAGAATGTTGGGAAAGAGGCAAAATAAAAGTTTTGAAAATTATATACATCTAGAATCCAACAAAAATAATATTCTGATACTCTATTAGTAAAAACAATGTAGTGTTGGCTTATATAGCCTACGTTCATACAGAAAATATCAAGTCGTTTGTTACCTGAATACTGAGTCTCTCTGGATTTATATAAATCTCTGTGCTGTCTTTTGTTTGTGACTGAATTCACAGCTGTCACCTAAATATATGTGCATGACTTCATCTGATACACATCACATAAAACATCAGATATGCAAATATCTAATTAGTAAATATTTAATTAGAAAAAACATCTGAATGAACTCATGTAGAAAATGATATGTTGAAAATTTGCAATACTTTATTTACCTTCACACACGACCATTTTGACAATCATAATGTGACAAAATGCAGAAAATAAAAACAGGGAGGGGCAAGAAAAATTACTTGATTGTCTAATGAATCATGTTTATTCTGTTTAGAAGAACTTCCAACCAGGAAAATTTTCCAACCCGGTTCAGATAAAGAACAGGCTGAACAAAACATGCCAGCACGTTACAAAAAAGGCCAAAAGAAAAAAGTTCCTGAATATAATGTTGTGTCAGAATTAAAGAGAATCCTGAGATAGTAAACGGAGCATAAATAATAATAATGCTCACAATAGTTATTGAAATAAGACGAAATGCTCTTCTCTTCATGGGGTTTTCCTCCCCTCTCTCTCTCCCTCTCTCTCCTGGTCCTGTCTGCTTCAGAGCTCTGAGAACAGCCACAAGGCAAAACAACTGGATGGAGAGGAAGAGAAGGAACTGCAGTGAGAAGAACACTTCAGAAATATAATCTGAGACTTTAGGACACATGCAGTAGAAACAGGAGCCAAGAGTGATTATCCAGACCACAGTGCAGCAGATCACTCTTTTTCTTAGAGTTTTGAATTTCAGAAAGGTTACAGGATGAACCACTGCCAGGTAACGCTCAACACAGATCAGACACTGAAACAGAGGACGACCAGTGACGACAAGTCCTATCAAAAACTCTGTTAATATTGTGAGGTATGAAAACCAAATAAATTTAACAAGTATACAAGACAAACTATTCAGACAGTTGACAATCTCACAAACAGAGAGATTGAGGATGAAGAACTCTGATGCAACTCCACTTCCTGTTCCTGTGATGATGAGCCATGCAATGTAGGAGTGTGTAGGAAGACCAACCAGGAAATTGATGCAGTGCATACAGATTTCCAGACTTTCTCCTAGCCCGATGAACTGAGTTGTGGAGTTTGTGGAAGATTCAGGCGAGGTGAAGTTCACTGAAGAATTGTTCATCTCCTCTGTTTTTGTCATCTCAGCTCAAAACCTCAAGAGATATTTAAATAAACATAGCTGTTGTGATCAATAGAAAACAAGAAGAGAACATTCAGAATATTAAACAAACCAATGTTACTTTTCAAACGGTGTGCAATTCTACAATATTCCAATATTAAATATTTAACATTTACAGCCAAGTCATTTTAATGCAAGTCGCTTCACATCCAAATAACATCAAATAAATGCAATCCAATCAACTCATTCAATAAGTTCTATATCAGTCGTGTTTTATTTAAAAATAGAACCATCACTTACATTCTCATAGACTTCTTCCAGTAAACACAACTAAAATATTTAAAATTAGTAAGCTGAAAGCACGAAGTTTAATAAAAAGTTGATCACCTGAAGAGTGAATGTCCAGCTTCTATGGCTTATATATAAATCTCAGTGCTGTGTTTTGTAGACTGAATTCACAGCTGCCACAAGAAAATATGTGAATGACTTCATCTGCTACACTATACATCACATAAAACATGCTTAAACTTATCTGCTCATAAACCTTATACAATACATAATATTCACAGCAAAATTGAATATAAATGCGCTGAAAGCAAGGAATTATTAGCATTTGTCACCTGAAGAGTGAATGCCCAGTCTTTCTGGATGTACTGTACATGCATTTCTGCGCTGTGTTTTGTAGACTGCCTTTGAAGCTGTCATAAGAATGTCATATGTGGATGACTTCATCTGCTACACGTTAAATAAAACATTAGATATGCAAATATTTATGACATTATTTATATACACAAGAATTTAAAAAAGAATAATAATTTTTAATTTGATTTCGAATCTGCAGCCTGTTAACACTGTACAAACTGAAACTAATTACTATTGTTATAATTCTTGTTTAAAAAAAATGGTTGATTGGGAAAACAGTAATGAATTAATTTATGAATCAGTCACATTTCTGAACTGGGATAAAACCTCACCACAGTCCTGTTCATGTTTCAGAAAATATTGAACTTTCTTTTAGTTCCACACAGTAGACACCTCACACTTAAACATCTGCAAAATATGTAAGCAACATGACCGTCATAAAATGTGAACTTATACAACAGTTAATTTACAATAAAACTACAATTTCTCAGCCTCTTACGTGATGTAATGAAAGGAGTAAAGACTAAGAAAAAGTTGATTTCATTGTGTAATGAAGAAGCTCTGCTTCTCTTTAGAAGAATATAAAAGTGTGTTAAAACAATGTGTTTAAATTAGATGTATTTATAATTTCATCTGATTGCCTACGATTAAATTTGATCTTGACAAGCAATATTTAAATATTTATCAACTGACCCTTATTAAACTTTAATAGGCTCAAATAAAAAATAAATAAATAAATAAATAAATAAAAACAGAGAGATTGAGGATGAAGAACTCTAATGCAACTCTGAATTAATATCAAATATAGACATTTGATATTAAAGGGACAAGAGCAACTTGAAAAGGATGGACAGTCTTGAACAGTGGGACAGTCAATGATTTTATGAAAATTCAATGAATTTTCCCAGTCTCTCTGGATGTATATATATTTCTGTGCTGTTTTTTATATTGACTTTTAAGCTGTCATAAGAATATACAGTATGTGCATTACCTCAAACACTTCACATAAAACATCAGACTTGCAAATATTTATGAAAATATGTTATTTGTATGAACAGGATTAAAAGACAAAGCATTCCCATTCATTGTGGAAACTGCAACCTGGTACACTGGACTAAACACTGAAAACTAGATCAATGAAAACCACTGATAACTATAATTTTAAAATGTAATCTAAAATCTTAAAATGGGTCCTATAATGCACCGATAACCAGTGAAGAGATGCTAGGACCAGGGAAATGATTTCCTTTCATACAATTTTATTTAACTGTTAAAATTGATAAAACAAGATTTAGTAATTTAGGATTTAATTTAATTTACATTTATAATAACCATATCTGATAAACACACTCAAAACAAATTTAATCTTTATGGAAATAAAAAAGAACAAACAAATGTACAGCTATTAGTCAGTTTGTGTTTGTGTTGCTCTAAACAAACAGTGAATGACAGAGAGACGCATTATGATCTGAGCCACTTTACACTGAAAATACAGCACAGTAGCCACATGTGAAGCTTCATTAAATATATATTAACATTTTCGGGTATCATTAACACTAACGCAATTAAATTCATTTAAAAAGAGAGTTTTCCAACCCGGTTCAGATAAAGTACAGGCTGAACAAAACCAGCCAGTGCATAACAAAAAAAAGCAACAGTGAAAGGTTCCTGAAAATAAACTCGAGTCAGAATAAAATGTAACCCTGAGACAATATACGGCACATATGTGATAAACATGCTCGCAGTAGTTATCAGAATCAGATAAAATGCTCTTCTCTTCATGTGGTTTTTCTCCTCTCTCTCTCTCCCTCTCTCTCCTGGTCCTGACTGCTTCAGAGCTCTGAGAACAGCCACAAGACAAAACAACTGGATGCAGAAGGAGAGGAGGAACTGCAGTGAGAAGCAGCATACATAAATATACGAGTTACATGAGACCATAGTAAACCAGCAGCACAAACAGGAGCCAAGAGTGATTATCCAGACCACAGTGCAGCAGATCACTCTGTATCTGAGAGGTTTGTACTTCAGAAAGGTTACAGGATGAACCACTGCCAGGTAACGCTCAACACACATCAGACACTGAAACAGAGGATGACCAGTGATGCCTAGTCCTAATAAAAAATATTGTAAAGTTTTGAGACTTGAAAACCAGCGATCAAGTACATGAAGAAAAATGTTTAGAGTATTGGGCAGCTCACAAACAGAGAGATTGAGGATGAAGAATTCTGATGCAACTCCACTTCCTGTTCCTGTGATGATGAGCCAGATGATATAGAAGTGTGTAGGAAAACCGAACAGGAAATTGAAGCTGTGCAGACAAAGATCCAAAATTTTTAGCAGCCCAAGGTGTTGAGTTGTAGAGAATGTAGATGATTCAGGTATGAAGTTATCTGTACAGTTAATCATCTCGTTTCTGATCGTCTCTCGGCTCAAAATCTCACAGAAAATGTAGGCTTTCTATCAAGAAAAAAAAAGGTTACCACTACATGAACCTAAATTTGCATGCACTTTCAAAGCTATTATGAAAGATTTTACACCATGATTTGTATATCACCAAAAATTGGTGTTCCCAAATTAGCACACAAAAAGTTTATTCATGTATTGTTGTTTTTTGGAAAAACGTGTTATACTGTACAAAATATATTTATTTATTTTTTATTTTTTTAAGTCTCTGGGAATATACCTAGAGTGCATAAATAAAATGTCACTTCACTTTTGTACCTTATTTACTCCCATAAATGAGATGTTTTAGTACCTAATATATATATATATCAGTACATTTTGAAAGATTACCACCCCATTGGCAGCTTTCGTATCTTCATGGTCTGCATATAAAATGCTGGCATTAATTATCTGATTTCAGAAAAAAATCAAAGCTGCTCTCCCATTTCAACAGAACAGAATAGTTTTTCAAACCAATTTTAGAACTGCTTATGATGAATACAACATAAAATGCTCAATATGATACTCACCTCAAGCACAAACAGTCTCAGAATAAGTTGCATGAAGTTAAATATAGTATAGTTTAGTAAACCGGTCAATCAGGAACAATTCCCAATTTTTACTTTTATATATTCTTGTTTTATCATAATTCAGACTGTGTGAAAAGAAGTCAAAGATACAAGATTTAAAGATATTCTAAATGATATTCTATGATACACTTCAAAAGGTCCCAATTCTAGTATCCAATGTCTACATTCATATAAATCTCATAATCTATTGAATTAGCGAATAAGTGGAATTTTATCACCTGAAAAGTGAATATCCAGTCGCTCTGAATGTGTATGTATAAACCTGTGCCATGTTTGGTAGACTTCACAACTGTCACAAGCATATACTGTATGTGTATGACTTCATCTGCCTTACAGCATAAATCATCATATATTCAAATATATTAGTTAAACACAATGTTCAAAAAGACAGTCATATATCTTACTAAACATTTGAATGGAGTAATACTGACTCAATTGAATTTAAAATTGTTAACCAATGCACATGTCTACACAATATTTAACTGACTCACATATTCAATATCAAGGGCAACAACAACAACAGTAAATGAAAAAGCTAACGGCAGGCCAGTGCTGATTTATTTTTATTTTTTTTACTAAATAAAAAATGACAGACTTGCTTCAGCAGACTGGCAGCAAACTAGATCCAAGTTTATGTAGAACAATCAAATGTACAACTATAAGTTCGTTTTTGATGGTGGATCATTTTTAATAAACATGCAGACAGTCACTCAAATCGATCAGATATTTAATGATCGATTTGAAAAGGGAAGGTTTGGTTTTCCAATACATGATGAAATTATGTTGTGATTAAATTTTAGTTCCAATGAAATAATCTCCGGGCAAGCATCAAAATTTCAAAAAATATGTATATTGATAAAGCAATTTAATGCTAAAATAAAAATACAAATAAATAAATCACTGTTATGGTTCCAAATAGTCTAGGGGAGGATCGCAACAGAAATATATGGCTGGTGGTGAATGAATGTACAATAGCAGAGAAAACCCCATCTCCAAACCCAGAATGACTACAATAACCCAAACAATCATGATAAAATGCTACAAAAGTGAGACAAAAAGTACAACAACAAAAAGTAGAATGTCTGTTGAGCGGCCATCAAAAAAGAATGTTAGTTATATTATAATATTAAGCAAACAGTCTACTTATTCTCAAATGAGTGCTAGTTAACATGTAGTTGCAAAGTTATTTATAGGTAGCTGAATGTCTAAAGTGGACTATCAAAATAAAGTGTTACCCAAAACCTTATGGCTCTGGATGTAACAACCACAAACAAATAAAATCTATGAGCAATAACCATATCTAATGAGCACACAGAATGGAGTTAAAGTGGCTGTAAGAAGTCTCTGAGGTGGTTTAGTAAGATCTAAAAATGTCATGATTTATGGAAAATGAAGACAGGAGAGTTTTCCAGCCTGGTTCAGATAAAGAACAGGCTGAACAAAACCACCCAAAAGAAAACAAAATAATCCAACTGTAAAAAGTTCCGGAATATACAATTTGCTTAGAATGAAAATCAATCCTGAGACAATCAATGGCACATAGAGAACAAACATGTTCACAGTAGTTATCAGAATGAGATAAAATGCTCTTCTCTTCATGTGGTTTTCCTCCTCTCTCCCTCTCCCTCTCCCTCTCTCTCCTGGTCCTGGCTGCTTCAGAGCTCTGAGAACAGCCACACAGCAGAACAACTGGATAGAGAACAAGAGGAGAAACTGCAGAGAGAAGAAATATGAATAAAAATAAAACAAGACTAAAGTAAACATGCTGAACAAACAGGATCCAAGAGTGATTATCCAGGCCACAGTGCAGCAGATCACTCTGTATCTGAGAGGTTTGTACTTCAGAAAGGTTACAGGATGAACCACTGCCAGGTAATACTCAACACAGATCAGACACTGAAACAGAGGACGACCAGTGATGCCTAGTCCTAATAAACAATCAGTTATTGTCCTGAGAACTGACCAATAATCCATTAGAGAGAGTAAAGAATTAAGAGAGTTACCAATCTCACAAACCGAGAGATTGAGGATGAAGAACTCTGATGTAGCTCCACTTCCTGTTCCTGTGACAATGAGCCATAAAACATAAGAGTGTGTAGGAAAGCCAAACAGAACAATTAAAATGTCCAGAATCTTCATTAGCACCAAGTTAAGAGTTGTGGAGTTTGTAGATGCTCCAAATGTGGTGTAGTTCACTGTAGAGTTATCCATCTCCTTATCTTATCTCCTTATCCTTATTCCACAGCTCAAAAGCTCACAGATAATGTAAAACTTCTATGAAATAAAATGGACAGGATAAGGTTAGAGATTCACAAAGAAAAAGAAAAAAAAATCATAATTTGCTAGTAATGTCATTCCAAAAATGTATTACTGCCTTTTTTCTGTGGAACTGTCATTTTTCATATAATGAAAGACAAACAGGTCATTGTTGTTCGGACTCCAACCTTCTTCAAAATGTCTATATTTTGTGTTTCACAGAAGAATATGATGACATAATTTTAATTTTTTACCTTTAAACATAATGATCATCTTTTCCCAAATCAGTTTTCAATATATAGAAACTGATTTGATTTCAGCAATTATTTGACTATATTAATGCTGGCAGGGCAAGCTGATGATGATGATTATGATGAATGCAATATAAAATGTTCACTTTGATCCCATTTATGACTATCAAGCAGTATCAGACTTCACAAACAGATTGAGTGATACAAAGTTAAAACAAGTAAACAAAAACAGTAAGATCTGCAGTAATAAATAATACACTCTAGAGTTACTTTTAGAGTATGCATTCATATAGAAAATGTGTTACCTTAAGAGTGAATGTCCAGTCTCTGTGCATGATCCTGTAAATCTCTGTACTGTGGTTTGTAGACTGACTTCACTGCTGTCACAAGAACATTTGTTCATGATTTCACTTAATCTACACGTCAAATAAATCATAACATATGCAAATATTTAAAGTGAACAAAAATAATTTTGATAAATATTGAGTAAACACTGGAACCAAATGATTTTGGATTTGAAATGGTTAAACAAGGCATATTTTATACAATATTTGACTAATATGAGAGGTACACGATTTGCTTTGTATTATTACTACATCTGTAGTATGTACAAATGATATGAAATATGTACAAATTTAAATTATCACCAGTGGTGAATTACTCAATTAACTAATATATACCCAGCAACTTAAGCAACTTAAAACTGAGTCTCAAAAAAAAAAAAAGTAAGATAATATAAAACAATCGGGGGATATGTGGGTAAAATATTGAAATTGTCATATGGCTAAAGTAAAGTTTAATACAAGAATTTCTACATTTAAGGTAACAATTTCATTTATGTAGAGTTTTATTAGATAAACAAATGACAGACTGGCAGCAACCACATCTTATAAACATATGGAATGCAGTTAATTTGAATATGAGAAAGTCAAGTACTGATTTGTATAAGTAAGTGGGTGGATCACTCTGAATACTCAGAAAACTGAATGACAGAGAAACATTCTGGTAGCATAAATGCAAATATACAGGAAAGAGACAATTTGTTGTAAATTTGTTAAAAAAAAATCCAAAAATACATGCTAAATACATAACATGGTTTGATTCTGGTAATGTAAACAATTTAATGTTTTATGGAAAGCAGGGGCAAGAGAGTTTTCCAGTCCGGTGCAGATAAAGAACAGGCTGAACAAAACCAACCAGAACAAAACAAAAAAATACAGCAGTAAAAAGTTGGCTACAATATTGTTGTGTCAGTATAAAAGAGAATCCTGCAAAAATCAATGGCACATATGTAATACTCATGCTCAAAATAGTTATGAGAATGAGATAAAACGCTCTTCTTTTCATGTGGTTTTCCTCATTTCTCTCTTTCCCTCTCTCTCCTGGTCCTGACTGCTTCAGAACCCAGATAACAGCTAAACAGCAGAGAGAGAGTAAGAGAGAGAACTGAATCGAGAAGAAGCATACATAAATATAGAAATTAAATGAGAATAAATGGAACATGAAACACAAACAGGGGCAAGAAGTGATTATCCAGACTGCAGTGCAGCAGATGACTCTGTATCTGAGAGGTTTGCACTTCAGAAAGGTTACAGGATGAACCACTGCCAGGTAACACTCAACACAGATCAGACACTGAAACAGAGGACGACCAGTGATGCCTAGGCCAAATAAAAACCAAGTTAATTCCAAGAGTCTTGAAAGCCAAGGATGACCGGTACAGACTAAACAGAACAAGGAATTCAGGCAATAAACAATCTCACAAACACACTGATTGATCCTGAAAAAATCCGATGCAACTCCACTTCCTGCTATTTGACGATGAGCCATAAAACACAAGAGTTTATCAGGAGACCAAACAAGAAATGAATGCTGTACACACACTTGTCCAGAATGGTCACTGCTTCAAAGGATTGAGTTGTGCAATTTGTAGACGTTCCATATTTGGTGAAGTTCACTGTAGAGATGTTCATTTCTAGTGGGGGAGAGAAGAACTTTGGCAAAGAAATCTCAACTTTCTTTGAACATATTCATGTATCAAACTTTGCATGATAACCATTAAAACACTTATTATATCACCCATCTCCGACTCTCAAGTGCAATGAAGTTGAATTAAGTGTAGTGCTGTTGTAATTTAATAAAATGATCCAATTCAGGAAAGGATCACATTATTTGTGTTTTTAATATTTTTAAATGAACAAACTTGAGACAACAATTATTTATCAAAATTCTATATGACTCTATTCATAATAATAATAATAAGATGATAGATTATAATAACTATATAGTTATCTTATTTATATTGATTGTAAAAGTTTATCACCTGAAAATGTCCAGAATGTCCAGGCTCTCTGGATGTGTATAAATGTGTGCTGTGTTTTCTAGACTGACTTCACAGCAAAATATATCTGTGCATGATTGCTGTGCTACATATCATAAATAGCATCAGATGTGTAGAAGCAAATAAAGCTCAGATTAATATCTAATTTATTATAATAATTCATATAATAATTAGTAATTTAAATTATGTTTATGACCATAATCTTCATAAATCCAAAACTGACTTCAGAGTTAACCACCTGGTATGCAAATGATGAGTCTGGTAATCAAAACATTGACACGGGTGTAGATATAGACAATTATTATTAGTAGTAGTATTTATTATTATTATTTACCTGAATGTAAATACAATGGATTTGTATTTTTAGTGTTAAAAGAAAAAGGCACTGAAACACTTCAAGTTTGGTCTGTCAAAAAGGTGTAATTCATTAAGGATCTCTCAAAATACACAGTGCTCAATGAACACACTAACATGTTCTGGCACATTCCCATCCCATTAAACTAAAGTTATCAAACAGAAAATTATTAAGCAGTCTGATTTAGTAAAATATGACAATTGCAGGTTTTATGGGGAACAGAGACATGAGGGTTTCCCACCCCGGTGCAGAGAAAGAACCGGCTGAACAAAACCACCCAGAATAAAACAAATAATACCAATAGACAAAGTTTCATCAAAACTGTTTTGTGTCAGCATGTAAACGAATCCTGAAACAGTAAAGGGCATATATATCATCATCATGTTTATGGTAATTATTAAAATAAGATAAAATGCTTTTCTTTTTATGGGATTTTCCTCCTCTCCCTCTCTCCCTCTCTCTCCTGGTCCTGACTGCTTCAGAGCTCTGAGAACAGCCACAAGACAAAACAACTGGATGGAGAAGAGGAGAAGGAACTGAACCGAGTTTATGCATGCATAAATGTAGAAGTTAAGTAAGACTAAAGTAAATATGCTACACAAACAGGAGCAAAAACTAAAAAACCAGACCACAGTGCAGCAGATCACTCTGTATCTGAGAGGTTTGTACTTCAGAAAGGTTACAGGATGAACCACTGCCACATAACGCTCAACACACATCAGACACTGAAACAGAGGACGACCAGTGATGGAGAATCCTGCTAAAAAATATGTTAATAATGTGACACTTGAAAACCAAGAAATATTATCAAGCACAGTGAACAAAGAGTTCAGACAGTTTGCAATCTCACAAACAGAGAGATTGAGAATGATGAACTCTGATGCAACTCCACTTCCTGTTCCTGTGATGATGAGCCATATCACATAGGAGTGTGCAGGAAGGCCAAACAGAAAATTGATGCAGTGTACACTCAACTTTACACTATCCAATATCCCAATGGATTGAGCTGTGGAGTTTGTAGAAACAGCAGATGTGGTGAAATGTAATATCATTTAGATTTTTTTACATTTATACAACACTGAATTTACACAAAAATAATTACTAGGTACTAGTTTTTAAGTTATTGACTTAAAAACTACTAACACTCTTGTGGGATATTATGCAAGAATTTAATTCAGGCAAGACTACCTCTCTTTGGAAAAGGGAACATCTTCGATGATAATGCTGTCATATTTTATGTTGTTTTGTAATTATATATCATCTTATTTTAAGACATTATCACTGATAAACATGTATTTTTAATCTTCAGTAAAACTACGGTCACACTACGCTTCACACTAGCATGCAAAATTTCAGTGGACACTGACTGTAAAAGTGTAAAGGTGAAATTATTTGTGTTATAAAATGCAGCGGATCATAAAAGCACTAAAATTCTATTTAGCTGCTCACACACTTTAAAGAATAGCAGATAATGTTCATCCATTCAACTATTTTCAAAACATTCCTGAATTATTTAAAACATTTACATTCATATAGAAAATCTAATGAGAAGTCACCTGAGGAGTGAATATCCAGTCTCTTTGTATGTGCACAAATCTCTGTGCTGTTTTGTAGACTGACTTCACAGTCACAAGAATATATGTGTATGACTTCAAATGACGTCAGAACTTACACCAAATGCGCAAAAAGTAATATACAGTAATGTAATTTTGTAAAAATGACACCGCAGTCACATTTTTGAACACTTTATTTACATAAAAATACTTATACTAGTTTTACCTAACTTTTAAGTTACCAACTTAAAAACTTACTAACCATCTTTTTTGATAATGTGCAAGGATTAAATGCAGGCAAGACTTATAAAAAGGTGATTTGATTGAACAGACCCTACCTGTCTTTGGAAAAGAAAAGAAATTATCCTCGATGACAATGTTGTCATATTTTATGTTGTTTTCATCTGACAGCCAATGATTAAACTTATCTTGGGGTGACACTGAAATTGTTCAACAAAGCCACATTTATCAGCTGACCATTAACTATAACTAATACTAACAAAATGATAATTATAATCATTATTTGACATGTAGCCTATAAACGTCGATCTTCTTTCAACAGCTTTCATAAATCTGAATCTGGCCTGCACAGGTGCAACACTTATCACCTGTCATGCAAATGTATTTATCATTTGCCGATGATCCTCCATTTGGTAAGCACACACACACATATATATATATATATATATATATAATCTTATCTAATAAACCCCATCAATACCAAAATACCCCACAAATAATTTTTATAGCTTCTTGAAATTGCTACTTTTAAGGTATGAGCCAAAATGCTCTGTTTATATGCATGTCCCCTTTAAATGAAAATGAGCTGGTGGTGCCACTTCCCTTCCACTGTTGCCAATCTGTGGTATTCCTGCGGAATTCGGATACTTTAACACTTTTGCCGAGGATTGCATTTCATGTCCACGGGAGGGTTTTGTTGTGAAAACCTGGCAACCCTGCTCCCTTTTCAAAAGAGTGCAGAGCTTCAAGAACTCATGCTCACGTGCATAAGGGTGTTACGGTGATCATGTTACTGACAGGCATTGACAATTGTAACTTTAGCAACATTAGCCTTACAGAGAGCCAGTAATCTCTTTTGGAAAACAAAATATGATGCGTGTAGCTTACTTTGTCTGGAGTCTGGACATTTGCGCACAAAGCATTGGTATCGATCCCTCTTTCAGAAGCAATCTTTGCACAACTCCAGCACTGAACTGGTCCCTCATTTGTGAGGCAGTCGAGTCCAATGTAAAATGTTAGCACAAACTATAGGACTTTTCTGTTTTTTTCCGGAACATTTCATTCAAAAATGAAAGTTATCCACTGTGTCCTCAGTGGTCTATGGAGACTTCTATGTTTGTTGGTGCATCCCAACACATGACACTTTTAATGGCTCTTTGGTGCTGACATTGTACCTCCAGCAGCTACAGCAAGAGAACAGTAATGGCAGACCGCAGCTTCTCACTCAGGGCTGTGTATATGCTAATAGGGCAGAGAGCGTCACAAATGGGCGGAACTTTCACCAATTTGTCAAAACATTCAAATAAAAAATACTTTACATTTAGACTTCGTTTTCAGTAGATCAATTATTAATCAACTATTTTATTTCGGTCCTGACAGACTTTTCAAAAAATTCATAAATAAACAAAATTTCTGAAAAAGGTGTAGGCCGAAGCCTAGCTTATTATGCTACCCTTAACTGAGGAGCGAAACTTTTTACTAAGTTAGATAATACAAGATAAACAACGTTATATAAACATTTCCCAAAATCTACACACATAATTCAAAATAAACACATCAAAAATACAAATTCCAGCTATTACTTCAATATTTTAACAATGCATTCACAATTATTGATACTAAATCATATAATTATTTATCAGCTTATTTTTATAAATTTTCTTAAATTAGCAAAATGAATTACACAATTCTAATTCCTTATCATATTTATTCCATAGATTTACCCCTTTGACAGATAAAAAACTACTTTTTACATTAGTTATTTTTACTTATATATACAGTCAGGGACGTGCACAGACATTTTGAGGGGCAGGGGCTCAAATTAGGTTTTTTCTTTTTTTTTTCTTTTTTTTCAACAAAAAAGTATATATATATATATATATATATATATATATATATATATATATATATATATATATATTAACGCAACTCTGACTTCCTTTTTAAAAAAAATAATTTAAAAAGTTAATTAATTTTATCTTCCTCAAACTCACACAATTGTTTCATTTTCAAAAGATGTCTACAAAATAATCAGTTCACAGAAACCATGGTCTCCTTAGTATTCACTAGGTTTATAGAGCAGCAAAGGAAACCATTCCACAATGTGCATGTTTTGAAAACATTTTCTATGCTACTAGTTTCAAGTATATATGAAGAGTTCAGATGCAAAAGCCTCTAAGTGCCATCTGAAATTTTCTTATGAGCTTTTTTTTTCAAGCTCGTATTTAAGTTCAGTAATTTAACTTAAATGACAATTAATAGGTAATTTTCATTGCCAGTAATGTGAAATAAGTGAACATAAACATACAAGCTTGATAAAAAATGATCATTATTGAAGGAAATTTCAGATGGAACTTAGAGGATTTTTCATCTGAACTCTTCATATTTAGAATAACCTAAATAACTGCATCAAACAGAGGGGCGTGTTTTACTAATAATTTGTTTCTTTTTGCACAAGGCACTACATCGTTTTAATTATTTTGGTTTTATCAGAATACATAACACTTTAAAATTAAACTTACCAAAATAACTGAGTAAAAATTCAATAAAAGCCAATGTCATGTATTTGTGGTGGTATGGAATACTATTTTATAAAGATTTCGAGGAAATAAAAAAAGTTAAATTACTTAAATAGTTAATTTATAAATATTGTTATTTTTAAAGTTTAATGTTAACTTATTTCTACTCAGTTTTATTTATTAATGTACCAGATGCAGTTACTCAGATTTACTACATTTTTTAGAGTGTTTTCTCCATCTGTTTGCATCTGTAGATTTCTTCTAAATTCACCAATTTAGAATTCTAAATTTCAGGGTCAGAGACTCTTGATGTAAGTCAATAACTGGGGACGTTCTGTATGCAAATTAGGTGTCAACTAGTTAAAATGCGCACATTTGCATCTAATTGACAGGGAAATGCAGGTAAATAGGATAAACAAAATAACTAAAGCATATCACCTGGTGGTGATATATGCTTATTTTATTAACTTATTTTATTACATGGCTTGGTTGAATTCCAATGTAGAATGCGGTCTGTTATAACCAACAGACCGCTGTGCGGAGTATAACAGACCGTTGCCATGAAAAACAGAGCGTTGCTATTGACTCACAGGATTCTAACCGTAGAGACGGAGCGGACTATTTTCTTTAGCGGAAGCAATACAATCGGGTTTAACAATCGGGGGAGAGGGAGAGGGAGAGGGAGCGCTTCAGAACTCCTGACCTGATATTTAGATACTATATTTCAATAAATATATTTGTTTGACAGGGAAGCTGTGTGCAAACAGAAATATATATTATTTTAAAAAAATTAAAAAAAAGCATCCCAGAAAAAAGGGCACTTTCTCTCCAGGAATAAAAAGGGCAGGTGCTCAAGCCCCCTTTCATGTCTATGTGTGCACGTGCCTGTATGCAGTCCTCTTAGATCATACTGACTTTCTCTTATTTTGAACAGCCTCTGAATACAAATGAAACAAATTATTATAAACATTGTACATTTTCTGTGATTTTTATAAATCAACTAATCAAAAAATTTTAAAGCATGTAAATTAATGAAAAAAAAATCATTTGTTGCTTCATAATAATCAACCCCTTTAACAATCCTAATAGCTTTCTTTTGTAACATATATATTGAATTAATATTGGTTTTATATCTATGAACCCACACCTCCACACAATCAGTAATGTGAGGAACTATGAGCGCACAATAGAATATATATAAAATGTGTGGTTTCCAACATAATTTATGATCAATTATAACACCCACAAATTAATTTTCATACACTCTTTCTATTTTCTCATTGTTAATACTTAATTTAACTTTATTGTTACTCGATTACTAAATATTATAAGCTTTGTTTTACTTAAATTCAGTGAAAGTCTGTTAGCACCAAACCATTTTTAGAAAACCATCAGTTCCATTTCCACTGTATTCAGAAGCTGTTCTAAAAATTTCCCAGAACGATATAGATTTGTATCATCGGCAAACAAAACCATTTTTTATATTTTAGACACTTTACAAATATCATTTATGTACAGTACAAACAATATGGGGCCTAGCACCGAACCTTGCGGAACACCACAAGTAACTAAATCTGATTTTACATTATTCCTCTGCACAAATTGATATCTGTCATCAAGGTTATTTTTTATCCAAGCAAAGACTTTGCCTCTTATACCATATTGGTTTTTGATAGTGGATCTCTTGAAATAAACAGGGAATGTTTGGTTTTCCCAACATTTCCAAAAACAGAAAGCATCTGAAATTGGCATACAGTTGAACTGAACACCTGGCATTTAAATTTGAAGTGTCAAATACAGAGTAAATGTATTATGATGAAATTTCAAGTACAGTACAATGAAATAATCTCCCAGCAAATCATCAAAATGGAAAATAACAATGGGTGTCGATAAAGAAAAAACACACAAACATAAGAAAACTATTTGCAACATATACATCTAATTAACAAACACAATAGAGTCAATGTGTCTGTAAGAAAGTCTTTGAGGCAGTTGTTTAATTTAAATCAAAAGAAAACTGAATGAAAGCAAAAAATACAGTACAGGTTCTGATGTCATAAACACTAAGAAACAGGAAAGAAAATTCAAATGAAAATGGAGGAAAAGAAAACAAAGTTTATTATTGTCAGATCTTTAAACAACTTCAGGGTCACACTTATTAAAACCCTGTTTTTGGTGCTAAAAAAAATCTACTGTAAGGATTTACTGAATACACATGGCCCTTAAAATTTTAATTAAAAACAAAGACAGCAGAGTTTTCCAGCCCTTTTTAGATAAAGAACAGGCTGAACATAACCAGCCAAAACAAAACAATATAACCCAACAGTTATAATATCCTGAAAGTAGCTTTGAGTCAGAATGAAAAACAATCCTAATATAATAAATGGCACATAAATGACACCCATGTTCATAGTAGTAATAAGAATTAGGTGAAACGCTCTTCTCTTCATCTGGTTTTCCTCCTCTCTCTCTATCCCTCTCTCTCCTGGTCCTGATTGCTTCAGAGCACTGAGAACAGCCCCACAGCAGAACAACTGGATGGAGAAGAAGAGCAGGTACTGCAGTGAGAAGAACCATATATATATAATAGGAAACAAGTCTAATATAAAGATGAGGCACAGGCAGGACCCAAGAGTTATTATCCAGGTCACAGAGCAGCAGATCACTCTGTATCTGAGAGGTTTGAGCTTCAGAAAGGTTACAGGATGAACCACTGCCAGGTAACGCTCAACACAGATCAGACACTGAAACAGAGGACGACCAGTGATGCCTAGTCCTATTAAAAAATGCATTAATGGCATGAGACTTGGATCCCAAACCTGACTGTAAAGTGTAGAGATCAAAGAGCTCAGACAGTTAACAATCTCACGAAAAGTGAGATTCAGGATGAAGAACTCTGATGCAACTCCACTTCCTGTTCCTGTGATGATGAGCCATAAAACATAGGAGTACAAAGGAAAACCAAACACAAGATTGAAAATGTCCAGAATGTTCAGTGGCCCAAATAAAAATATTGTGGAGTTTGTAGATGCTTCAATTGTGGTAAAGTACACTGTAGAGTTATCCATCTTCTTAACTGTACCACAGTTCAAATGCTCACACAACATGTATTATTTCTATGGGGGGAAAAATGGACAAAATAAGGCTTATTACATAATCATTGTTTATACAATAATTTAAATGGATAGTTTATCCAAAAGTTTATCCAAACCTCTGTCATTTACTCACCCTCATGTCAGTTTTAAGTTCATACAATAAAAGTCAGATGGGTCAATGTAATTTGGACCCCTATTCTTCAAAATATCTTCATTTTGTATTCCACAGAAGTAACATAATTATCATTATATAATTATCAACTAAACTAAATCTATATAGCAACATATAGCATCTGCTTGATTTGTCTGAGAGTTTAACAAGGCTGACAGAACAATTCCTTTAACAGACTGTATTAAATAAATGCCCTGACATGCCCTAATTGCTTTCTTCCTGACCTACTGTAGAATCACATTTACAATGTGGTTTCAGGATAATTGTCCTTTCTTAACACAGACATAATACAATTGAGAAATATGTCTGCATTTAAAACATATTAAAAGCACAGAAATCATACACACCAATATTTGCGTGTAGTTTCAAAGCTACAGTCTTTGAAATTTTTTACAGCTTGGTTTATTTACTTTATTTACTGACACAAGATGTCTAAGTGAACAAAGCCAAAACAAGTAAACAAAAAAATAAGATCTGAAGTTACATTTTCAACACTTCCCAGTATACATAACCAGAACACTTGAAATTGAAATTCCTTTATTATTAAGAAGGTAGTATTTATTTTTTACAGTCTACAGTCATACAAAGTTTATAAGAGGAATGTGTCACCTGAATAGTGAATGTCCAGTCTTTCTGGGTGTGATAAATCTCTGTGCTGTGTTTAGTAGACTGAATTTACAGCTGTCACAAGAACATGTGTGTGACTTCATGACTTCATCTACACATGACATAACACAAAACATATGCAAATATTTCAAGTAAACCAAAAATGGTTTATTTGCTCATTTTTGAGCAAACTTTGGAGCCTACTTGACATGGTTCAGGAAGGCACATTTTAGAAAACATTCAACTAACTTAAAGAAATAGTGTGCTGATTTTCATCCAGCTTTGTATTGTTACTTTGTTGATTATATATGTAAATCACCAATGTGTATTTAACTGCACCCATATCTTCTTATTTATTTTTCAGCAAAAATGTAACTTTTTAATGCATGGACAAGTTGTATTAAAAGCTCTTCTTGACAATGGTAAATGGCAATTTAGTTATCATGTATCCGCACTTTTTTATGAATCTCCTTCACCTCAATGATGTCATGAACTGAATAGTGATGTCCGATTCGTGAACGAATCGTTCAATTTAACTGGCTCTTCTTAGTGAACCGGTTGAACCAGTTCACCAAATCGAACTGAATCGTTTGAAACGGTTCACGTCTCCAATAAGCATTAATCCTCAAATTACTTAAGATGTTAACTTTTTTAACGTGACTGACACTCCCTCTGAGTCAGAATAAACCAATATCCCGGAGTAATTCATTTACTCAAACAGTACACTGACTGAACTGCTGTGTAGACCGAACTGAAGATGAACACTGAGCCGAGCCAGATGACGAACGAACACGCCCACTGCTGGAGCAGTTCTCGTTCTCGAGTCAAGAGCCGGTTGCATCGGTGTTCGGATCACCAGTACACTGAACTGAGAATCGTTTCTGTCGGACGCGTCCGATTTGAGAACCGATGCGCTGATTCTCGTTCTCGAGTCAAGAACCGGTTGCATCGGTTTTCGGATCACCAGTACACTGAACCGAAAACCGTTTCTTTCGGACGCGTCCGATTTGAAAACCGATGAACTGATGCTACTGCGCATGCGTGTAAAGTATTTCGGAAAGTGTGATAAAAGATCTATATACATTTTTAATATTATTATTATATTTTTAAAGATGAATGTTTCTAATCTGTATATTGTAGATTATGTATAGGCCAGAGGGGGTTTCAGGGAAGTTGGACAATAATTAAGAACTCTAAAGACTCTATGTTTAATAGGAATAAGGGATGATTTATGAAATATGTGTACTGTATTTATAGTTAATGATGACACATTCACAAATTGAGTTTGTAGTAAACAGAACATGAACACGAGTAGAGCAGCTGATCTACTGATATACTGATATGAGCTGCAGCACGTGCCGGTTAGAGTGAATCTCGTTCTCGAGTCAAGAACCGGTTGCATCGGTTTTCGGATCATCAGTACACTGAACCAAAACCGTTTCTTTCGGACGTGTCCGTTTTGAGAACAGAGGAGCTGATGATACTGCGCATGCGTGATTCAGCGTGAAGCCGACTGACTCACAGCGTCTGAACCGAACTGATTCTTTTGGTATTTGATTCTGAACTGATTCTGTGCTAATGTAATGAGCGCGGGTAAACCGAGGGCTTTAATGAAGAGGCAATCTGGCGAAACGTAAGTTCATTTAATAACAAATACAACGCAATGGTTTATGTATAGTGGTTTCTGCGCTGATGACACCTAATTTATTTACTTTATATCTTCAAGACTTAAATCCTCATATGCACATTATTGCTGTTACTGTATTTGGGTGCGTTGTTGCAAAACTTAATTGTAAACTTTTCATGATTATGAGGTTTTTAACTGACTAAAGTTATGATTACTGACTTTATATATTTGAATGTTTGATAGACATGACGGCATTACGTCATCGCCAATGACGTCATTACGTCGAGCGTAAAAGAACCGGTGAACCGGTTTTTTTAACCGGTTTATTGAATCGAACCGTCCGAAAGAACCGGTTCGCGGAAAAGAATCGAACTTCCCATCACTAGAACTGAACAGAGACATGAAGGTTGAGGATCCAAATGCAGTATTTATTGAAGGGGTAATCCACAAATGTAGTCCATAAAAAAGACAAAGGTCACACAGTATTAGTGATGTTCGATTCTTCTTGAGCGAATCGTTCTTTTGAGCCAGTTCTCAGGAAGTAACCGGTTGAGCCGATGTCATGAGAAGTCAAGAAATCCCATTGGCTCAACGAACCTACAGTGGTTATTATTTTTAGCGCCTGATTACAATTTCTGCAAAATCATGCTTTGATTTATGTTGTTTTAACTTTTTTATAATGACCATTAATGTCTTTTAAATTACATGTTTCATACGCTAGTATATAACCGAAGCTATATGTTGTGAAATAAAAAAAAATATCCTTTTTTTCTTCTTTTTTTTCTTGGTTACTCACATACTAGCATAGCATACAGCTACCTGATTAGCCTCCTAGGTTAGCTTATACACAACTCATTTGTTACAACAAGCACTTACAACAAGCTATTGCGATAAAAACTTGATCAGGCATTTAAAACAGCTAACGCCTTGGTCCTAAGTGGACCCGATTTCGAGGGGAGACTCAATTTCTCATGACACTTGTCTACATAAGCTAACTGAATCAAACTTTAGTTCCGGGTTGATGACACAGGACGCAGAGCCGAAGTAGCATGATCGACTTAAAAAGAACAGAATGAGCCGGTTTAACCAACTGTCGAAGTTTGCCATGGATTGCCAAGTATTCTGACGTGTAAATTGCACTGCTTGTGTACCACTGAGGACTTGAACGATCGTGATATGTAATGTTGCTTTATAACAAACAAAACATGGGCTACCAGAGATGAATCAGCATTAATGAGGCACAGGTGAAATCAATGAGTGCTGATGAGTCTGTGCAAAGGATTGTGGGGAATGAAGTCCATAGTGGCAATGGTATGTGCTGGAGTGTCCTCTGGTGGAAAAGCAGGGCACTCATGCTGAAGATTGTGACAGATGGTTAAGTATAAATATAAATCAAGCCTAAAGGAAACATGCAGCCTAAATTTGAGCCAAGAGTGATTATCCAGACCACAGTGCAGCAGATCACTCTAAACCACTGCAAACAAGTTCATAAATAAAATAAAAAATGCAAAATTAATTCTAAAGTGAATGGTAACCCACTAGTGATTCAAGTATGGCCAAATTCCTTATTAGGAATTACTTATTATTTGGATCAGAATTCTAAAGTGAAAAACACAATAACTCTCTAGTAATTACTGAAATCATTGTAAGCATTCATTTTTAAATTCATTTTGAAGAATTTGGTAATACTTGAGTGACTAGTGGGTTACCATGGCCTTCACTTAAGAATAATGATCCAAATACAGTAATTAATAATTCCTTTAGAAGGATGTGGTAACACTTGAATCATTACTATCAAAAACCATACAGTACATATACAGTATCTCAGAAGTTTACAATGTAAGTACAATGCAAAGTAAATCAGCATAATATTTCCTAAAAACATGCTCAAATGATTTGTACATGTTTGTAGCCTACATAACTTGAATGCATTTTAGATTCTGTCAATAGCCTATCATTCCAACCATGCAAACGTGTAATGAACACAACATATAACAAAACAAAATCACATAAATGTAATTTAAAGTGAATGCGAGAGAGTTGTAACTAAAAGAGACACTTTTACCCCTAATATGTACATTTACACAGACTGTTGTGTATATTTACACAGGATTCACAATTCAAAATAAGTAAAATTATTTATTACTTATTGATTTATTCATTTATCACCATTGCATGTGTAAGGCTCAAAGGCATGCCAGTTTTCCAACCTGATGGTAAAGAACAGGCTGCACAAATCCAGCTAGTATATAACAAATCAAACAAGTGATCCAAAATGCATAAATATACTGGTTTGTTGGAATGGTAACTAATCCTGAAATCTACAAGGTTAAAAAAAATAAATGGTCGATTCCATCTGTAAAGCAGAAATTATTAGTGGAAAAGTGAATGTTTAGTCTTCCCAAACACTCTTTTTTTAAAATCTGGCCAGCACAGGTGCCACTCATTCAACACATGATATGGAAATTTTATGGCCATGCATGTCAAAATGGAATAGAAAAATCCTCTACACATCTTTGTTATGATGGGATAGTATGCAAGGTGGAACTCGGCCATATCAATCATGAACAATCTGATAAACACACTTAAAATAAAAATGATGACAGGGAGCCACACTAACATGTTCCGAGCCACTTTAAAAAAGCCTCAAGTAGTATAAATACCACAAAATTATATGATACATAGATGGCTTAAAATATTTACCCAGAAACAGTTGAAAGAAGCAATGAATCACATTTAAAAAAAATCAGAAATCACAATTTCCCCATACTATGATAAGTTAACCTTATGTAAAATAAGTTAAAATAGAACACTAAATGTAGTGTTAAATTATGAATCAATTGATAATTAAATTAATGTTTAGAAGGCACAGAATTATCTGTGAAACTATCACAATAACAAGTTTTACAGAGAACAGACACAGGAGAGTTTTCCAACCCGGTGTAGATAAAGAACAGGCTGAACAAAACCATCCAGCACATAGCAAACCATAGAAATGAACCAAAGTGTTTGAATATTCTGCTTTAGAACACGAAAGAATCCAGTGAAAATATATGAGACATGTGTGATAAACGGGCTAACAGAAGTTATAAGAATGAGATAAAAATGCTCTTCTCTTCATGTGGTTTTCCTCCTCTCTCTCTCTCCCTCTCTCTCCTGGTCCTGACTGCTTCAGAGCTCTTTAGAACAGCCACAAGACAAAACAACTGGATGGAGAAGAGGAAAAGGAACTGCAGTGAGAAGAACAATGTAAATATATAATGGATATTTGAGAAAAAACTAAATATGCTACACAAACAGGATCCAACATTGATTATACAGGCCACAGTGCAGCAGATCACTCTGTATCTGAGAGGTTTGTACTTTAGAAAGGTTACAGGATGAATCACTGCCAGGTAACACTCAACACACATCAGACACTGAAACAGAGGACAGGCAGTAAAGGCTAGTCTTAGTAAAAATTGTGGCAATAATGTGTTACTTGAAATAAAAAAATGTATACCATAAAACAAACAGTTCAGACAGTTACCAATCTCATAGACAGATTGATTGAGAATGAAAAACTCTGATGTAACTCCACTTCCTATTCCTGTGATGATGAGCCAGATCACATAGGAGTGTGTGGGAAGACCAACCATGAAATTGATGTAGAATACACAGATTTCCAGACAGTCTATTTGCCCAAGAGATTGAGTTGTGGAGTTTGTAGATGTGTTAGGTGTGAAGTTCACTGTAGAGGAATTCATCTCTTCTGTGCTTGTCTTCCCAATTCAGCAGCTCACAAAACATATAATATTGAAACTAATTATGAAAAAAGAGAAGCGTAAACGAATGAGGTTGAATCAAGTTGAGGCTGAATTGAGATCGATTCAACAGAACACAAGCAACACAATCTACACAGTTTTCAAATAAATCCAAATAACCATAGAAAACTATTAAATGAATTCAAATATGGTTCAGTATTGAATATGTTAACTTGTAAAATACCATTTACATTAATGAAGAAAATTGTGTTACTTCAGTAACAATATTGATAGTATGATGTGGATAGATCAAATTAGTAAAGATTCAGTATTTATCCATCTGACACCAGTCAGCAGGTGCCACTCATTCAACACCTGATATTCAAATATTTGTGTTATGACAGGATGTCAAGTTTTATATAATAATCTCTGTGGCAGCAGCCCTCATTAAAATTAACGTCCAGCCTTATAAGTGAACTGAAGTGGGTCAAGTGATAATTTGACCTCCTCTTTAAGAACATTTACTACTAGTCTTTCAAAACATTTCATAACATTTGAAGGTCAAAGCCACAGGTCTAAAGACACGATTCTCAACTGGGCAATTTTTCTTGGGAACCGGCGTAATTATAGGAATGCTATGCAAATCTAAAGGTCTCTGAAAGAAAGGACAGAATGCTGGGGTAAGTTCACTGGCACAATTTATTCAATAACATAATTTCCCAGAATTTTTTATTTTTTTTTGGAAAAACAAACCACAAACTAAAAGCAACCACTCAATCATCTGTTAAACACACTCAAAATAAACAGACCAAATCTGCGTAATGACAACAATCAGAAATACAGCTGCATCTCTCCTGATAAACAGTAAATGACAAGAGTCCTAAAACCACAAAGGCACACAAAAGATATATCTGATATAGCATATACAGTATGCCAAAAAAAACTGTCTAAGTTTATGGAGGTGTGTGATTTTATTTTGAGCTATATTACATAAAAACAAAACCTTAATTTAGAGGAGAGAAATAGCTACAAGGAAACAAGGGATTTTTTTTTTCATTTTTTTACCATTCATATAACAATAGCAGGTCTTATAAGAGGCAAGAGAGTTTTCTAGCACGGTGCAGATAAAGAACAGGCTGAACAAAACCAGCCAGAACATAACAAAACAAACCAGGGACCCATTGTGCCTCAAAAATCTTTCCTGTGACAATGGTTAAAAACCCTGAAATACAATATGGGGCATATGTGATGACCATTGTCACTGTTGTTATGAGAATGAGATAAAACGCTCTTCTCTTCATGTGGTTTTCCTCCTCTGTCTCTCTCCTTCTCTCACTTGGTCCTGACTGCTTCAGAGCTCTGAGAACAGCCACAAGACAAAACAACTGGATAAGGAAGAAGAAAAGGAACTGAACTGACAAGAACCACATATGTACAATGTAGTGTCTGAGTATAGTAAACATGCAGCACAAACAGGAGCCAAGAATAATTATCCAGGTCACAGAGCCGCAGATCACTTTGTATCTGAGAGGTTTGTACTTCAGAAAGGTTACAGGATGAACCACAGCCAGGTAATACTCAACACAGATCAGACACTGAAACAGAGGACGGCCACTAATGATTAGTCCTATTAAATATAGTTTAAAATCCACTATAAATGAAAACCATTGTGACAGTACAAAGGTCAAACAATTCACACAGAAACCAATCTCAGAAACAGAGAGATTGAGGACGAAGAACTCTGATGCAACTCCATTTCCTGCTCTGCTGATGATGAGCCATGCAACATAGCAGTGTGTAGGAAGACCAACCAGGAAACTAAAGCTATGCATACAAATGTTCACAGTTTCCACAATCCCAATGGCCTTAGTTGTTGATGGTTCAGGTACGGTGAAGTTCAATGTAGAGTTATTCATTTCCTCTGTGCTTGTCTTGTCGTGTCAACAGCTCTCAAAACCTCATCTAGCTGTGATCCATGGGAAATAAGAAGTGCACATGAGTCGGGTAATTCATCAATACCAAAATAAACAGAGCAAACCAATATTAAATAATAAAATAAAAAATATGGTTCAATAAATTCAGTAATTTTTAATTTATCTGATTCTATGTTATTCACAATGAATTGATATCTTCTCTCCAGTAAAAATAAAAAGAGCTTTCTATTTACTCAATGAACGTTTTCTAAAAACCAAATCAACACAGTAGCAACGTTGAACGTTACACAGTAGACCTTGAACCAAATAGAGGAGTTTATCACCTGAGAAGTGAACGTCCAGTCTCTCTGGATGTAAATACATCAGTGTGCTGTGTTTAGTCGAATGGATTCACAGCTGTAACATGAATATCTGCAAGACTTTGTATGCTACACCTCACAAACAACACCAGATATGCAAATAAAGTAAATAAATTTAAAGGTTAAAATATATATGACTGACTGTGTTTGCATTATCCCTTATATCTGCAGTGTAGATGACAAGGCTTATCTTATCTATGAAAAGGCAAAAATGGTATTATAACAACACATTAGCGTATGAAAGTTTTAAATATTCAGTTAGAATTAGACATTAGAGTGGAATTTTTAAAGAAAACAATTTTTGTGAAATGGGGGGACTTTATCACTGTGGTGTGTCTCAGCTCCATTATTCATAGTCAATGACCAGCAGGTTGGCCATTTCTAGGCCATTTAATTTCTAATCGTTCCACTGTACTAAACATTTATTCTTATTATAGAGGACTAAACAAGAGATTGATGCTGTGCAGAGGTTTCCAGAATGTCGATTAGCCTAATGGACTGAATTGTGTAATTTGTAGATGATTCACTGTAGAGTTGTTTATCTCCTATGTGTCTTTTTAGTTCAGCAGCTCACAAACATAACATTTACACATCTCCTATTTAGAAACTACGGTAGAATGTGTCGATCAAAAACATATGCAAGGACGATGCAGAAACATGCAATCTAGTATGCATGCATATGCATATGCATATGAAAAATAATGAGATCATCAACAATAAACAGCATATAAAGGAAAACAGTTAAAGAGTGAAATGTCTGTGCAAAAAAGGACTGTGCAAGTTTTGGGGGAGTTGATTGAAGCGATCTGCTGCATCTTTGCTTTTATCATCCTACTGAATATGATCCACATGTATTTGATTTAAAAATGTATTTTTCTGCATTTTTCTCAAAATATAGTTTTTTTGTATGTATAAAACTAACATTCAAGTGTTGATAGAAAAAGAATGCTTTAAGATAAAATAAAATAAAAAATTGTTTAAAAGTAGGGTCTCTGTTCTTTATTTTGAGGTATTACATGTTCAGACATTCATAAAACAAAATATTAGATTAGATTAGATTAGATTAGATTAGATTAGATTAGATTAGATTATTTCATTATTTTTCATATGCATATGCATACATAATATTCTGGGGACCCTGAAATTTTTGTGAAAATCATCAAAATCTTGGAGGTGCCTAGCAACTTTTTTCAAAAACACTAGCAGGAAAATTGAGCTGATCTTAAAGATAAAAATTGATCAGCTGACCTTAACATAAAAACTGAGACTTGTACCTGTGGAGTATTGGGTTTTATTATGAAAAGGGGGTTTTATTATGAAGCGCCTTAACAGGAATTACCGGAACTACTAGGTGCTCAGGGTCATGTGATTGAATGTGAGTTGAAAAGAAAATGACGCAATAATAAATGCTGTTCAGTTGCTCTACAATGTGTCGCTTGAATCTATGCCCAAAAACACGACATGGTGTCAGAAGTCGGGCGGCAGTAAGAGCTTAATCGCCGGGGAGTGAAAGTAAGCTGTTCTGGGTGTGAAAAAGAAAGTTTTATCGGGAGAAAATAATGTCGGATACAGAGGAAGCGGGAGCAAGCGCACCGCATACGCTGCCTCGCAGGCTACCGCCCCAGCTACAGATAAACAGCGGCAACAATGCTAACGCAAATCCACCCCCGAACGCAACATTCACCATACAGCCTCCCGAAGCGTTTGATTTTTCTAAGCCTCAGCAATGGGAAAAGTGGATACGGAGATTCGAAAGATTCCGTCTAGCCAGCAATCTGCATCTTAGCTCAGAGGCTAACCAGGTAAACACGCTCATCTACTGCATGGGGGATGAAGCGGATGACATTCTTCAAGGTCAAGCTTTATCGGAAGTGCAGAGACAACAGTACCAAGCGGTAAGAGACACTTTGGACATATATTTCGTGCCCAGGAAAAACATTATCTACGAAAGAGCCCGGTTTAACCAAAGAGTGCAGCTAGCTAATGAGACTGTTGACTTGTTTGTCACCGCACTTTATGCTTTGGCGGAAAACTGCAACTACGGTGCACTACACGATGAGTTAATAAGAGATCGCCTCGTCGTGGGACTCAGAGACACTAGCTTAGCTGAGAGATTACAAATGGACAAGGATTTGACGCTGGAGAAGGCAGTAAATCAAGCCCGGGAGTCTGAAGTCATAAAAAGGCAACAGACAGACATTAGAGGAGAGAACAACATGGAATTAGACGCTGTGTCTGTGAAATATAGAAAACAACAGCATCCAAAACAACAGTATCCAAAATACAACTCCCCAACTCAGCCAAAATTCACAACGAAGTCCAAAACACCAAATGAGAAATCCTGCTACAGATGTGGTAAAACACCTGCACATGCTAAAGTTCAATGTCCAGCAAAAGATGTGACCAGTCATACTTGTGGTAAAAGAGGACATTTCAGTAAGGTGTGTAAGTCTGTTAAATCCGTGCATGTTATAGAAACAGAGAAATATAATGACACACCCATGTTCCTTGGTTCTGTGGACGCAGGTACAGACCCTTGGTATGCAGATCTTACCATCAGAAACCACAAAGTCAGATTTAAGATAGACACTGGAGCAGATGTGTCAGTTATCCCAGCCCAGATGTACTACAGCATAAATCAAAATGTGACAGAGTTACGTAAACCAGACAGACCATTGTTTGGACCTGGCGGCACTCCTCTCAATGTATTGGGTATGTGCAGAGAAACATTGTGCAAAGGTGAAGAAGAAATTGAAGAAAACGTATATGTTATCAAAGATTTGCACATAGGGCTGTTGAGCAGGCCGGCAAGTGTCAAGCTAAACCTTGTGTCTAGAACAGATAGCATAGACATGAAAGAGTTAAATGAGAAATATCCGAAGCTGTGTCAGGGTTTGGGGTTAATGCAGCAACCTTATACTACTAAGCTGAAACCTGATACTGTTCCTTTTTCCCTGGCCACACCAAGACGTGTCCCCATTCCTTTGTTGGGAAAAGTGAAACAGGAACTGGAAAAAATGGAGTCCATGGGAGTAATCAGCAGAGTTGAAGAGCCAACTGAATGGTGCTCAGGTATGGTCCCTGTGCCAACCAAAATTGACTCAGTGCGCATTTTCGTGGACCTCACTCACCTCAATGACGCAGTGTGCAGAGAGAAGTACATCTTACCTTCAGTGGAACAGACACTGGGATCCCTGGCTGGAGCAATCGTCTTCAGTAAGTTAGATGCAAACAGAGGGTTTTGGCAGGTCCATCAGTCAGCACATTATACAACATTCATTACCCTTTCGGACGCTACTATTTTAACAGACTTCCTTTTGGTATAGCCTCAGCCCCAGAACATTTTCAGCGGAGAATGTCAGTGATTCTGAATGGGCTACCAGGCGTGGTTTGTCACATGGACGACATACTCATTTGGGGTAAGGACCAGCAGGAACATAATGTCAGACTTCACACAGTGCTTCACAAACTGCAAGAGGCTGGTGTCACAATAAATATGGAAAAATGTGACTTAAGCAAACAGGAGGTAAAGTTCCTTGGACATATTTTGTCTGCGGAGGGAGTCCAACCTGACCCGGACAAAATCAGAGCAGTCAAAGCAATGAAAGAGCCGTCAAATGTCAGCGAAGTGCGCAGCTTTCTTGGGATGGTCAACCAGTTAGGTAAATTTATTCCAGGACTGGCTGAAAAAGATAAGCCCCTAAGAGATCTCCTTTCAAAGAAAAAACAGTGGGTTTGGGGCTATTCACAACAAAAAGCATTTGATCAGCTGAAAAGTGAACTGACATCAACTCCTGTTCTCACACTCTATGATCCAAACAAAGATCTTAAGCTGTCTGCTGATGCCTCATCCTACGGGCTCGGTGCAGTCCTCTTTCAAAAAGAAGGTGAGCAGTGGAGACCGGTAGCATACGCCTCACGCTCCTTAACTGAGACAGAGCAGAGGTATGCACAGGTGGAGAAGGAGGCGCTTGGATTAACGTGGGGATGTGAAAAATTAAAAAATTTCCTCATCGGGAGACACTTCTCCATGGAAACTGATCACAAGCCACTTGTTAGTCTGCTGGGACTACAAGCCCTAACCGAGCTTCCGCCAAGGATTCAGCGGTTCCGACACAGGCTCATGAGGTACAGTTACTCCATCACACACACTCCAGGCAAAGCACTATTCACAGCGGACACCCTTTCACGTGCACCTGTCGAACAGGATTCAGTTACTAAAGCTGCAGCAGATCTAATGGCTGACACAAACATCTACGTCGATGAAATAAGTAGAAGCCTACCTGCTAGCTCAACGTACATCACACAACTGAAAGAACAACTAAAGACAGACAGCACATGTTCGGAAGTCATGTCATTGTGTCTGAGAGGCTGGCCAGATTACAGCCATCTCACAGGTCCAATCAAAGCCTATTGGCCTCACAGAGACACTTTAACGGTACATGATGAACTGCTACTAAAAGGCACCAGACTCGTGATTCCTACCACTTTGCGCAACTCTGTTCTCAAAGCCTTACATGAGGGACATCAGGGAATGTCTAGGTGCAGAGACAGAGCTAGAGAGACAGTGTGGTGGCCTGGTCTAAATGGCCAAATCAACGAGCTTGTAAAAACCTGCACCACATGCGTTAAGGAACGTGCCAATTCAGTGGAGCCTTTAATGCCCAGTGTGCTCCCTGAAAGACCATGGCAAAAGGTTGGAGCTGATCTTTTTACGCTTAACAACAGTAACTATGTTCTGGTGGTGGACTACTATTCCAGATTTGTGGAGATAGCAAAACTGACGCCCACGAGATCTGAAGATGTGGTAGTACACCTAAAGTCAATCTTCTCCAGACATGGCATTCCAGAGCTTTTTCTACAGTGACAATGGACCTCAGTTTTCTTGCCAGCTGTTCAAAGACTTTGCAGCAGCATACGGTTTCAGTCATGTAAACCGACTTTGCAGCAGCATACGGTTTCAGTCATGTAAACCATGGGGAAGTCGTGGCCTAATGGTTAGAGAGTCGGACTCCCAATCACAAAGGTTGTGAGTTCGAGTCCCGGGCTGGCAGGAATTGTGGGTGGGGGGAGTGCATGTACAGTTCTCTCTCCACCCTCAATACCACGACTTAGGTGCCCTTGAGCAAGGCACTGAACCCCCAACTGCTCCCCGGGCGCCGCAGCATAAATGGCTGCCCACTGCTCCGGGTGTGTGCTCACAGTGTGTGTGTGTGTGTGTGTGTGTTCACTGCTCTGTGTGTGTGCATTTCGGATGGGTTAAATGCAGAGCACAAATTCTGAGTATGGGTCACCATACTTGGCTGAATGTCACTTCACTTTTTTTTTTTTTTTTTTTTTTTTTTACTAGCAGTCCGAAATTTGCTCAAAGCAATGGTGAGGCTGAACGTCACATCCAGACGGTGAAAAGACTTCTAAAGAAGGCAAAAGACCCATATCTTGCACTTTTAGCCTACAGAGCGACCCCATTGGCTAATGGATACAGCCCAGCGCAACTACTAATGGGACGGAGACTTCATACGCCAGTTCCTCAGCTTCCCTCATTGCTCACTCCCAGCCTGCCAAATGAGGCTACAGTGGTGAAGAAAGAGAGAGAGAGGAGACTAAAGGACAGTTCAGTGTTCAACAAAAGACATCGTGTGAGAGATCTTCCTCAGATTTCTCCTGGACAACAGGTGTGGATCACAGACACCAAGAGTGAAGGGACTGTCATCTCACCTCATTCTACACCCCGCTCATACATCGTGGAGAGCCCTTCAGGAGTCATCAGGAGAAATAAGCATCATCTATTGCCATTACCTGAAATCACACCAAAGGTTCAAATTCCAAGTACACCAGTCTGTCCAACTGAGGACGCCAGGCTCACACCGAACTGTTCAGAGTCTGCAGTTAAGACTCCAAAGGCAGTTTCCCCGGGTCCTGTCAGAACCAGGTCAGGTAGAAGTGTCATAAAGCCTCAAAGACTGGACTTTGTGAATACAAAAGAGTTACCGTAAAAGGAAAGTGTTCAATAAGTTGTAAAAAGTAAAAGAAAAAAAAATGTTTTCATTCATGCAGTAAATGTTCATTTCAGTCTGCATTCATCTCCTAGAAAGGGGGATGTGGAGTATTGGGTTTTATTATGAAAAGGGGGTTTTATTATGAAGCGCCTTAACAGGAAGTTCCGGAACTACTAGGTGCTCGGGGTCATGTGATTGAATGTGAGTTGAAAAGAAAATGACGCAATAATAAATGCTGTTCAGTTGCTCTACAATGTGTCGCTTGAATCTATGTCCAAAAACACGACAGTACCGGCTAAATTAATATGCAAAATTATTATACCAAGCATTTAAAAAATAAAAAAGAACAAAAACGATTCAATGATCTGTGTTATGACAGGATGTCAAGTTTAATACAGCAATCTCGATAGAAAGCTTACACTAAGGAAAGGTGACTAAAAGGTCACAGACCAAACTTTAAAATGGGTTTTTAAAATGGATAACTGCCTGAAATAAGGTCAAGCTCAAGATATTTTCACATTTTATTCTACAACTTAAAAATACATCAAAAGGCAGTTGCTATCAAGTGGCTAAGTGGGACTACAGAGGAACTTTTTTTTTTTCAATAAAGGTTGAATGAGTTGTTGAAGTTGTGCAAAAATAGTGTTGTTAATTTCTAATTTAAGGAGAAAGATTACCTTAATGAACAAAATGTGTAATCAATCAATGGAAAAAATCTACCTAAAAGCTACCATTCATATTAGCCACATCTGATAAACACACTCTGAACAAACTCGGCAACTATCTGTAATTGTGGGACTTTGGAGCTCCCCACAGTTAAGTGAGTGAAATTCACAGTTGTAATGGATAGCTGTACATGTGCATTTGTAACCAGAGTTAGGTTAACTAAAATCTACTAATTTATCCACTACAAATAACTAATTTCTGCTTTAAAATTGCAATTCGATTACATTACTGTTACTGCATGTAAAATGTAATCAGATACTGATTACTTTCAAGTTACTTTTTTGTAAAAAAAAAAAAAAAAAACTAAAAATACACCATAATGTGAAACTCATACAGCAGTTTTTTCAGGAATTTAATAGTGACTGAAAAATATTACATTAGTAATTTGACTTGAAGATTTAATTTCTGAACTTAAGCTTAACATATATAACATCTATTAACTTCTTAATATTAACCTGCCTTACAATGAAACTCACATTGTTTCTCATACAATTAATAGTCATGCTTTTGATACAGAGTTGCATCTGTGTTCATTTTAGAGGACAGTTAAAGAAACGTTTTCCAGCACGGTGTAGACAAAGAAGAGGCTGTACAAAACCAGCCAAAATAAAACAAGTCAAACCAGTGAACCAAACTGATGGAGACTGTCTGCTGTAAAAATGATAGAGAATCCTGTTACTGCAAATGGAAAATATAGAATAATCATAGTCACAGTAGTTATTAGAATAAGATAAAGTGCTTTTCTTTCAGGGGATTTTCCTTGTGCATGTGCATGATTGTTGTTTGAGGCTACATTGTGCATGCAGACCAAACAGGACCCTAGATTAATGATCCAGACCACAATGCAGATGGCTCTATATCTGAGAGGTTTGCCCTGCAGAAAGGTTACAGGATGAACCATTACCAGGTAATAGTTCAATAGAGTTCAGCAGCTCATAAAACATAATAATGCAACCACAACCTAGGAAATCAAAATTGGAATGAACCAGGTATGATCTGAATGCAGACTGTAAATATTAATTGAAAAAAACAACAAATCTTCATATTTAAACCCAAATAATTAAATGATTGCAAAATAAGGTTCTTTATATTCAGTAGCATACACATGCAAAATATCATTTTCCATCATATTTCCAGTGACAACACTGGAAGTTCTGCACTTCAAGCCACACATGTCTCAATATAATCATCAGTACCACCTTCTGACACATCAGAGTGATTTAACATTGCAGTAAAAGCAACACAAAAGGTAAAAAAAAAGTCTCGTTTAATAATAAAAAATTATTAAAAAGTAAAATTTAGTAAAATACCACAATGTTTTATTGGGAACAGAAGAAGGAAAGTTTTCCATTCCGATGCAGATAAAGAATAGGTTGCACAAAACCAGCCAGTATATAACAAATCAAACTAGGAGCCCAAGCTCCCTGAATATTTTGTTTTGTCAGATTGGTAAATATTGCTGAAATGATAATCGGCACATACAGCATAATCATGGTCCCAGTAGTTATTAGAATGAGATTAAAGGCTCTTCTCTTCATGTGGTTTTCCTGCTTTCTCTCTCTCCCTCTCTCTCCTGGTCCTGACTGCTTCAGAGCTCTGAGAACAGCCACAAGACAAAACAACTGGATGTAGAGATAGAGTAGAAACTGCAGGATGGAGAACCATGCATGTCCAGTACTGTTGAATGAAACTAAAATATATATGCTGCCCATACAAGAACCAAGAGTGATTGTCCAGACCACAATGGAGCAGATGACTCTATATCTGAGAGGTTTGTACTTCAGAAAGGTTACAGGATGAACCACTGCCAGGTAACGCTCAACACAGATCAGACACTGAAACAGAGGACGACCAGTGATGGAGAATCCTGTGAAAAACATTCGTAATATCAAGAAATTTGAAAACCAAATTGAAAGTACGAAAAAAAGCTGTTCAGAGCGTTAGCAATCTCACAAACAGAGAGATTGAGCATGAAGAACTCTGATGCAATTCCACTTCCTGTTCCTGTGATGATGAGCCATATATAATATAGGAGTGTGTAGGAAGACCAACCAGGAAATTGATGCTGTACATACATATTTCCAGATGGTTCAGTGGCCCGATTGAATAAGTTGTGGAGTTTGTGGATGACTCAGGTGTCGTAAATTTGAATGTGGAGTTGTTCATCTCTGGATGTGTCTTCTAAATTCAGCAGCTCTTAAACTAATAATTAGCAAATTGTTATCTACAAAAAAAGAGGTGATTAAAAATTAACCAAATCTGCTAAAATGACAGGATATCCAGTTTATACAGTTCAGTCCATAATTCTTCAACATTCAGGTTAAATCTGAATGACCAGAGTAACAAACTTTGATGTAAAAATATATGGGTCCATAAATTTAATTCAGACTGGATTTATTTAAACTGTTCTGTTCAATTAAACAGAAGTTTTTAATTGTGTCATTTTAATCAGAAGCTAAATCGTTAACTTCCCCCCAAATCTTTAGACGTTATCAGATGAACACACCAGGTGAAAAAGAAGAACTCTAAAATGTATTAAAAATGCACTTGAAATTCCTAACATGCATACTTGAAGTCTATTCAAATTGTACTGAATTGCATTTTAATATATTTTATATATTATAAAAGTATACTAGAAGTATGTTGGTAATAAATACCTATGCTTAGACTTTTAAGAAATATGCTTAAACACAATTATACTTATTTTATTCTTACTTAAATATTTACTTTATTTGCATAAGAATGGTACAGCTTCCAGTGGGTTTCAAGTATATGTATCGTATTTATAACCATATTTATACCTACTGCAATATATTTTAAATATTTATGTAATGAATGAACTTCAGCCTACTTTTCAAAAGGAAGCTATCTTGAAAAACCTATTTTAACATTTCAATATATTATATAAATTATATTAATTCACTCATACATATATTATATAGGTCTATAAAATATGCGTACCAACTTGTATTATACCAATGTATTATAAATATAATTTTGTCGACTTTTGTATGGTATTACTTGTTTTTTTGTTTAGAGCTTGATGAGGATGTAGTCCAAGATTTGAAAGGAAAACTTAGAACAGTCAAAGAAAATTCTATTGCACATCTATGCAAATTAAAATGAATATAATATTCAAAAACACCATTAAAAACACTGAATAATTATTTTTCCTTTCACAGACCCTGCGATGAAGAACCCAATCCCAACTCCAATCCTTCAGATGCAAGTCAAACTTTGGTTCAGCCATTTGCAACTTTACCTTGACTTTGTAAGAAATGCACTTTACTCACTTCTGTGCTTTATTGTTTTTTTAAGTAACTTCTTTATATTTGAGTGCAGAAATTGAATTGTGATTAATTTCTGTTCAGTGAAGGAATATTCATAGTGTATTTTCCAGTAATATAACAGAAATATTCTTCAGACTGAATGAATTGGCTGTATTTTAATTTATTATAATTATTTTGGTCAAGCGTTTATATATGTGTCTGTAATTTTTAAAGAGATTACAACAATATATACTCAATGACTATACTGTTGTAATATGAAAGTTTTCCAGATTTGAAAGTGTGTACATTTTAATTGAATATATTATATACCATATTAGACAGATGAAAATAGCTTTATTACTAATAGTGTACAAGTAATTTCTAATGAGCTGATATGCTACTGAAAATGTTCTTGAAGAATATTAAAATGAAACTTAAAATGTATTCGAACTGTTTTTCAAGAAGTATAAAAGTATATTTAAATATGATAAAGAAGTACAATTTAATTAATTAATTAAGTTAACTAAACATATTAAAATGCACTGCATTTGAGCATATCTTGACATATCTTAACACATATCATAAACAAATCATTATACTTAAATTTGCTCCAAAATAACACATTTATTATGCACTTAGTATTGTATAATAAATATATAATAAGCTCATCGAAATTAGTACAAATTTAAGTCTATCTACTTTTTTACCCAGGAAGTAATGCTGTTGATTATTAATAAGTCTATAGACAAGAAGAATTTAAAAGGGGGGTTTATTACCTGGAGAGTGAACGTCCTGACTTTCTGGATGTGATTAAATCTTTGTGCTGTTTTGTAGACTGACTTTGCAGCTCACGCATTCAAATTTGTGCATGACTTCATCTAATACACATCACATTAAACATCTGATATGCAAAGAGTAAAAGTATCATTTACACATTTATCAAGTGACCCTGAACGTCATAACATTATTTTTCATGTTATACAAAATAACATTTTCAGTGTTTAATCTGCCCAAACAATCTTTCTACATCAGGCACTCACTGGCCAGCACAGGTGCACTCACTGAGCACCTAATATGCCCGTTTTTAGATAATATTTAAAAATAATGAGATGGATAATTAGGCTTGGTCTTTAAGTGATTTATTGAGAAAACAAACTAATAGCAAACATTCAGATTATTGTAGGACAGTGAAGGCTTTCATGAACTCATGCTGTCACTCTCTAAAATTAGTTCATGTATCATTGGCTTCATGCTAGACATTTTATAGTTATCACAGAGTACAAGAAGTAAGGTACCAGTCTGATAAGTACTTCTGAGAACAAACGAATACCTGGTTTTGAATATTATAATAATAGCAGTAGCAGGCTTTATAAGGAACAGAGACAGGAGAGTTTTCCAGTCCGGTTCAGATAAATAACAGTCTGCACAAAACCAGCCAGAATATAACAAATTACAGCAGGAAACCAAACATCCTGAATCATTACTTTTGTCACTATATTGTATACAACACTGTGAGAGCAAGTAGCACATATATGATAACTATGGTTGCAGTTGTTATTAGAATGAGATAAATCACTCTTCTAATCTTGTCGTATTCCTCCTTTCTTTCTCTCCCTCTCTCTCCTGGTCCTGACTGCTTCAGAGCTCTGAGAATAGCCACAAGACAAAACAACTGAATGGAAAGGAAGACCAGGAACTGTAGCAAAAAGAACCACAGAAGTATAATGTTGTGTGAGACTACAGTAAACATGCAACACACACAGGATCCAAGAATAAGTATCCAAGCCACAGTGCAGCCGATCACTCTGTATCTGAGAGGTTTGTACTTCAGAAAGGTTACAGGATGAACAACTGCCAGGTAACGCTCAAAACAGATCAGACACTGAAACAGAGGACGACCAGTGATAATTAGTCCTACTAAAATGTATTAAATATTAAGATGCATGAAAACCAAAATGACAGTATAGTGATCACAGAATTCAGGCAGATACCAATTTCAGAAACAGAGAGATTGAGGATAACAAACATGAAGCATGAAGAACTCTGATGCAATTCCATTTCCTGTTCCTGTGATGATGAGCCATATAACATAGGAGTGTGTAGGAAGACCAAACAGAAAATTGATGCTGTGCAGACACATGTTCAAAATATAGAGCAGCTCGTAGGGATTTGTTGTGGGATTTTTAGATTCAACCGGTGTGGTAAAGTTCACTGTACAGTTATTCATCTCTTCTGTGTCCATCTTCTCCGCAACATGCAGCGCAATGTAATGTAGAACTCTTATCTATGGAAAGAGAAACGTGTTAATTTTCAACAAATTAAGTATCAAGTCCTAATTTTAAAGCTGCTTCATGAAGCTTTGAAAGCATTTTTTTTTCTTTAGTTTTGAACCAATCATTCATAATGCATCAAATATGATTGTGATTTCAGAAAGTGCTACCTGGTTTCATGACAAAAACACAGGGCACTTTTTTCACAAAATGCGAAATTCGTACCAATAAGTACATATGACTGCAGTTTACAAAAGAAATTAACACTAGAGGCGTAATACTCTTACACCTTTTTTTCCTTTTCACACAAATTTACAGCGTTTCTATTAATAATGTGTAATTTTCACACAATTACTTGAAGAATATTATGTTATGACTTCAAAACAATTTTAATATGCTGGGAGATTTGAAAACTGATGTTTTGAATGTTAGCATCACACGTATCCAGCTTCATATATATGGGTTTTCCTGGGGTTTTCATGGACAGTAGGTTTGTTTGGTAGCTCACAAAGTATGGAGATGTACTTAAGCGTTGAGGAGCTCTGGTTTGAATCCTGTGTAAATATGGTTTTGACAAAGACAAAGTTCAAATGGCAAGGTTGCATCCACAAATGCGTTTTTATATCAGTTTTGCATTTGTTAACGCTAGGGTAGTTTAGGGTTGAGTTTGGTGTAGGCCAAGGCATATTTCCAACACGATAGAGCATTAACTTTTAGCGACAGTCCCCAGATATTTGAATTCTGAACTGCCGCAATACATACCTGAAGCAACGTAATAAAAACACAGCAATACGAAGTGTTTGTACTATGCACATACAGCATAATGTTGTACTTTGGTCATTATTTTGTCATTTTACCATAATAACTCTTAAGATTAATGAATCTGTATTACAAAATACTTTTGTCCTTTTTCATCTTTCCCAAAATAACTTAATTCACATGCTAAATAACATTTTCGATCATAGTTTTAGATTTAAATGATCCCGGTTCAATCAGACAAAAGGAGCTCAGTCTCAATAGCACTCTCAGAATTTTCTATGAACATTTTTGCTTATTATTGATGATGAAAACAAGTTTTGTTTGTTACCTGAAGCGCGAATGTGGCATTCACAGTTCACAGTCGTCACAATATGGAAGCATATGGGTAGCATTATTCAATTTGGAATGTAATATGCAAAATGGCAATGCAATATGTAAAATGACAATGCATTTCTGTATTTACATTTACATCTTCCAATACATTTGCCCGTTTGGTGCAAAATGAAAATGAAAATTAAATTACATAATTTTCATTTGCCATTTCATACACCATTTAATATGTAAAATGAATATTAATTTTAACACTTTATAAGTTGCAAAATGAAAATGAAAATGTATTACAGAAATGATTAGATATGTCTAACATGTTCAAGCAAAAACTGTGGCAAAATGATCATTTAAATGCTATTTTTCTTAAATGCATTAACACTCACAGTCAAGACACTTACGATTGCATTTTCATTCAATGTCCCGCAATGAATGTAGCAAAATTCAATGTGCACATTGAAAATGCATTCCGAGCCGATCACGTGTCCGCCCCCTCCCGACACGTCAATCACTGCGTGAACAAGGCGGGGCTTGCAGAAGGTCAGAGACTCAAATCTCAAGAAAAGGATTCAAGTGAGAGAACATGGACAAGACAGTTGGTCCGTGTACGTTTTGATCATTTCGGTTTATGGCTTTAATATTTCATTCGCACTTGTGGGCGGAGCTGAAACGCTGCTTTCATCTGATTGGTCGAATCGCTCAACCTTCAGCTCGGTCTTTTCATTCTTTCAGGCAGAATAAGAGTCAGTGCGAGTGAAGCACTGTAATGTCTGAAACTACATTCACTGTTAATTAGCATAATATTTTAATCAGATGTAGCTGGGCACATAATTCGTGCTGCTGCGACTTGCAAGAGACCCCGTTAAATTATTTCTAGGTTGTATACTGTATTGTTTAAATATTGTCCCACTGATAAAAACAGTGCAAATAGTTCTGTCTCATTGGATAACAGTGAAGTGGAAATAAATATAGTTAAATTTATGAAATAAAATTAAATAGGATTTTTTGGGAAGGTAACTAGAAATAAATATAGTTAAATTTATGAAATAAAATTAAATAGGATTTTTTTGGAAGGTAACTCTGGCCAGTTATACAGCAACACGAGTCAGACGAGTCTGAAGATCTGAGCTGAATTTGGTGAAACATTAAAGTTCTAGTCTGTGTCAGTTACTCTCATAATAAATAATAATAATAATGTTACCCGTATTTTTCGGTATAAGTTGCATCAGTCCAAAAATACGTCATGACGAGGAAAAAAACATAAAAGTCACATTTATTCAGAACCAAGAGAAAACATTACCGTCTACAGCCGCGAGAGGGCGCTCTGGGGTAGGCTACAGGAGCACTGAGCAGCACAGAGCTAATTTTACTATTTTTATTTAGAAATGTAACTATATTAATTTTTACAATTATTTATTCATGTCACACACACATACTTAGTGACGGACTTAAAAGATGAGAGTGGTAAATGTTACAGACATGGAACTCTTCAGTCTATTATTCATTTTTATTTCCACTTCACTTTTATCCAAAGAGAGAGAACTATTTGCACTGTATTTATCAGTGGGACAATATTCATGCAATACTACAACCTAGAAATAATTTGCAGGTCTCAGCAGCACGAATTATGTGCCCAGCTACATCTGATTCAAATATTATGCTAATTAACAGTGAGCGGTGGTTTCAGACATTACAGTGCTTCACTCGCACTGACTCTTATTCTGCCTGAAAGAATGAAAAGACGAGCTGAAGGTTGAGCGATTCGACCAATCAGATGAAAGCAGCGTTTCAGCTCCGCCCACAAGTGCGAATGAAATATTGAAGCCATAAACCGAAATGGTCAAAACGTACACGGACCAACTGTCTTGTCCATGTTCTCTCACTTGAATCCTCTTCTTGAGACCTTGTGACCTTCTGCAAGCCCCGCCTTGTTCACGCAGTGATTGACGTGTCGGGAGGGGGCACATTGAATTTTGCTACATTCATTGCGGGACATTGAATGAAAATGCAATCGTAAGTGTCTTGACTGTGAGTGTTAATGCATTTAAGAAAAATAGCATTTAAATTAGCATTTTGCCACAGTTTTTGCTAGAACATGTTATACATATCTAATCATTTCTGTAATACATTTTCATTTTAATTTTGCAACTTATAAAGCGTTACAATTAGTATTCATTTTACATATTAAAACTGGTGTATGAAATGGCAAATGAAAATTGTGTTATTTCATTTTCATTTTCATTTTGCACCAAACAAAATGTAAATGTAAATACAGAAATGCATTGTCATTTTACATATTGCATTGTCATTTTGAATATTACATCCCAAATTGAATAATGCTACTCATATGCTTCCATAGTCACAATGATAAATGAAGGCAGTGGTTCTCAAACCTCATCATGCATGTCTCCCTGTATCTGACAAACCCACTTCAGTCTATCCATATATATAGGTCTGAGTAAACTTTTGACAGAATTGACAGAATCTGAAAGCATTTATATTTGTTTGAGAAATGTGAAATTTGAACTGCAATCATCTTTGTGATCGACCATGATTGACCAATCAGAACAAAGTATTCCAGAGCGCCACATAATAATGTTATATCATGTTGCATATATAGCCTACAGTAAATAGCGAATTCAGATTGATCGCCTGAGTATTATTTTTGCAGACTGAACATTCAGTCTTTGTACATATAAACTGGCCAGCTCAGTGCATCTTATTTATCATATGAAATTTTTTTTTACAGATAATTTAAAATAAAAAGAGGGAATGAAAAAGAGACAGAAATAAATATGAGGGAAAATATGAAAAGAGTGACAATGGGTCATTATTTAAATGTTTTATTGGATAAATAAACTTGTATTGGATAAACACTTATAAAAACATCTAATAAAAACACTCATAATAAACTTAATCTCTGTAAGTTTACATTGATTGTCTATAAGTATACTTTGAACACAAAACTCTAAAATTTGCAGATATCTAACATCAAGTCTTTGAAACACAACAATAAAGACCGAAAAAGTGAACACCAAGCAATAAGAAGTCAAATAAATGATTAAATAAATAAAATGACAAAATCCACTAATAAATATTATTTTAAAAGTAGAACAATGTGTAGTTAATTGTAGTTAATTTTTGTGAGTTTATGGAGAAACAGGGCAAGAGAGTTTTCCAGTGCCAGGAAACCACTGCCAGTTTTGCTCAGGCTGCTGGATGGCTCCATTTTAATTTTGTTAAAAGACTGGGAAAATTATGAAAACAACTTTTTTATTATTGATGTATAAGCTTGTATCAGTGTTGTGCAATGTGGTGATAACACTGGAAGTTCTGCACTTCTAACCTATAGCCACACAAGTCTCAATATAATCATCAGTGCCAGATTCTGAAACATTATCAGAGTGATTTTACATTGCAGCAAAAGCAACACAAAATGTACTTTAAAAAGTCCCATCCAATAATAAAAGTTATTAAAAAGGAAAATATAATAAAATATCATAAGGTTTTATAGGGAACAGAAGAAGGGAAGTTTTCCACTCCGGTGCAGATAAAGAATAGGTTGCACAAAACCAGCCAGTACATAACAAAACAAACTAGGATCCCAAGCTCCCTGAATATTTAATTTTGTCAGATAGGTAAATACTGCTGAAATAAGAATGGGCACATACAGCATAACCATGTTCACAGTAGTTATTAGAATAAGAATAAATGCTCTTCTCTTAATGCGGTTTTCCTGCTTTCTCTCTCTTCCTCTCTCCCCTGGTCCTGACTGCTTCAGAGCTCTGAGAACAGCCACAAGACAAAACAACTGGATGGAGAGATAGAGTAGAAACTGCAGAATGGAGAACCATGCATGTCCAGTACTGTTGAATGAAACTAAAATATATATGCTGCCCATACAAGAACCAAGAGTGATTGTCCAGACCACAATGGAGCAGATAACTCTATATCTGAGAGGTTTGTACTTCAGAAAGGTTACAGGATGAACCACTGCCAGGTAACGCTCAACACAGATCAGACACTGAAACAGAGGACGACCAGTGATGGAGAATCCTGCTAAAAACATTCGTAATATCAAGAAATTTGAAAACCAAATTGAAAGTACGCAGAAAAAGCAGTTCAGAGCGTTAGCAATCTCACAAACAGAGAGATTGATCATGAAGAACTCTGATGCAATTCCACTTCCTGTTCCTGTGATGATGAGCCATATAATATAGGAGTGTGTAGGAAGACCAACCAGGAAACTGATGCTGTACATACATATTTCCAGATGGTTCAGTGGCCCGATGGAATAAGTTGTGAAGTTTGTGGATGACTCAGGTGTCGTAAATTTGAATGTGGAGTTGTTCATCTCTTGATCTGTCTTCTCAGCAGCTCATAAACTAATAATTTTCTTCTGTTATCTACAAGAAAAGAGGTGTTTAAAAATTAACCAGATCTGCTAAGACGTCAGAATATCCAGTTTGTTCAGTCCAAAAACCTTCAACATTCAGGTTAAACATGAATAACCAGAGCAAAAACCTTTGATATAAAAATAAATGGGTCCACAAATTTAATTCAGACTGCATTTATTTAAACTGTTCTGTTCAATTAAACAGAAGTCAGTGTTATTTTAATCAGAAGCTAAATCGTTAACATCATCCCAAACCAAACATTATCAGATGAACACACCAGGGGCCTCATTTATAAAACTCTCCATAGATTTCATCTTAAAAGTGTACGTATTCACAAATGCTAGACATAAGTTTTTAGATTTATAAAAGCATGTGTACGCCAGAACCTGAGCAACAACCCCTTTATAAATCTGAGTCAGGGGACGAAATCACCATATATGGACTTTACAATGCCTACGTAGTTATACTATGCAAACCTCATCTGCATATTATTTCCATGCAAATTCCTATCCACGTGACACTAGATTTAATGCTGTTAAAGGTATTAGGTTGTTAAGTGATGATGTAAAAAGCACTGTTTCTGGGTCCAACTCTCAACTCGCTTCACTTGAGAATATGACCTCAGCAGCCGTTTATGAGCACTGTTTATTCATATTAATCATTTAAGCTAAACACTTTCAAACTTACGGTGTACACTACAGTCTCCGTGCTCACAGAGTCCCAAGCACAAATAATTTGTATATTTATTTCTTTATATTTATATTTTCACTGTCTGCCTATCTGGGACTTCGGTATGGAGTTAAAGGGTTAAGATTATAACTGTTTTGCTAGTATTATATCACATTGTGAGTTTATATTAGCACCTTTTGTTTTTCTCGTGGTAACTGAGAGCGTTCGGACACGGAAGCGGTGCTACGTGACGTCAGACTTAATAAGACATCAAGGAAATATGAGATAGGGACTATAAATGTTGTGGAGATGCCTTCAAACATAATCATCACCTCTGTGCAGCTGCGGTTGTACAGTAAGATATTATCACTGGACCTATTCAAACCAGACGATATAGACCATTCCACCGAATGTCCGCCACAATATCAAAGTGCGCATCATTGATCATTGTTCTCACAAAAATCTTTTCTCAAAACATGAGTTCTGTTGAGATTAGTTTGAAGATGAAGTATTGTGCATCTAAAGAACTCCTCACTGTCATTTAAACAGCATATAGCTCACCCACAGAACATGCCTAATTCTTATGTTTTACATCTGCATAATGACTTTATCTAATTTCAGTGATTATCTCCATTAATGAGAGTGGAATATTTAATGTAAATGTGTATATCAAAATGAAAACAGATTTTAAAATCGTTTTCTTCATTACTTTTCTCACTCCGGGAAAAAGAGTGCATACGCAGGGTCTAGAGCAGGGATCCTCAACCTTAATCAAGCTAACTGAGCATGCTAATCATTGGCAATCAGTGTCTTTGGGATCATTAGTAAATCACAGGCAGGTGACTTTGATCAGGGTTGGAGCTAAACTCTGCAGCGCATTGGACCTCCAGGGCAAGATTTGAGGAAGGGGGGTCTAGAATGTCCGTGCATTGTGTACATATTTATGCCAAGTTTATTTAAAGAAAATACGATATGTGTGTGGAAAATTGCGTACATATTTTCTATGCCCATTTTGTGCATACGCAACATTTAGAAATGAGACCCCTGGTAAAAAAAAAAAAAAAAGAAGAACTCTAACATGTATTAAAAATGCACTTGAAATTCAAATAATAAATGTATAGTACAGTTGTATTCCTAACATGCATTCTCGAAGTCCATTCAAATTGTATTGAATTGTATTTTATTATATTTAAAAAAGGATACTAGAAGGATGTTGGGAATAAATACCTATTCTAGGCTTTTAAAGGGGTCATATGATGTTTTTTTAAAATCATTATTTTGTGTATTTGGTGTAACAGAATATGTTGACATGATTTAATGTTCAAAAAACATTATTTTTCAAATTATGACCCAATTAAGCCTATTTTTCACAAGGAAGATATCTTGACATTTTTTTTTTACATTTCAATATATTCTATAAGTATGTTCATTCACTCATACATAAATACATTATGGTCTAACTATGCTTACATCATATCATATTCTTACATCGTACCAAGTTATAATGTATTATAAAAATAATTTTGTCGACTATTGTTTGGAATTACTTGTTTGTTTGTTTGTTTAAAGCTTGATGAGGATGTACAACCCGAATTCCGGAAAAGTTGGGACATTTTTTAAATTTTAATAAAATGAAAACTAAAGGAATTTCAAATCACATGAGCCAATATTTTATTCACAATAGAACATAGATAACGTAGCAAATGTTTAAACTGAGAAATTTTACACTTTTATCCACTTAATTAGCTCATTTAAAATTTAATGCCTGCTACAGGTCTCAAAAAAGTTGGCACGGGGGCAACAAATGGCTAAAAAAGCAAGCAGTTTTGAAAAGATTCAGCTGGGAGAACATCTAGTGATTAATTAAGTTAATTGATATCAGGTCTGTAACATGATTAGCTATAAAAGCTTTGTCTTAGAGAAGCAGAGTCTCTCAGAAGTAAAGATGGGCAGAGGCTCTCCAATCTGTGAAAGACTGCGTAAAAAAATTGTGGAAAACTTTAAAAACAATGTTCCTCAACGTCAAATTGCAAAGGCTTTGCAAATCTCATCATCTACAGTACATAACATCATCAAAAGATTCAGAGAAACTGGAGAAATCTCTGTGCATAAGGGACAAGGCCGGAGACCTTTATTGGATGCCCGTGGTCTTCGGGCTCTCAGACGACACTGTCACGGTTCGTGAACGCACCGTCTCCAGCTGTAGTCATGTTATGTCATGTTGATTGGTTCATGTGGGTGTGGCCACTGATCGCCTGATCAGCGGCAGGTGCATCTCATTCCAACCGCCTATATAACGCCCTGTCTTTCGTCTCCTGTTTGTCAGATCGTTGTTTGAGGTCCATGTGTTGATGTCTGTTCGTGCTCCTGTGTTCCTGTCCTTGCCCTGTTTCCTGTTCGGTCTACTTTGGATTATCACAGTCACTCACGGATTATCACCACGGATCACCGATCTACCACCACCATCATCTTCTACGCTCCTCCCGGTATGGCTGCGGTGGTCAGCACAGACACATCACTGTCAGGCACTACTGGATTCCGGGGCTGAGGGTAACTTCATGGACAGCACATTAGCCCACAAGCTCCACATTCCCCTCAGACCTCTTCCGCACCACATCACGGTTCACGCCCTCACTGGTCAGCAACTTCCCACCATATCATACATCACTGAAGACATTACACTCATCACCTCTGGCAATCACTCTGAGACCATCTCTTTTCACATCCTTGACTCTCCCCTGGCACCCATTGTCCTCGGACACCCTTGGCTCCTCCTCCACAACCCTAGCATTGACTGGCTCTCTAACTCCGTTTTGTCTTGGTGTAAAAGATGTCATGAGTCTTGTCTAGTGTCTGCCTGTCCGTCTGTGTCTGTGTCTGTGTTGCAGGAGGAGGCGGTGGATTTGTCTAACGTGCCCGCTGAGTACCTCCATCTGAAGGAAGTGTTCAGTAAGTCTCGGGCTGCTTCTCTTCCTCCGCATCGTCCTTACGACTGTGCCATAGATTTACTATCAGGTAAGTCTCCGCCTAAGGGCAAACTCTATTCACTTTCTGTTCCAGAGAGGGAGGCTATGGAGAAATATATTTCTGATTCTCTAGCTTCTAAATTCATCCGCCCTTCCTCTTCTCCTGTGGGGGCGGGGTTCTTTTTTGTGGGAAAGAAGGACGGATCTCTGCGACCTTGTATTGATTACCGGGGACTGAACAACATCACGGTAAAGAATACTTATCCTTTGCCGTTGATGTCTTCGGCCTTCGAGAGGTTGCAGGGAGCGTCAATTTTCACAAAACTGGACTTACGCAATGCGTATCATTTGGTTCGGATCAGGGAGGGGGATGAATGGAAGACCGCTTTTAACACCCCCAGAGGGCACTTTGAATACTTGGTTATGCCCTTTGGGCTCTCCAACTCCCCAGCGGTCTTCCAGGCACTTGTCAACGACGTGCTGGGAGATATGATCGATCAGTTCATTTATGTCTACCTGGACGACATATTGATTTTTTCTTCTTCTCTCCAGGAACATGTGCAGCACGTCCAACGAGTGCTTCAGAGGTTGCTAGAGAATGGGCTTTTTGTCAAGGCGGAGAAATGCGAATTTCATGCACAGTCAATTCCATTTTTGGGGTATATCGTGTCGACTGAGGGAATACGCATGGATCCCGAGAAGGTTAAGGCTGTGGTAGAATGGCCAAGCCCAGATTCCCGTAAGGCCCTACAGAGGTTTCTGGGGTTCGCTAACTTCTACCGGCGTTTTATTCGCAACTTCAGCCAACTAGCCGCACCTCTGACCGCCTTGACCTCCGCCAAGACTGCGTTCAGGTGGTCGGACACAGCTGAGGCTGTGTTTGCCAAACTGAAGAGCCGTTTCATTTCAGCCCCTATTCTGATTACCCCTGACCCTACACGTCAGTTCGTGGTGGAGGTCGACGCATCAGAGGTGGGGGTAGGAGCGGTGTTATCTCAACGTTCTCCCTTAGACGACAAGGTCCACCCTTGCGCGTATTTTTCATATCGTTTATCTCCGGCAGAACGAAATTATGATATTGGTAACCGAGAATTGTTGGCAGTTAAGATGGCATTAGAGGAATGGCGACACTGGTTAGAGGGATCGGGGGTTCCTTTTATAGTATGGACTGACCACAAGAATTTAGAGTACATTAGCACCGGCAAGAGGTTGAACTCCAGGCAGGCTCGGTGGGCACTTTTTTTCGGACGTTTTGACTTTACTATCTCGTACCGCCCGGGTTCCAAAAATATCAAACCCGATTCTTTGTCGCGTATTTTTGACCATTCCGAACGCCCGTCCACTCCCGAGTGTATTTTTCCTGAGACATTAGTGGTCTCCACTCTCACATGGGAGATCGAATCGAAGGTCAGAACGGCCTTAGAAGGGGTAACGCCTCCGCCCGGGTGCCCACCGAACCGTTTATTTGTGCTGGAGGGATTAAGGTCCAACGTTATCCAGCGGGGACATTGCTCGAATGTAGCTTGCCATCCAGGGGTTAACCGTACTAGATTTTTAGTCAAGCAACGATTCTGGTGGCCACTTATGGCTCGCGACATTCACAGTTTTGTTTTGGCTTGCTCGGTTTGTGCCACTGGTAAGACTTCCAATCGGCCCCCTGATGGGTTACTCCAACCGTTGCCGGTTCCTTCGAGACCCTGGTCCCACATCGCTCTAGATTTTATTACCGCCCTCCCACCCTCCCAGGGAAACACGGTAGTTTTAACCGTGGTGGACCGGTTCTCGAAGGCGGCCCACTTTATTCCCTTGCCCAAATTACCCTCAGCCAAGGAGACAGCGTTGACCGTCGTAGACCACGTCTTTCGTTTACATGGCCTCCCGATAGACGTGGTTTCCGACAGGGGACCCCAATTTGTGGCTAAATTTTGGCAAGAATTCTGTAGACTACTGGGAGCGACTGTAAGTCTGTCCTCAGGGTTTCACCCCCAGAGCAATGGTCAAACCGAGAGGGCCAACCAAGATTTGGAAAGGGTGTTGCGATGTTTGGTCTCCAAGAATCCTTCCTCCTGGAGCCAACAATTGTCTATGGTGGAGTACGCCCACAATACCTTACCAGTATCAGCTACGGGCCTATCTCCTTTTGAGTGTAGTGTAGGTTACCAGCCACCTATTTTTCCCAGTATGGAATCCGAAGTTGCGGTCCCCTCCGCTCACGCCTTCGTCCAGAGGTGCCACCGCACTTGGACCAGAGCCCGTGAGACTCTACTCCAAGCGGGGGCGCGCACCAAGGCCAAGGCCGATCGCCACCGGTCTAGGCCTCCCGTATACGTCGTGGGTCAAAAGGTGTGGCTTTCAACCAAGAATATTCCTCTCCGGTCCGTATCTAATAAATTGGCTCCCAAATTTATTGGCCCGTTTACTGTCACCAAAATCATTAGTCCGGTGGCAGTCCGCCTTAAACTCCCTCCTACGTACAGGAGAATTCATCCCGCCTTTCATGTGTCCAAAATTAAGCCCGTATTTCATTCTCCCATTAATCCGCCTACCCCGGTCCCTCCCCCGCCGCGTCTCGTAGATGGGGAGACCACCTATTTGGTAAATCGTATTCTGGACTCTAGAAGGAGGGGACGCGGATTTCAGTACTTGGTGGACTGGGAGGGTTACGGTCCGGAGGAGAGAAGTTGGGTACCTGCCAGGGACATCCTGGATCACTCCCTTATCGATGATTACAATCGACAGGTAAGAGATTCTGGGGACGCCAGGAGGCGTCCTTAGGAGGAGGGGTACTGTCACGGTTCGTGAACGCACCGTCTCCAGCTGTAGTCATGTTATGTCATGTTGATTGGTTCATGTGGGTGTGGCCACTGATCGCCTGATCAGCGGCAGGTGCATCTCATTCCAACCGCCTATATAACGCCCTGTCTTTCGTCTCCTGTTTGTCAGATCGTTGTTTGAGGTCCATGTGTTGATGTCTGTTCGTGCTCCTGTGTTCCTGTCCTTGCCCTGTTTCCTGTTCGGTCTACTTTGGATTATCACAGTCACTCACGGATTATCACCACGGATCACCGATCTACCACCACCGTCATCTCTACCAACGCACTCAAATCACCTACCCACCTGTCTGTGCTGCCATCGTGGTTCCTGCGTCACTCACCAGCATTCATCCATCACAACTCCTGTCAATAAACTACCTTTACTTGCATCTGCCTCCTGTCCTCCATTGTTAGCGTCACAGACACTGCATCACTCATCGCATGATTGTGTCAATGACATTACTAAATGGGCCCAGGAATACTTTCAGAAACCACTGTCGGTAAACACAATCCGCCGTGCCATCAGCAGATGCCAACTAAAGCTCTATCATGCAAAAAGGAAGCCATATGTGAACATGGTCCAGAAGCGCCGTCGTGTCCTGTGGGCCAAGGCACATTTAAAATGGACTATTTCAAAGTGGAATAGTGTTTTATGGTCAGACGAGTCCAAATTTGACATTCTTGTTGGAAATCACGGACGCCGTGTCCTCCAGGCTAAAGAGGAGGGAGACCTTCCAGCTTGTTTTCAGCGTTCAGTTCAAAAGCCAGCATCTCTGATGGTATGGGGGTGCATAAGTGCATACGGTATGGGCAGCTTGCATGTTTTGGAAGGCTCTGTGAATGCTGAAAGGTATATAAAGGTTTTAGAGCAACATATGCTTCCCTCCAAACAACGTCTATTTCAGGGAAGGCCTTGTTTATTTCAGCAGGACAATGCAAAACCACATACTGCAGCTATAACAACAGCATGGCTTCGTCGTAGAAGAGTCCGGGTGCTAACCTGGCCTGCCTGCAGTCCAGATCTTTCACCTATAGAGAACATTTGGCGCATCATTAAACGAAAAATACGTCAAAGACGACCACGAACTCTTCAGCAGCTGGAAATCTATATAAGGCAAGAATGGGACCAAATTCCAACAGCAAAACTCCAGCAACTCATAGCCTCAATGCCCAGACGTCTTCAAACTGTTTTGAAAAGAAAAGGAGATGCTACACCATGGTAAACATGCCCCGTCCCAACTATTTTAAGACCTGTAGCAGAAATCAAAATTGAAATGAGCTCATTTTGTGCATAAAATTGTAAACTTTCGCAGTTTAAATATTTGCTATGTTATCTATGTTCTATTGTGAATAAAATATTGGCTCATGTGATTTGAAAGTCTTTTAGTTTTCATTTTATTAAAATTTAAAAAACGTCCCAACTTTTCCGGAATTCGGGTTGTAGTCCAAGATTTGTAAGGTAAACTTAGAACAGTCAAATAAAATTTATTGCACATTTATCCAAATTAAAATGAATATAATATTCAAAAACACCATTAAAAACACTGAATAATTATTTTTCCTTTCCCAGACCCTGCGATGAAGAAATGTTCAAATACCATAGTGTCTGAATTCTAATCCCTCAGATGCAAGTCAAACTTTGGTTCAGCCATTTGCAACTTTACCTTGACTTTGTAAGAAATGCACTTTACTCACTTCTGTGCTTTATTGTTTTTTAAGTAACTTCTTTATATTTGAGTGCAGAAATTGAATTGTGATTCATGTCTATTCAATGATGGAATATTCATAGTGTACTTTCCAGTAAAATAACAGAAATATTCTTCAAACTGAATGAATTAGCTGTATTTTAATTTATTTTAATTATTTTGGTCAAGCGTTTATATATGCTTCTGTAATTTTTAAAGTGATTACAACAATATATACTCAATGACTATACTGTTGAAATAAACATGGAAGTTTTCCAGATTTTACAAGTTTATACATGTGTCATAATTGAATGTTTTTTTTTATTTATTTTTATTTTTTTATATTAGACAGCTGAAAATAGCTTTATTACAAACTAATAGTGTACAAGTAATGCATTTCTAATGAGCTGATATGCTACTGAAAATGTTCTTGAAGAATATTAAAATGAGACTTAAAATATATTCAGTCAATATAACAGTTTTTCAAGAAGTATAATTTAATTAAATGTATTATTAATAATAATAATTTACTATAAATGTGTATTCAAATATGGTAAATAAGTACAATTTAATTACACTAAAGATTCTTGAAGTTAACTAAATATATTAAAATGCACTGCATTTAAGCATATCTTAACATATCTTAACACATATCATAAACAAATCATTATACTTAAATTTGCTCCAAAATAACACACTTAGTATTGTATAATAAATATATAATAAGCTCATCGAAATTAGTACAATTTAAGTCTATCTACTTTTTTACCCAGGAAGTAATGCTGTTGATTATTAATAAGTCTATAGACAAGAAGAATTTAAAAAGGGGGTTTATTACCTGGAGAGTGAACGTCCTGACTTTCTGGATGTGATTAAATCTTTGTGCTGTTTTGTAGACTGACTTTGCAGCTCACGCATTAAAATTTGTGCATGACTTCATCTAATACACATCACATTAAACATCTGATATGCAAAGAGTAAAAGTATAATTTACACATTTATCAAGTGACCCTGAACGTCATAACATTATTTTTCATATTATACAAAATAACATTTTCAGTGTTTAATCTGCCCAAACAATCTTTCTACATCAGGCACTCACTGGCCAGCACAGGTGCACTCACTGAGCACCTAATATGCCCTTTTTTAGATAATATTTAAAAATAATGAGATGGAAAATGAGGCTTGGTCTTTAAGTGATTTATTGAGAAAACAAACTAATAGCAAACATTCAAATTATTGTAGGACAGTGAAGGCTTTCATGAACTCATGCTGTCACTCTCTAAAATTAGTTCATGTATCATTGGCTTCATGCTAGACATTTTATAGTTATCACAGAGTACAAGAAGTAAGGTACCAGTCTGATAAGTACTTCTGAGGACAAAGTAGTCCCTGGTTTTGAATATTATAAAAATACCAGTAGCAGGCTTTATAAGGAACAGAGACAGGAGAGTTTTCCAGTCCGGTTCAGATAAATAACAGTCTGCACAAAACCAGCCAGAATATAACAAATTACAGCAGGAAACCAAACATCCTGAATCATTACTTTTGTCACAATGGTATACAACGCTGTGAGAGCAAGTGGCACATATATGATAACTATGGTAGCAGTTGTTATTAGAATGAGATAAATCACTCTTCTAATCTTGTTGTTTTCCTCCTTTCTTTCTCTCCCTCTCTCTCCTGGTCCTGACTGCTTCAGAGCTCTGAGAATAGCCACAAGACAAAACAACTGAATGGAAAAGAAGACCAGGAACTGTAGCAAAAAGAACCACAGAAATACAATGTTGTGTGAGACTACAGTAAACATGCAACACACACAGGATCCAAGAATAAGTATCCAAGCCACAGTGCAGCCGATCACTCTGTATCTGAGAGGTTTGTACTTCAGAAAGGTTACAGGATGAACCACTGCCAGTTAACGCTCAACACAGATCAGACACTGAAACAGAGGACGACCAGTGATAATTAGTCCTACAACCCGAATTCCGGAAAAGTTGGGACGTTTTTTAAATTTGAATAAAATGAAAACTAAAAGACTTTCAAATCACATGAGCCAATATTTTATTCACAATAGAACATAGATAACGTAGCAAATGTTTAAACTGAGAAATTTTACACTTTTATCCACTTAATTATCTCATTTAAAATTTAATGCCTGCTACAGGTCTCAAAAAAGTTGGCACGGGGGCAACAAATGGCTAAAAAAGGAAGCAGTTTTGAAAAGATTCAGCTGGGAGAACATCTAGTGATTAATTAAGTTAATTGATATCAGGTCTGTAACATGATTAGCTATAAAAGCTTTGTCTTAGAGAAGCAGAGTCTCTCAGAAGTAAAGATGGGCAGAGGCTCTCCAATCTGTGAAAGAATGCGTAAAAAAATTGTGGAAAACTTCAAAAACAATGTTCCTCAACGTCAAATTGCAAAGGCTTTGCAAATCTCATCATCTACAGTGCATAACATCATCAAAAGATTCAGAGAAACTGGAGAAATCTCTGTGCGTAAGGGACAAGGCCGGAGACCTTTATTGGATGCCCGTGGTCTTCGGCTCTCAGACGACACTGCATCACTCATCGGCATGATTGTGTCAATGACATTACTAAATGGGCCCAGGAATACTTTCAGAAACCACTGTCGGTAAACACAATCCGCCGTGCCATCAGCAGATGCCAACTAAAGCTCTATCATGCAAAAAGGAAGCCATATGTGAACATGGTCCAGAAGCGCTGTCGTGTCCTGTGGGCCAAGGCTCATTTAAAATGGACTATTTCAAAGTGGAATAGTGTTTTATGGTCAGACGAGTCCAAATTTGACATTCTTGTTGGAAATCACGGACGCCGTGTCCTTCGGGCTAAAGAGGAGGGAGACCTTCCAGCATGTTATCAGCGTTCAGTTCAAAAGCCAGCATCTCTGATGGTATGGGGGTGCATAAGTGCATACGGTATGGGCAGCTTGCATGTTTTGGAAGGCTCTGTGAATGCTGAAAGGTATATAAAGGTTTTAGAGCAACATATGCTTCCCTCCAAACAACGTCTATTTCAGGGAAGGCCTTGTTTATTTCAGCAGGACAATGCAAAACCACATACTGCAGCTATAACAACAGCATGGCTTCGTCGTAGAAGAGTCCGGGTGCTAACCTGGCCTGCCTGCAGTCCAGATCTTTCACCTATAGAGAACATTTGGTGCATCATTAAACGAAAAATACGTCAAAGACGACCACAAACTCTTCAGCAGCTGGAAATCTATATAAGGCAAGAATGGGACCAAATTCCAACAGCAAAACTCCAGCAACTCATAGCCTCAATGCCCAGACGTCTTAAAACTGTTTTGAAAAGAAAAGGAGATGCTACACCATGGTAAACATGCCCCGTCCCAACTATTTTGAGACCTGTAGCAGAAATCAAAATTGAAATGAGCTCATTTTGTGCATAAAATTGTAAACTTTCTCAGTTTAAACATTTACTATGTTATCTATGTTCTATTGTGAATAAAATATTGGCTCATGTGATTTGAAAGTCTTTTAGTTTTCATTTTATTCAAATTTAAAAAACGTCCCAACTTTTCCGGAATTCGGGTTGTACTAAAAATGCATTTAATATTACGATGCCTGAAAACCAAAATGACAGTAGAGTGATCACAGAATTCAGGCAGATACCAATTTCAGAAACAGAGAGATTGAGGATAACAAACTCAAATGCAACTCCATTTCCTGTTCCTGTGATGATGAGCCATATAACATAGGAGTGTGTAGGAAGACCAAACAGAAAATTGATGCTGTGCAGACACATGTTCAAAATATAGAGCAGCTCGTAGGAATTTGTTGCAGAGTTTGTAGATTCAACTGGTGTGGTGAAGTTCACTGCACAGTTATTCATCTCTTCTGTGTCCGTCTTCTCCGCAACATGCAGCACAATCTAATGTAGAACTCTTATCTATGGAAAGAGAAACGTGTTAATTTTCAACAAATTAAGTATTAAGTTCTAATTTTAAAGCTGCTTTATAAAGCTTTGGAAGCATTTTTTTTTCTTTTGTTTAGAACTAATCGTTCATAATGTATCAAATATGATTGTGATTTCAGGAAGTGCTACCTGGTTTAATGACAAAAACATAGGGCACTTTTTTCTCAAAACACGTAATTCATACCAATAAGTACATATGGCTGCAGTTTCAAAAAGAAATCAACACTAGAGGCGTAAAACTCTTATACACACATTTACAGTTTCAATTAATAAAAGCGTAATTTTCACACTATTACTTGAAGAATATTATGTTAAGTCTTCAAAACAATTTTAATATGCTGGGAGATTTGAAAACGTCTTGGTTACGTATGTAACCCTCGTTCCATGAAGGAGGGAACGGAGACGTTACGAATGGCATCTCACCCGAGAGCCCAATCACCTTTGAGTGGTACAAAACGAGCCAATGGTACACAAAGTACCTTGGTCTGCGGAATTTGCATCGCGAGCTCCGCCCCGCAGAGTGGGTATATAAGGAGCAGCGCGAGCAACTCGCATTCAAGTCTTCGCGGAGGAGCCGAGCCAGTGACCCGGCCATTCAGCGGAACAGCGATGTGGCAAGGGGACGTAACATCTCTGTTCCCTCCTTCAGGGAACGAGGGTTACATATGTAGCCAAGATTTTCCCTTTCAGTCGGTCACATTTGATGTTATGAATGGGGTCCCTTACAAAACGCCACATGGTTGTCTTCCAGCGACCCGTGTGAGTGATAGCACCCTGTCGTGAGGCCAGCACGAGTGAGGGCCTATAACTTACACAGAATACACTGGCTAGCAAATTCCAGCTGGACGTATCCTAGCAGGCTGCCTGCTAGGACGTATCCTAGCAGGCTGCCTGCCCGTGGGAGGACTTACAGAAGGCAGGTATCTACCAAGGTGGTGATACATAAGAAGAGGTACCCAGCCCGCAGGGTGGAAGTTTCAACGACAGAGCTGGCAAGAGGCTTGCCAAGGAAAAGACACATGCTGCGGAGAGACTTACTGTGGACATACGCACGTGGGATTGCCCAGCAAGGGGGAATCACAACACATGGAGGCACCTAGTCTCACACAGGGCTGATCAAAGGACATGTGCGCAAGTGCTGAACATCAACAGTGCTGGAGGAACCCAGGGTTCTGACTGAGGAACTCGAAACCAAACAGGTCCTTACTGGCCCGAAGGGGCGAGTACCCGGGAGGACATGGGCTCTACACAGAGATTATAAAATCTCGCGAATGTGTTAGCTGTCACCCAGCCCACGGCTCTACAGATGTCTGTTAGCGAGGCGCCATGCGCCAGTGCCCAGGAGGAAGCTACACTCCAGTTGAGTGAGCTCTCACCCCTAGGGGGCATGGCAGGTCTTGAGCCTGATAAGCCAGGACAATAGCATCTATCTGCTTGGAGACAGCCTCTCACTTCTGCTGGCCTCCGTAACAGACAAAGAGCTGGTCTGAGGTCCTAAGGCACTGAGTTCTGTCCACGTAGGTGCGGAGCGCACGTACTGGACAGAGCAGCGCCAAGGCTGGGTCTGCCTCCTCCAAGGGCAGCACCTGCAAGTTCACCACCTGATCTCTAAAAGGAGTGGTGGGAACTTTGGGCATGTACCCAGGCCGGGGTCTCAAGATAACGTGAGAGTTAGCCGGCCTGAATTCCAGGCACGCTTCGTCAACTGAAAATGCCTGCAGGTCCCTGACCCTCTTCACTGAAGCCAAAGCCGTTAGGAGTGCAGTTTTCAAAGATAAAAACTTTAGCTCACTGAGTGCAAGGGTTCGAAGGGAGCCCTCTGCAGTGCTGAAAGAACCACTTTGAGGTCCCAAGAGGGGACTTGCTGAGGGCGAGGCGGATTGAGCCTCCTTGCTCCTCTCACGAACCCGATAATCATATCGTGCCTCCCAAGAGACTTACCTTCAACGGGGTCATGGTGAGCTGAAATAGCGGCCACATAGACCTTAAGGGTGGAAGGAGACAGCCTTCGTACCAACCCCTCCTGAAGAAAGGAAAGCACTGACCTGATCGGACATTTCCAGGGGTCCTCATGCCGTGAAGAACACCAAGTGACGAAGAGGTTCCACTTCAAAGCATAGGCGTATCTCGTGTCTGTCGCGAGGAGTACAAGTTCGAGGAACCGGGTCCGGCCGGGCCAAAAAGGTGTAACCATGAGGACCTGCTCCTCGTCCTCCCTGATCTTGCACAACTTCTGTGCAAGAAGGCTCACTGGGGGAAACGCATACTTGCGCAGGCCCAACGGCCAGATGTGTGCCAGGGCGTCCGAGCCGAGAGTGCTTTCGGTCAGGGAGTAAAACAACTGGCAGTGGGAATTTTTTTGGAGAGGCAAACAGGTCTACCTGAGCGTCTACGAAGCGTTCCCAAATCAGCTGAACTGACTGGGGGTGGAGTTTCCATTCCCCGGGGCAAGACTGCTGCCGTGAGAGCTTGTCAGCTGCACAATTGAGCCTGCCTGGAATGTGAATGGCACGAAGCGACCTCAGATGCTTGTGACTCCAAAAGAGGAGATGGCGAGCGAGTTGCGACATGCGGCGGGAGCGTAGACCACCATGATGGTTGATGTACACTACGGTCGCAGTGTTGTCCGTACGGACCAGAACGTGCTTGCCCTTCAGCAGGGCCCTGAAGCGATGCAGAGCAAGCCATACTGCCAAGCAACTCGAGGCAATTGACATGCCACTGAAGTCGGGGTCCCGTCCAGGAGCCTGACGCAGCATGCCCATTGCACATGGCACCCCAGGCCGTGGCAGAGGCATCTGTTGACACAACAACATGTCTGGACACTTGTTCTAGGGGCACGCCAGCCTGTAGAAACGAGGGGTCCAACCACGGGGTGAAGTTTCGGTGGCAGGCCAGAGTGATGGTCACTCGGAGCGTGCCCTGTTGCCATGCCCATCTCGGGACTCGGTCATGAAGGCAGTGATGAAGCGGTCTCATATGGAGTAACCCGAGCAGTAAGACTGTCGCCGCAGATGCCATATGCCCCAGGAGCCTCTGAAACAGTTTTAGTGGAACCGCTTTCTTGCCCTCGAATTGTCTCAGGCAATTCAGCAGTGACTGCGCACGCTCGTTCATAAGCCGCGCGAACATGGCTACGAGTCTATTTCCATACCGAGAAAAGAGATCCTCTGCACAGAGGAGAGCTTGCTCTTTTCCCAGTTGACCTGAAGACCCAGTCGGGTGAGGTGTCTGAGCACCAGGTCCTTGTGCTCGCACAACCGCTCTCGAGAGTGAGCTAGGAAGCATGTCGCCAACTGTCGTTCGTGGCCTCTTGGGACCCGGAGGTAGAGGGAACAGCTCTTTTAGTAAAGGTTTGGGTACCACCAGCCGCAGGGCCAGTGGCAGAACAAAAAGAAAATGAGAACAAAGGATTTTTCCCCGGCCCTCCTCCGGGGGAAGGAGTGGTCTTGCTACCATATCTGACGAGCTGACATCTTTAACTCCGGGTCGCCCGTCTCAGGAACGCTGCTTGGCCTGGTGTTTGGCAGGCTTAGGGGCAGAGGCGGGTTGCGCCGCCCTTCTGCGGCCATCTCTTCCCTACGGCCGGGTGAAGGCTGCTGCTGTGGCCGCCCTTGGCGACGAGCAGGCTGAGGTGGCTACGCCGGCAGCAGGGTGGAGGCAGCAGTGGGCCGCCGGGCCAGGATGTGTCTGATGGCCTCAGACTGCTTCTGGGCGGCAGAGAACTTCTGGGCAAAGCTCTCTACCGCATCACCGAAGAGGCCATCCTGGGAGACCGGGGAGTTGAGGAGCTGAGCCCGATCAGACTCCCTCATGTCTGCCAGGTTCAGCCATAGGTGGCACTCCTGGACCACCAAAGTGGACATCACCTGACCCAAGGAGTCTTCCTGCAAAACCCCTGGGTCAGCACTGCCCTCGTGCAGTTGCCGGAGCAGCTTGGCCTGATAGACCGAAGTAGCCCTCTTATGAGAAGAGGAGCTAGATGTGGCAGAGGGGACTCTATACCTTTTAAGGTAATTAAGCCTTGATCTCAACGCCGAGATGGTCATGTCCCCGCAATGAGAACATGAGCCATCCACGAACGCAGTCTCAGCGTGCTGGAACCCAGACATGTGACACAGCGATCGTGGCCGTCACGAGGAGCGATGCATCAACCGCACCCAGAAACACACAGGCAAAATGACATCTTTAAAAAGACACAAGTCGGCCCGTACTCTTTTGTGAAAGGAAATAGCTCTTTCAGAGGTGTTGAAGTGCTCAGGGGAACGCGAGAGCTGTCGCAGGAAACCCAGATGAACCACTGAACTGCGCCGTCACATCAACACCAGTGACTCTTGCTTGTAGCACTCCGGTGAAAGCAGCAAGCGATGTGCTCGGCTCCGAAGTGAAAGCTTGAATGCGAGTTGCTCTCGCTGCTCCTTATACAGTATACCCACTCTGCGGGGCGGAGCTCACGATGCAAATTCCGTAGACCATGGTACTTTGTGTACCATTGGCTCGTTTTGTACCACTCGAAGGTGATTGGGCTCTCGGGCAAGATCCCATTTGTAACGTTGAACGTGACCGACTGAAAGGGAACTGATGTTTTTGAATGTTTGCATCACACATATCCAGCTTCATATCTATGGGTTTTCATGAACGGTATGTTTGTTTGGTAGCTCACGAAGTATGGGGATGTACTTGAGCGTTGAGGAGCTTTGGTTTGAATCCCGTGTAATTAAATATGGTTTGACAAAACAGTTCAAATCCGCATAAAAAGAAGTTAAAATGGCAAGGTTGTATCCACAAATGGGTTTTTATATCAGTATTGCATTTGTTAACACTAGGGTATGTTTAGGGTTGAGTTTGGTGTAGGCCAAGGAATATTCCTTACACATAAGAGCATTAACTTTTTGCGACAGTCCCCAAATATTTTAATTCTGAACCTCTTTTTATCATAATAACTCTTAAGGGTAATGAATCTGAATTACAAAATACTGATAGCATAATAACTCCATCCATATACCTCCATAACAGAAAAGCTTATCCCAAAACAATTTTTTTCCTTTTTCATCTTTCTTAAAATAACTTCATTGACATGCAAAATAAAATTTTCAATCATAGTTTTAGATTTCAATTATCCCTGTTCAATCAGAGACAAAACAAGCTCAGTCTCAATAGCACTCTCAGAATTTTCTATGGACATTTTTGCTTAATATTGATGATAAAAACAAGTTTTTTTTGTTACCTGAAGCACGTATGTCGCATTCACAGTTCACAGTCGTCACAATGATAAATGAAGGTAGATAGCTCTCAAACCTCATCATGCATGAGAAACCCCCAGCACTGCACATTTTTTAATGTCTCCCTGTATCTGACAAACCCACTTCAGGTCTATCCATATATATAGGTCTGAATAAACTTTTGACAGAATTGACAGAATCTGAAAGCATGTGATTTATATTTGTTTGAGAAATGTGAAATTTGAACTGCAATCATCTTTGTGATCGACCATGATTGACTAATCAGAATAAAGTATTCCAGAGCGCCACATAATAATGTTATATCATGTTGCATATATAGCCTACAGTAAATAGCGAATTCAGATTGATCGCCTGAGTATTTTGCAGACTGAACATTCAGTCTTTGTACACATAAACTGGCCAGTACAGGTGCATCTTATTTATCATGTGATATGTTTTAGACAGATAATTTAAAAGAACAAGAGGGAATGAAAATGAGAGAAACAAATATGAGGGAAAATATGAAAAGAGTGACAATGGGTCATTATTTAAATGTTTTATTGGATAAATAAACTGATATAGGATAAACACTTATAATAAACTTAATCTCTGTAAGTTTACATTGATTGTTTATAAGTATACAAAAACACAAAACTCTAAATTTGCAGATATCTAACATCAAGTCTTTGAAACACAACTTTACACTAAAGACCGAAAGAGTGAACACCAAGCCAAAAGAAGAAAATAAATGAATAAATAAATACAATAAAATGACCAATTCCACTAATAAGTATTATTTAAAAAGTAAAACATTGTGTAGTTACTTGTAGTTAATCTTTGTCAGTTTATGGAGAAACGGGGCAAGAGAGTTTTCCAGCCCGGCGCAGAAAAAGAACAGGCTGAACAAAACCAGCCAGTGTATAACAAACCAAACCAGGGGCCCAGTATGATACATGATAGTGCGTTTTCAAAATTATAAATACTCCTGAGATAATAATCAGCACATAAGTGATAACCATGTTTTCAGTAATTATTAAAATGAGCTGAAATGCTCTTTTCTTTGTGTGGTTTTCCTCCTCTCTCTCTCTCCCTCTCTCTCCTAGTCCTGACTGCTTCAGAGCTCTGAGAACAGCCAAAAGACAAAACAACTGGATGGAGAGGATGAGAATGAACTGTGATAAGAAGAACCATGTATGTACATTAATATTAGATGACATTAATGTGAACATGCAGACCAAACAGGAGACAAAAATAATTATCCAGGCCGCGGTGCAGCAGATCACTCTGTATCTGAGAGGTTTGTACTTCAGAAAGGTTACAGGATGAACCACAGCCAGGTAACGCTCAACACACATCAGACACTGAAACAGAGGACGACCAGTGATGATAAAACCTTGGAAAAGAAGTGCTAATGGTGCAAGAAACAAAATCCAGTTTACCAGGATAAAAAACAAACAGTCTAGACAGGCACCAATCTCACAAACAGAAAGATTGAAGTTGAAGAACTCTGATGCAACTCCACCCGTTCCTTTGACAATAAGCCATATGATATAGGAGTGTGTAGGAAGACCAAACAAGACATTGATGCTGAACACACACATTTCTAGATATCCAAAAATGTAAGGAGTTGTGATGTTGGAAGCTCCTGGTATGGTGGTGTTCATTTCCTCCTCGTCTGTTTGAGCACAGTAGCTCACAATATGATTCACAAAATGAATAAATAATATCGCTGTAGGAATAGAGAATTGTAAACATTTGGAATTATTCAGACTTTTCAGTCCACCCTAAGAATTCTACATAATTATCGATTTAAATATAAGTAATCAGATCACATCAATATTAGGCTACTGAATGCAGGTAAATTTCATAATGATCATTTGATATTCTGCAGTAAGCCTACATTATAACCTAATGGTGTCGAGTAAATTGTTAATTCACAGATGACAAAAAAATAGATCATCTCTGGTTTCCTTAAGTGATTCATTTAACATGCCAAAGACCCCTTTAATATAAATAACGACTGCAGCACTATTGTCAAGCATTGTTTGGCAGGAATATAGGACTTTATTACCTGAAAAAAGAATATCCAGTCTTTAGGGATGTATAAAACTCAGTGCTGTGGTTTGTAGACTGACTTCACAGCTGTCACAATATGTCTTTATCTGCTATGTTACGTAAAACACCAGATATGCAAATATTAAAATGGAAGAAAAAAGTTTTCAAAAACCTAATAAACAAAGTATTATCTGATACTTTTCTTTTCTTATCTTCTGTGTGAATAATTGGATACATTTTTTTTGTAACTGAGCTTGTACTAAAGCAATAGCTCTCACAATTGTGATGTTGTTCCGAATAAATATAACTTGGATATTTAGAAAGAATGGGAGAGAAACTGATGCTGATGAAGTGATTTATTGGATAAGCAAACAAATAACAACCATTTATAATAACTATACAACATAAACACACTCAGAATAAAATTCTAATAAATAGGACAGTGAAAGATTTCAACATGCACAAATGCATTAGCTGTCTTTCCCCACCTGTCTGATAAATATTACACACAAAACTGTGAATGGCTGCCCAAAATCACCAGCTGAAATCGTATAGTTTGGCTGCTATTCATCTTTTAGAAGAGTGCACTTTTTTTACTAGTCCTCCGATAAATTAAATTTTGTTTAAAAGGTACAAAGTTTATAAAATCAGCATATAAGCAATATAGATGTAAGAGGCAATTCAGAAAGAAAGAAAATATAAACAATTTTTCCATTCATTAATCAAATTCATCAAAAAGTAAAACTAGAGATACTCAAAAGGTTTTATTGAGTACAGAGGCGAGAGAGTTTTCCAGCCCGGTGCAGATAAAGAACAGGCTGAACAAAACCAGCTAGTATAAAACAAAGATTTGAAGGAATCCAAACTATCGAATTAGGCTGATCTATAACAATGGTAAAGATTCCAGTGATAGTGCTTGGCACATATGTGATAGTCATGGTCACAGTAGTTATTAAGATGAGATAAAATGCTCTTGTCTTCATGTGTGTTTTCTCATCTCTCTCTCTCCCTCTCTCTCCTGGTCCTGACTGCTTCAGAGCTCTGAGAACAGCCACAAGACAAAACAACTGAATGGGGAGATGCAGTACAAACTGCACTGAGAAGAAATACGCTTGCATAGTCAGGGTAGAAAATAAGAATATGATAAGGCAGATCAAACAGGATCCAAGAGTGATTATCCAGGCCACAGTGCAGCCGATCACTCTGTATCTGAGAGGTTTGTACTTCAGAAAGGTTACAGGATGCACCACTGCCAGGTAACGCTCAACACACATCAGACACTGAAACAGAGGACGACCAGTGATGGTGAGTCCTTGTAAAAACATTGCTAATGGAAAGAGACTTGAAATATAGCTTGCCAATATAAAGATCAAGAAATCCATAGAAATACAAATCTCACAAAAAGAATTATTGAAGTTGAGATACTCTGATGCAATTCCACCTGTCCCTTTGACAATAAGCCATATAATATAGGAGTGTGTAGGAAGATTAAACAAGACACTGATGCTGAACAAAGGAATTTGAGCACTGTCCAGTGGCGAGGTGGAAGGAGTTGTGGTGTTGGTGGAAGCTCCTGGTGTGGTGGAGTTCATTTCCTCCTCGCTTGTCTGAGCTAAGAAGCTCACAAAACATAAATAATATTGCTAATGGATAAAAGAATTATAAATTCACCAGGTTATTCAGACTGCAATTCAACATAATGATATCAAAAAGTAGACTGAATATGCAATGAAATTCTTTTCGCAGCATTTGTTATTAGAGGAACAAAAAAAGAGTTTAGCCTACCTTGTCAACATGAAACCAAGATGAGATTAAATATTTACTGAGGCATACGTAAAATCGTTATTTGCTCGGCTGATCCCTCAGATCACAATTTGTTATCTGAATAACTTGACTGGAGCCTCTGATTACAAAACCCTCTTCCAAACCAGAAGTAAAATGCAGCTTACCCTTGTGGAGTACAAAGCTATTTGTCTGAATCCATATGACGTTTGCACTTCTGATGCGTACTGTTATGGCAGACACCAGCTGTGTTCAACATTTGCTTAACAAACATAGCTAATCTTCGCATAATGTTTAGAGTTGTTTATAGGCCGTTCCTGGACAACATTCAATAGTACACAAGAAAATATAAATATATTGATGCAAGTCATGTCTCATTTTGATCTTTAATGGTGTTAAATGTTAGTTTGTTTTATACTAATACATATTCACAATTCATAGCACATAATGCATATTAATCCCATAATTCGCAAAAAGCTAATGGATTTGTAAATGTAAGTTACAATGTATCATTTACTAAAGTCTCATTATTACTAAATTGTTGTATAAAAGCAATTGCACTTTCAACTCAGTTGTGATTCATTGCAGACAAAAGACAACAGCACTCTTGATATAGCAGTTTGATATTATATGATAAATAATAGAATAATACATATCCACTTTTATAAAACAATCTTTAATGTCTGAAAGTACAGGCTTCTATTACAATCAGTCATTGAACACCTGTAATGCAAAATATTAGATCAAAATGACACTAGATAATTAATGGAATGATTTATTTTATAAACAAACAAACTAATATCAACCACAAGAAGTAAAAAGTAGATGCCCAGGTTTTGATTGATCAGCCAAAAAACAATATAATGTTTAAAAATGCACCATGTTAATAATGCAATGGCTTTTGAGGAAGTACCATAGTGGCTGTATTTGCATGTTAGTGACATTAACTATTTATGGAGGGAAAAAAGTAGGAAAATGTTCTACTCTGGTGCAGATAAAGAACAGGCTGAAAAAAAACAGCCAATACATGACAAATCAAACCAGGGAACCAAAATGCTGAAATATATTATTTTCTCCAAACTGTAAATATTCCTGAGATTGTAATTGGCACATGCACAATTATCATGTTCATGGTGGTTACAAGAATGATGTGAAATGTCTTCTCTTCCATGATGTTTTCCTCCACTCAACACAGATCAGACACTGAAACAGAGGACGACCAGCAAAGTTGTATCCACAAATGGGTTTTTATATCAGTATTGCATTTGTTAACACTAGGGTATGTTTAGGGTTGAGTTTGGTGTAGGCCAAGGAATATTCCTTACACATAAGAGCATTAACTTTTTGCGACAGTCCCCAAATATTTTAATTCTGAACCTCTTTTTATCATAATAACTCTTAAGGGTAATGAATCTGAATTACAAAATACTGATAGCATAATAACTCCATCCATATACCTCCATAACAGAAAAGCTTATCCCAAAACAATTTTTTTCCTTTTTCATCTTTCTTAAAATAACTTCATTGACATGCAAAATAAAATTTTCAATCATAGTTTTAGATTTCAATTATCCCTGTTCAATCAGAGACAAAACAAGCTCAGTCTCAATAGCACTCTCAGAATTTTCTATGGACATTTTTGCTTAATATTGATGATAAAAACAAGTTTTGTTTGTTACCTGAAGCACGTATGTCGCATTCACAGTTCACAGTCGTCACAATGATAAATGAAGGTAGTGGTTCTCAAACCTCATCATGCATGAGAAACCCCCAGCACTGCACATTTTTTAATGTCTCCCTGTATCTGACAAACCCACTTCAGGTCTATCCATATATATAGGTCTGAATAAACTTTTGACAGAATTGACAGAATCTGAAAGCATGTGATTTATATTTGTTTGAGAAATGTGAAATTTGAACTGCAATCATCTTTGTGATCGACCATGATTGACTAATCAGAATAAAGTATTCCAGAGCGCCACATAATAATGTTATATCATGTTGCATATATAGCCTACAGTAAATAGCGAATTCAGATTGATCGCCTGAGTATTTTGCAGACTGAACATTCAGTCTTTGTACACATAAACTGGCCAGTACAGGTGCATCTTATTTATCATGTGATATGCAACATTTTAGACAGATAATTTAAAAGAACAAGAGGGAATGAAAATGAGAGAAAAAAATATGAGGGAAAATATGAAAAGAGTGACAATGGGTCATTATTTAAGTGTTTTATTGGATAAATAAACTGATATAGGATAAACACTTATAATAAACTTAATCTCTGTAAGTTTACATTGATTGTTTATAAGTATACAAAAACACAAAACTCTAAATTTGCAGATATCTAACATCAAGTCTTTGAAACACAACTTTACACTAAAGACCGAAAGAGTGAACACCAAGCCAAAAGAAGAAAATAAATGAATAAATAAATACAATAAAATGACCAATTCCACTAATAAGTATTATTTTAAAAGTAAAACATTGTGTAGTTACTTGTAGTTAATCTTTGTCAGTTTATGGAGAAACGGGGCAAGAGAGTTTTCCAGCCCGGCGCAGAAAAAGAACAGGCTGAACAAAACCAGCCAGTGTATAACAAACCAAACCAGGGGCCCAGTATGATACATGATAGTGCGTTTTCAAAATTATAAATACTCCTGAGATAATAATCAGCACATAAGTGATAACCATGTTTTCAGTAATTATTAAAATGAGCTGAAATGCTCTTTTCTTTGTGTGGTTTTCCTCCTCTCTCTCTCTCCCTCTCTCTCCTAGTCCTGACTGCTTCAGAGCTCTGAGAACAGCCACAAGACAAAACAACTGGATGGAGAGGATGAGAATGAACTGTGATAAGAAGAACCATGTATGTGCATTAATATTAGATGACATTAATGTGAACATGCAGACCAAACAGGAGACAAAAATAATTATCCAGGCCGCGGTGCAGCAGATCACTCTGTATCTGAGAGGTTTGTACTTCAGAAAGGTTACAGGATGAACCACTGCCAGGTAACGCTCAACACACATCAGACACTGAAACAGAGGACGACCAGTGATGATAAAACCTTGGAAAAGAAGTGCTAATGGTGCAAGAAACAAAATCCAGTTTACCAGGATAAAAAACAAACAGTCTAGACAGGCACCAATCTCACAAACAGAAAGATTGAAGTTGAAGAACTCTGATGCAACTCCACCCGTTCCTTTGACAATAAGCCATATGATATAGGAGTGTGTAGGAAGACCAAACAAGACATTGATGCTGTACACACACATTTCTAGATATCCAAAAATGTAAGGAGTTGTGATGTTGGAAGCTCCTGGTATGGTGGTGTTCATTTCCTCCTCGTCTGTTTGAGTACAGTAGCTCACAATAAATTAATAAATAATATCGCTGTAGGAATAGAGAATTGTTCATTGTTCAAAACATTTGGAATTATTCAGACTTTTCAGTCGACCCTAAGAATTCTACAGAATTATCAATTCAAATATAAGTAATCAGATCACATCAATATTAGGCAGTGTTGGGGAGTAACTAGTTACATGTAACGGCGTTACGTAATTTAATTACAAAATTATTGTAACTGTAATTAGTTACAGTTACTACGAAAAAATGAGTAATTAAATTACAGTTACTTATGAAATTTTTAACGATTACAAAGGGGATTACATTTGAATATTTACACACATCCACATACAGATTTAACTGATTTCTTTCCCAAATTGCACTGACTATTCTGAGACATACCGCCCTAATAATTTCCGGGATGCGGAAATACAGTCATTCATAAAAACGGAATGCCTAACGCGGACAGAATATGCCACATTTTGGATGACTAAATCAAAAGTAGGTCAGTAGCCTACACTTGAATCAAAACATGACATCGACTAGTGTCTGTGAATATTAAGCCCCAAAAATGCAATATATGACTTGCACATTCTGCCTGTCTGTGGAAATCAGGCGCGGACTGGACATCGGGAGAACCGGGACAATTCCCGGTGGCCTGGCAGCCGATTTTGCCCCACTATTTAATATCATTATTGTATAATTGCCTGCCGAATGTACTACTAAAGCGATCATTTGCGAATCCGCCATTTGATAATTAAATCTCTAATAAGTCATGAAGTGTTAGTCATGACTCGCGCGCTCTCCGCGCCTCCTCCAAACGGTTTGGATCAGAGTCAATGCGAGAGAGAGAGAGAGAGAGAATAAAGTGGACTGTGGAAGCGCACAGCTGGAGCAGAGAAGCAGAACTACACTGTTCAGGGTTTCAGGTCAGTTTCATCTGTAAAGATGATTTTTTGTCTTTGTTTTTTTATTTATTTAATCAAGCAGCAGCACGTTGCTCATCAGTCATCACTCAAAATAGGCTACTATATAAAGGACATCATTATTATCTGTAGTAATGTTACAGTAGTAATTTAGCTGAAAAACAATCAGATTTTTTTTATAGGTTTAGGGGGAGCTACGGACAGACAACAACACAACCCTTACGAAAATTAACATTTTAATATTTAACTATAAATCCAGAGAAAATGGTTACTATTGTTTAACTGTGGTAACCAAAAATGTAAAATTATTTTACAAATGTATTTATTTAAAAATAAATACAAATCCATTTGCAAAAAAAACAAAAACAAAAAAAGGTTATTTTACTTTTATATAGGCTAATAAAAGCATGTTTAACTTTTGTAAGGGAAAAACATGACTCGTGTACAGTATTAGGATTTATCTATAAAGATATTGTAGTATTGTAGAGTATTGTATTGTAAAGTATAGTTTTGTTCAATCTTGAGTATTAAAGTCATGAGAGAGATGGATAACAGGGCAAAAGAAAGAGACTGTGGAAGTGAAGGTGCAGTTCAGGAGAGAACTTTTAATTATTTTGCATGTCCCCAAATTAAAGATTAAAACCTTTTTTATGTCAGGTCCATACAAAAAAATAGTTTTGTCCATGAATTTGTTTGTATGAGTTAGAATTTTCCAGTCTGAATTTTTTTCCCAGTCCGCCCCTCCTGTAAATGAATGGCAAAGACATGGTTTCATTTACTACACATAGGCCTACTGAAGCTCGCAGTGTTTTCAACCTCTGCTGCCTCAATATAGGAGTACACGAGCACATAAACACAATTTCTAGAACTGCTCTGTGTCACTTCATGTGCATTTTACTTATTTTGAGAAAACTATCATCATATACAGAGACAGCAGTTTAAAAAAACACCAATGTTTCAGGAGTTTATTACACAGAATATGTCACATGCTTATTAGATAACTGTATTTAAGTTGATGTATATGCTTTTATTTATTATTCTTTAATTTTCACAAATTTAGAAAAGTAATCAAAAAGTACTCAAAAGTAATTAGTTACATTACTTTAATAAAGTAATTGAAAAAGTTACACTACTATTACATTTTAAACAGGGTAACTTGTAATCTGTAACCTATTACATTTCCAAAGTAACCTTCCCAACACTGATATTAGGCTACTGAATGCAGGTAAATTTCATAATGATCATTTGATATTCTGCAGTAAGCCTACATTATAACCTAATGGTGTCGAGTAAATTGTTAATTCACAGATTACAAAAAAATAGATCATCTCTGGTTTCCTTAAGTGATTCATTTAACATGCCAAAGACCCCTTTAATATAAATAACGACTGCAGCACTATTGTCAAGCATTGTTTGGCAGGAATATAGGACTTTATTACCTGAAAAAAGAATATCCAGTCTTTAGGGATGTATAAAACTCAGTGCTGTGGTTTGTAGACTGACTTCACAGCTGTCACAATATGTCTTTATCTGCTATGTTACGTAAAACACCAGATATGCAAATATTAAAATGGAAGAAAAAAGTTTTCAAAAACCTAATAAACAAAGTATTATCTGATACTTTTCTTTTCTTATCTTCTGTGTGAATAATTGGATACATTTTTTTTGTAACTGAGCTTGTACTAAAGCAATAGCTCTCACAATTGTGATGTTGTTCCGAATAAATATAACTTGGATATTTAGAAAGAATGGGAGAGAAACTGATGCTGATGAAGTGATTTATTGGATAAGCAAACAAATAACAACCATTTATAATAACTATACAACATAAACACACTCAGAATAAAATTCTAATAAATAGGACAGTGAAAGATTTCAACATGCACAAATGCATTAGCTGTCTTTCCCCACCTGTCTGATAAATATTACACACAAAACTGTGAATGGCTGCCCAAAATCACCAGCTGAAATCGTATAGTTTGGCTGCTATTCATCTTTTAGAAGAGTGCACTTTTTTTACTAGTCCTCCGATAAATTAAATGTAGTTTAAAAGGTACAAAGTTTATAAAATCAGCATATAAGCAATATAGATGTAAGAGGCAATTCAGAAAGAAAGAAAATATAAACAATTTTTCCATTCATTAATCAAATTCATCAAAAAGTAAAACTAGAGATACTCAAGGTTTTATTGAGTACAGAGGCGAGAGAGTTTTCCAGCCCGGTGCAGATAAAGAACAGGCTGAACAAAACCAGCTAGTATAAAACAAATCATTGAAGGAACCCAAATTATCGAATTAAGCTGGTCTGACACAATGGTAAAGAGTCCAGTGACAGTGTTTGGCACATATGTGATAGTCATGGTCACAGTAGTTATTAAGATGAGATAAAATGCTCTTGTCTTCATGTGTGTTTCCTGCTCTCTCTCTCTCCCTCTCTCTCCTGGTCCTGACTGCTTCAGAGCTCTGAGAACAGCCACAAGACAAAACAACTGGATGGGGAGATAGAGTAGAAACTGCACTGAGTAGAAGCACGCATTCATAGCAATGGTAGAAAAAAAGAACATGATAAGGCAGATCAAACAGGATCCAAGAGTGATTATCCAGGTCACAGAGCAGCAGATCACTCTGTATCTGAGAGGTTTGTACTTCAGAAAGGTTACAGGATGAACCACAGCCAGGTAACGCTCAACACACATCAGACACTGAAATAGAGGACGACCAGTGATGGTGAGTCCTTGTAAAATAACGACTATTGTTGTAAGACATGAAAACACAGTTGACAGCATAAAGAACAACGAATTCAAAGAGTTTCCAATCTCACAAACAGAGAGATTGAGGATGAAGAACTCTGATGCAATTCCATTTCCTGTTACGATGAGCCAGATCACATAGGAGTGTGTAAGAAGACCAAACAGGAAATTAAAGGTGAACACGCACATTTCCAGATAGACTATTAGCTCGATGGAAGGAGTTGTGGAGTTAGCGTATGAGTCAGGTGTGGATGAGTTCATTTCGCCTCGCTTGCCCGGGCCACAAAAGCTCGCAAATACAGGAACCGTGATCTGTAGGAATAGAGGGAATTTAGGTTTCAATGTAAATTATTGATTCTTTTTAATCTCCCATACAGTTTCTACATTCTTCAACAAGTTCAGTTGCTGCCTAAAATTTTTAAGTATGATCAAATTGGCTGTTCAAGTGATAAATTATATTAAACTGGTTTGAAAAATCAAGTTGAATCCCATGTGAAAAAATGAAGTTGAAATTACATTTATTTGATGAGTTAAAGTAATGTAACAACATATGTTGCCATGACATTAAATTATATGCATTTAGCAGATGCTACTTACAGTGCATTCAGGCTATCAATTTTTACCTTTCATGTGTTCCCGGGGAATCGAACCCCCAACCTTGCGCTTGTGCTCTACCAATTGAGCTACAGGAATACTACATACTGCTGATGTCATTTTATATGTGCCTTTAACCCTTTAATATGAATAATAACCACACTGTGACATACCATTCAGCATAAAAAAATAAGAAAATGAATGCAATTTGAAAGAGAGGCTCGTCACCTGAAGTGTGAATGTCCAGTTGCTCTGGATAAATCTGTGATGTTTTGGACTGACTTCACAGCTGCCACAAGAAAGTATTATGACTTCTACATGCAATGGAGCACACATGCAAATATTCATTGAAAAATAGAGATTCAAAAAGACAGTCTGTGGAATTTTTTTTTATAATTGATAGCTCATGGAGTACAATGATTTCAGCTTGTGGGATACAATGCTTTTTTAAGGACTAGTTATGAAAATAAAAATATGTTGTAGGACTGTTGTTTATTGATTTGTGCTGTAATGTATCTAACATTTTCAGCCAATTTATGGCCTTAATGCATAAGCCTGCCTTTTTCACAACTGGGTCGCCATATTTGAAAAAAAGAAATCACATCAAAAAGTTCACATCAAGTAGTGTGCATGTGTGGAACAACATGCTATTATTATAGATTATGTTGTGTTGTTGTTTTTTAGACTGACTTCACAGCTGTCATTAGGATATATTTGCACGACTCCATGTCACATAACTCAACTGAGATGCAAATATTTCTAATGATTTACAGATAGCTGTCTGAGTAAACATTTGAAACATTTGCATGGAAAATGTTCTATTTACATGGTACAAACATCATGTTAATTAGAATTGGTTGAAATATATTTTGAATAAATAAAATATGTATATGCATGTAAAACGTACATGTAAAACACATGCTCACAATTATTATTTGTTACACTTAATTCAATAAATATTGACTTGAAATATAAATAAAAGCTCCATTTAGAGATTCATCTTGAGTGTTTTGATGCAGGCAAACAGGTTCAAAAAATACATTTTTTTTAATTATAATTATTATAAAAATGTAAATTAATATACCGTGGTTAATCAAATCAAATGTATGCTGATGTGAAAGAAAACTTGAATTAAAAAAATGGAACCTAGTGACACTGTTAGAGATAAATGATAAATGCTTTTATTTTTGAAGCGAATCATTGACAATACATAAACTGAAATGGTGTGTGGCAGATTTTTCTCATTTCAGGGAAGTTTTTATAGACACAAATACAACATCTTCAGTATATTTACACTATTGTTGCATGCAGGAAAATGATATCTGATCTTAATGAGACCATATGAGTAAAACCATCATTAAGCAAAAAAGTAGATGTAGATGGTAACATGCTGACAAAACCTAAATGTTTTAAAGTAGTGAGAGGCGTTATGTAGGTTTGAAGAAAGGCAGTTTCCCAACTCGCCAGATATAAAGAAGAGCAGGTACAAAACCCCCCAGCACAAAACAATACATGCTAACCAAGCTCACTTCTTCAACCTGTTTTTGGAACAGGATATTGAGGAATCTTGAGATTATAAAAGGAACAACTATGATTAGCATAGTCACAGTCAATATTACAATGATCTTAATTGCTCTTCTCTTCATGGGGTTTTCCTCCTCTCTCTCTCTCCCTCTCTCTCCTGGTCCTGTCTGCTTCAGAGCTCTGAGAACAGCCACAAGACAAAACAACTGGATGGAGAGGAAGAGGATGAACTGCAGAAATGAAACCCAAATATAATATGTTGGTAATGTTAAATTAAACAGCCAAATAAAGCAGGATCCAAGACCGATTAACCAGACCACAGTGCAGCAAATGAGTCTATATCTGAGAGGTTTGTACTTCAGAAAGGTTACAGGATGAACCACTGCCAGGTAACACTCAACACAGATCATACACTGAAACAGAGGACGGGTAGTGATGATTTTACCTGTTAAAAACCTCAGTACAAGTAAGAGCACTGATTCTTGCAGACTTTGACTAACTGAATGTATCAAATAAAGCAAAGCATACACTAAAAGAATGATCTCACAAACAGAGAGATTGAGGATGAAGAACTCTGATGCAATTCCATTTCCTGTTTTTGTAAGGATGAGCCAGATCACACAGAGGTGAATTAGAAAACCAGACAGAAGGCTGAAGCTCATCACACAAATGTTAATAGAATAAAAAAGCATTAGAGCGCTGTCAGTTGCTGTGATGTTTGTTGATGGGAACACCGCACATGTGGGATCCTCAGAAGAGCAGTTCATGGCTGTACTTGTCCCTAAATACAGTCTTTCAATTAGTATCGGTCTAGAAATTTTCATTTATATTCATGTTTGTATTTTACACACGCACACATAAAGAAAGAGTGTGGTCTCTCTCTTTTTGTGTGGTCTGTTCAATACCAAAGTTATGCCAACAATAATCTGATATGACAAAACCTTTACTACTCATAGCTTGTACAAATACCAGTATCTATAAGCTTTGTAATATGACTGAAGACATATTGATAAGTCATTTGTTTAACAAATTATTTCATTTTAAGATCAAAAACAACTTTATTATAAAGTTTTTTACCTTGATAAGTCAATTTACAGCCGTCCTCCAGAAATCAAGTTATGCAGAATGTAACTTGGAACTGTTGCAACACAGTCTCACTCTCTACTCGTCAAATGTCTGACGCATGGTCAAGGGATCTGGCGTCACTTTTTTGACATACCTGGTATACCTTTGGCGTTATTTTTCAACGTGCAGGTTAGTCCGATACATAGATATGAGTCCGATAGACTTCTATAGAACTCAACAGCGTTTAAATTTGACGTCTTGGGTCAGCACACTGCAACTCGTTGTCTGCCTTGTATGGGTCGAGACTAATTAAATACAAATAAAGTCTATAGGACTAACCTGCACGTTGAAAACCTGCGTCAAAAAAGTGACGCCAGATCCCTTGACCATGCGTCAGACATTTGACGAGTAGGGAGTGAGACTGTGTTGCTTGGAAAGTTTTAACTTCTTAGATATGACTAAATGAAAATATTACTGAGAAAACATAAACTGGTAGGCTTAATATTCATGTGGGAAGCAGAGTATTGTGCATTACTAGCTCTGTTATACACAGAAATCCATTCTTATCTCATATATACTCAATATATTGTCATTCAGCCCTTGCATGCAAATGTACAGAAACTAGACTAAAAAGTCAGGTGATATTTTATCTGTTCCTCAAAATATAGAATCTCTAGCCTTGCAAATGCAAATTAGTAAAGAGGTATTTATTGATTTAAAATCAAGCCATGTGGACTTCTTCCTTTTAAAGAGTCAGATTTTGTTGTTTCTACCTATAGCAAATATATATTAGGACTCGTAACAGGAAATAAAGTTGCCGATAAAAAAAAAAAAAAAAGATAAGTAAAATGAACAAATAAGTAGTAAGTAAATATTGACACAAAAATACTTCTTTATCATTCTTTCTGCCTATCAATACAGAGCAATTTATAACTCAACACTTTAATACAAACTGCTGCTCATAATACTAGGTTGACCCCACTGATATAATAGGAGAAGGTGTGCAGAAAGTAATTGGGAATTTTGCGGCAAAGAAAAGTGATTTATCATGAATATAAGCATTATACACGGTTTTGTTTTTATTGTAGTGCAAGATGATCTTTATGATCTTCCTCTGAAGTTTCTTCCATCTTTGAATTATATTTCACACAGTTGGGGTGACTTTTCTTTTCAGATTTTTTTTTAAAATCAGCAGCAGATCACTCTACAGTATATCTGAGAAGTTTGTACTTCAGAAGGGTTACAGGATGAACCACTGCCAGGTAACACTCAACACAGATCATACACTGAAACAGAGGACGACCAGTGATGGAGAATCCTATTGCAAATGACAAAGTTGAATAAACAGAAGTGATCATCTCAGAAACACAAACTTGAAAGTTTAGAAACTCTGATGCAATTCCTCTTCCTGTCACAATAAGCCACATGATGTAGATATGTGTTGGAGGCCCATACAGTTCATTGAAACACAGCTCACAAATCCAGAAAACATCCACTTGAAAGTCATGAACTGATGTAACGTTGAGATGTGGATTCAGATTAGGGACGGAGGAGTTCTCGAAGCCAGCCATCTTCTCCATGTATCTCTATATTAGATGACAAAATAAGAAACCAAGTGACATCTGCAAATGAATGAAGATTCACTTTTCTCTGCCATTTTTACTCCAGTCTTGGGTGTCATTTGATATTTCAGAAATCATTCTAATATGCTGACTTGCTGCTAAATAAACATTTATTATAATAAATATTGAGCACACAGAGACAAAAAAAAAAAGTTTAATATTTTAACATGAATACTAACGTCTTAATTACGTATGGTAACCCTCGTTCCTTGAAGGAGGGAAACGAGACGTCACGTCGATGACCAACGAATTTGGATATAGCTTCAATAGACCAATCTACTTAAAGTGTAAACTAAATGAGCCAGTGAACACTGGCCATGGGTGCTGCCCGTTCCAGTGGCCCGTGTGATCCGCCTGCCCCCGTTTGGTGTAGGTCGGGGCTCAGAACAAGTAGTTCAATTCACTATTGTCAAAGCACTACCTCACTAAGTGAGATTGGACAACACTGGGAAAACATACCTGTTCCACTGGGAACAGGGACGCTGCGGAAGCCCCATCTTTCCCGAAGGAGGTTTCAGAAGCAAATAGACACCGAAGGTAGTCCTTTAAAGGTAATGGAGGATGATTTGATGGAATATATAAAACAAACAGAAACTTACTACAGTGATCTATGGCTACACCTGGCATGGAAACAGCTGACAGTGTCAGAGATAAATTGATTTTATTCAAAACACAAAAAAACATCACTGCTAACACATTAACTAAAATGGCGTGTGCTTGAAAATGATTAACATAACACGCTGACCTTTAGTTGGCCCATATGACTCTTGAAACTTTTAATGTCCATGTAACAACTAACACCTATCTCCCTATAGTACAATTTAACAAGATTAAAACTTAAAAATTGCTTTCAATACATTGTAGTATTTCCTAAGCTCATTTAGAATAGTCTTTCAGACTGGAAAGTGAACTGATCTCTACTGATCACAAGTCAAGGCTGAGATTTGTTGCTGTTATTATTACTAGAAAATAATTACATTTAAGAAGCTTCAGCTCCAGCAAAGGAAGGGCAGTTTTCCAACCCGGAAGAGATACACAGCAGGCTGGACAAATCCAGGCAGAATGAAACATACAAGGCTGAAGGATACAAATATCGGAAACTCTGGTGGTAAAAGAAAATATAAAAATCCCCCAATAACCACAGGCGCATACATGGTGACCAAGGTCACAGTAGTTATTAGGAGGAGGTAAAACGCTCTTCTCTTCATCTGGTTTTCCTCCTTTCTCTCTTTCCCTCTCTCTCCGGGTCCAGGTTTCTTCAGAGCCCAGAGAACAGACAAACAGCAGAAGAGGTTTATGAAAAGGAAGAGTATAAACTGAAGCAGAATACTGCACATATAAACATCAACATGTTTGGGTACAGTAAAAATACAAAACAGACAGGAGCTGAGTGTTGTAAACCACACAGCAGCAGAACAGAATAATTTATATCTTGGACGTTTGTACTTCAGAAAGGTTAAAGGATGAACCACTGCCAGGTAACGCTCAACGCTGATCAGACTCTGAAACAGAGGACGACCAGTGATGTAAAATCCTACTGTAAATGCAACAAGCGGATAGATCTCTGGGAATCTTTGCGACAATAACAAGATTAAAAAAATCACACAAATAATCATCTCACAAACGGAAAGGTTCAAGTTTAGGAACTCTGATGCAATTGCTCTTCCTGTCATAATAAGCCACAGGACGTAGATGTGTATCGGTGGCCCAAACAAGACATTGAAAGAAAAAACACAAGTTCTTAAAATGTCCTCTTGTACACTGTCAAGTGATGTGATGTTGAGATGTGGATTCAGATTAGGGATGGAGGAGTTCTCAAATCCAGCCATCTTCTCAGTGCAACTCTATTCACGTTCAAAGAAAAACAGAAACTACAACATTATAAACTAAGAAAACAATATCACAATCAGCCAATAGCAATTTATGATTATTGGAAATGCATGCTTCCACCTACAAGCTTCCACCTCCCCAAAACATATGGGGCAGATTAATAAACAATGTAGTTCCTTGCAAAACCCAATTTTATAACCCGAAAATGCCATGATTTATAAACTAATACATTATGGGATTTCCACATAGCCTGGGTCAAATAGCAGCCAGCAACCCAAAAATGTCTTAATCACTGTTCATTAGATTAGATTATAATGTGAAGTAATAAACAAAAGCAAGAACAGATTATTACAGCATTTATCTTCACCTGTAAAGCAAATTTCCAGACTATCCAGATGAAAGCAAATCTCTGCCGACGTATTGTAGATGAACTACACAGCTGTCACTAATGATATATATATATATATATATGCGTGTGTGTTTGGCATGACACTAGACAATAGAAATGCAAATAGGAGGGATCATATAACACAGCTGGAAATATGTGGGAGGACGTTTATTCCTCTCAAATATTGGTTAATGATTTTTTTTTTTTTTTTTTACATATTTATCATATACAGTGGTTCCAAAATATCTGGACACCTAAAACATTGTATTAGATGACAAAATATGAAACCAAATGCTGTAGAAGTATTGTTTCATTGTTAGTTCATGCTTCAGTTAAACTATTAAGGGTGCAGTTTGTCCAATGGACTATTTGAAGATCGAATACAACAAAAAATATGCAACAGATTTCAAATGTTAAATGGTTTATTAAATGGCAACGTGAACATCCACACAGCCAGGAGGTCTGAATACTGTCTTCCTGTACACAGAATGATCCGCACAGATCAAATCAGCTCCAGTCCGTCACAGGACAGAATTACTTGTGTTTTCTCTTCTTCAAGAGTGCATCTCTTAATGCGATCTGAAAGGAAAAAAATCACTATTATTAAGAAATACTGCAAATACAACACAAACTGAAGTTTCATGGTAAATTGCACAGATTTATTCCATCTAAAGGTCATCCAGATGTGAAAGCAGCAGCAGGGCTCACCTGTTTATCTCTGAAGGAGCGTTTGCCTTTGGTCCTCACATCCTGACTGTGTTTCATCATGATGAAGTTCTTTTTTCGTTTCTTCTCTTTGTTACTGGTGCTGGCGAACGGGTTTAGCTTACTCCTCTTTTTAACAAACTCTTTCCTATCTGTCCGCCCGGCCTGAGAACGAAAAATGTCAAATATCAACAGTTTAACTTTCTAACATTGTTTTTCATTAATATGAGTAGATTTAAAAAAGTAAATGTGTTTTCTTTTCTTCAACATACATAGGCTATATATATATATATATATATATATATATATATCCAAAAATGATTAGGGTATTAAGTAAAGATCATGTTCCATGAAGAGATTTTGTAAATATCCTAACGAATATATAATAAAACTTAATTTTTGATTAATAATATGCATTGCTAAGAAATCATATATATATATGCTTTTTATAAAAGTTTGTGGTCAGTATTTTTACTAATTACACATTTTATAATAATATTTTCTACTTGAATTTGATAGCAATAGAATATGATTCCTATGACAGCAAATCAGAATGTTTAGCATCTTTACTCCAGTCTTCAGTGCCATCTAATATTTGCTGAAACCTTATTTACAGTTGTGATGCTCAATGTTTTGTGAAAAAAAAAAAAAAAAAAAACTTTTGTAACAGAAATCTTTGTAACATCATAAAAGGTATTTACTGTCACTCTTTACTGAAAATAACATAAAATGACCCTCAACTTTAGCATGCACACACACGTATGTATGTGTGAATGTATAAATATGTGCTAGAAAATATCTCAGAATTCCAGAAAAAAATAATTATCATTTCCAGACTCACCATGGCTGTTGCCAGCCGCGTTTCTTTGTCAGATTTGGGTTTCTTGTGAAGACGCTCAATGTCTCTTAGACTAAGCAACTCGCCTCTGAAGAAAAAACATTCTATCATCGTTCAATTCATTTCATTATTCTCAGTTTTTACAAATTCCTGACATAACGTTTCTAAAATTCTTTCAGTAAGGAAACCTCAACACATCCTACCTCTCCCCCTCTTCGTCACTTTCCACGTTCTTCCTCTTCTGTCCCTTTCCGGGTGCAGAGCTGACCTCTTTGGCCATCTGAGCGATGCGGATCTTCTTGAAGTCGTCCTGCGTGAGGAGTCGACTGGTGCTGACCGCCGCAGCTTTAGCTTTGCGCTCGTCCTCCGGGATGTTCTGTAATTTCTCAGCCTGCCATTCAAAAACACAAAACGGGTTCATCTGCACCATTTTCCACCATTACAATCAAATCAAGTGTTTAAGTCAAAGATCCTTACCACTTCTGTTTGATCTTCATCAGAGGAGTGATGGACGTTCACCCACTCGCCATTATCATCATCCTCACTCATGCTGGCGCTCTCCCAGCCATCTATGAGAAAGAGATTGGTCAGAGAGGTTTCTGATTTCAGGAAAAACCAGTCATAAAATCACATTATACTCTTTGCAATAATAAGCTAATGTTAATACAGCTTTTCACACACCTTCATCTTCCTCTTCATCTACGTTTTCCTTTACTTCCAGCACCTCAGCTCCAGGGATGTAGTCTTTGGCCTCCAGTTCTCCGTAGTTCTGAATTTTGGCCTCCTTGGAGGATTCTGTGGGCTTCCCCTAATAACAAAATAATTGCAAAAATCTGAATGTACTCAACCATACAAAATGTTTTTATTCTCATCAAGGCTGCATTTATTTATTACCTACAATACAGAAATATTGTGGAACAGTGGTTCCCAACCTTTTTCAAATCGCGGCCCACACAACCAAACACATATGTTTGCGCGGCCCACTGCAAAAAAAAAAGTTTACTGACCCCGCTCTTGTTGGGTTAATAACTTATTACTCAGAAGCTAGATTCTTAACTGTATTTATTGAATGAACTAGGGCTGTGCTAACGCGATTTCTGTGATAAATTTTGCAATTTCGATTTTAATCCCGATTTTGACACACACACACGCTTTACAGTCATTAATGCATTCAGGATGAATTTTAAACATATTTCCAAAAGAAAACCAATTAGAGCTTTATCAAAAAGTTGTATTGTCTCTAGAACAGACATAAGTCAAAATTATCACTATAGTAAAGGTGTAACAAAATTGATAGACTTATGGCAAAAAATATAAATAAATCACGTGTCCAGGGACTTTTTTTTTTTCCTTTTTTGCCATGCATTGTTCATAGAGCTCATTAATTGTAGCGGTGCTTCAGGTGTTGAAATAGATTTGTTATACATTATACAGGTTCACACGTTTGCAGTGTGTATACAGTATGTGTAAGCGGTGCAGAAGCAGCAGCGAGAGCGCGTTATTGTAACACGAAAGCACATTAAAATAATGCACGAGCACGAATCTCTCTGTTCGCACGCAGATTTCCTATGCTCCGTCACAAAACCAGACGCGCATGCTCAGATACACGATGCTCTCGCCCGGAGAGAGTGCAAGCACTTAAAACGTGTCTCCTCTCACTTAAACTGCGTCCTGTGCACTCACAATTCTCTCTATGTTCATGTGCTAGATATTAATTATTTTCGCACGTTTTTATTTCTAGCATTTTACCGCGTGCAGAGTGAACACTTTGATCCGTAAATATAGGCTCCGAAAAAAGGCCCATCACAGACAGTGTGTGAACCTGGAGTTAGGCATATGCCCGGTCTGTTCTGTTCTGTCAGGGCCGCGGAAAATTGTGCTATAAATCGATATAGAAAACGCGACGCTCAAATTGTGATTTTATGACGATTTCGATTAATCACACAGTCCTAGAATGGACTGGAAATGAATAGAAAATAACTCGGGCTGGCACCGCTCAGCAAAATGGAAAAACCAGATCCAGCTCGGCAGTGGGTAGACAGTCAGCGGAGCAAGCAGTCAGGAGGGAACACGTTGGCAGCCATTTATGCACGTTTAAATTTGTTGTTCTGTAAGCAACAAATATGCAGCAAAAAATATCTAAGATAAATTGGTGGTTTATTCTTAAACCAATCACCGAGCTCGAATAGTGGAAGCATGGTAACAGTTTAATATAATTTTTTTGTTATTAATTTTATATATGAAATGATGTTATTATGTTATAACTTAGAAATGTTTACATATATTAACAATATTATTTATTTTAATAGTAAATGGCGGCCCACTTGCAATACCACCGCGACCCACTAGGGGGCCGCGAAACACAGGTTGAAAACCACTGTTGTGGAATATTATTACAATTTAAAATAAATGTTTTCTATGTTAATACATTTTCAAATGTAATGCATTTCTGTGATGCAAAGCGGAATTTTCAGCATCATTACTTCAGTCTTCAGTCACATGATCCTTCAGAAATCATTCAAAAAATGTTAATATTATAAAACGCTTAATATTTTAGTGAAACCTGATATATTTTTCAATTTGAATAAACAGAAGTTAAAAGGAACAGAGTTTATTTCTGTCATTTATTCAAGACATATTTGTATATTTCTATAATGTAATGTTTTAGGCTTCTCACCCGGTCTCTTCTGTGTAGCATGTGTGGATTGAGATCTCTGAAGAGCTGGATAAGACCTCTGGCAGACATCACAACATCTGGAAGATAAAGACAGACAATATTCAAAGCAAACCTTTACGCTGATATTATCATTTTATACTAAACAGCTGAATGTAATGATCAGACTATGATCAATAATGATAAAGAACGGCATACTTTTATCTTTGTGAGATTTGTACTGCGCCAGATCTTGAAGCAGATCTTCTGACATCGAGAGAGGACAGCGGGCAACCAATTCTTTTATGGCGTTGATTCTGTGATATGAGGATGAACAAGAGAGAGCTATCATGAGAGGAGTAAATTACAGTAGTTAGCATTATATCATTTTACGTTTCTTTGTATTTGAGTCAGATTTACACAGCGCCTACCCAACTGTCATAGCCTCTCCTGAATTTCTGTCCGTAACAAAGTTATTGGCGATGGTCTTAATGACAGGCTCAATGATCTGTAGATGGAACAGGGATTTATTTATTATTTAAACTTAACTTGCAATTATTAAAATTTTAGGGTCAGTAAGATTTTTCTTAATGCTTTTGAAAGAAGTCTCTTATGCTCTTATGATAAAAAACACAGCAAAAACAGTAATTTTGTAAAATATTATTACAATGTAAAAGAACTGTTTTCTATTTGAATAGATTTTCAAATGTAATTTATTCCTGTGATTTCAAAGCTGAATTTTCAGCATCATTACTCCAGTCCTTCAGAAATCATTCTGATACGCTGATTTGCTGCTCAAGAAGCATTTCCTATTATTATCAGTGTTGATTGATCACTTTTGATCAATTGCATGCATCTTTGCAGAATAAAAGAATTAGGTCACACTTTAATTATTAGTGTGAATTGGACCCTATACTAAAGTGTTACCAAGAATTATTACTTTTACTTTTTTTTTTTAATGTATAGATTATTATAAAGTCCTCATGATCAGTTCTTACCTCAGGAGGGACCAGCTGATGCGACGCCTGGGCGGCACACAACAGAATTTTGGTGACCTCTGAAAGAAAATGAATGAATTAACATGAAGAGATCATAAACAGCATCTAAAGATATGGATGAATATTACATAAGAGACATTCAAAAAACACATCACTACTCCAAGTGTTTCATGAAGATAAGAGTGTTTTGTTTACCTCTCTGATGGGGCTGAAGGAAGCGCTGGACAAATGGATAGAAATTAAAGAGGAAAAGCTGTAAAACAGAAGAAAAAACAGGTTAAAGTAACTAATGGGAAAAGATTCAATTCGAAAATGCGCAAGTAGAATTAAATTCACTTATTAATGACCTCATGAATTCCCACAAGTCTAGAGATGAGCTCCATCATCATGATCTTCACTTCAAAACGCTCGTTTGAACTCTCCAGCTGCTTCAGGAGCTTCTCTGCAAAATCTGAACGACACAGATATTCGTTTCTAATCTAGGTGCTTTTATAGAAAGTGCTTCACAGTGACAGTTTATGGATCAACCCTTGTGGGGCTGAACCATCAAGCTTTCAGTTACCAGATATTTCCCCTCTTCATTGCATCATCATCATTCCATGTTTTGTGCTCTCTCTCTCTCTCTCTCTCTCTCTCTCTGTGTGTGTGTGTGTGTGAAAGGGTGCTCTTACCTTGAGGGTCGTGAATCAAGTGGATGGCGGAGAAATTAAAAACCTCCACTTTTTTTTTCTTTTTATGTTTCTGAGAAAAGAAAATGAAATTTAGCAGTGAAATTAACAAGGATTATTATAGTGAATTTCAACTTTTATTACGTCAAAGAGAATGTGACCATGGACCACAAAACCAGTCATAAGGTTAGATTTTTCAAAATTGCTATTTACATCTCATATAAAAGATGAATACATAATCTTTCCATTGATGTATGGTTTATTAGGATCGGACAATATCTGGCCGAGCTCCAACTATTTGAAAATCTAAAAAATAAAAATCTAAATACCGAGGAAAAAGGCCTTTAAAGTTGTCAAATGAAGTTCTTAGCAATGCATATTACTAATCAAAAATTAAGTTGTAATATATTCACAGTAGAAAAATTTACAAAATATATTCATGAAACATTATCTTTACTTTTTGGCATAAAAGAAAAATCAATAATTTGGACCCATACAATGTATTTTTGGCTGTTGCTACAAATACACCCCAGGGTCACACAAAGTCTAGTCTCAGCCTCAGACGTCTCACCCACGGACCCTTGGCTAAACGTCTGATGCATATTGGACACAAAATTGGAAACACTTCAGGAGTGTCAAAGTCGTCATCAGATTGGTTGAATTCTACAGGATTTCCGTGAGACATGTGTGTCGCGTTCTTTAACGTTCCACCTGGAAACAAAGATACCGTGACACCAAACCCCCTCACGAAAGAGGAAAGCCGCCGTGTTTACAACTGTGACGACGAGTGCTTAACAGGATCAACTAAATGCTGGATTTTCAAAAGTATGTGAAATATAAGCTTGCGGCATAGATTCTTTAAAATATGTCCAGGAGTTTTACACACCGGTCTGTTATTGTGGTGACATTTCCACGCCACATGACGATGAATGAAACGAACTGTGATTGGTTGTTTGACATGTCGGTCAAACGGTCTCATGGGCGGGCCTTGGCCAATGAAAGCCACCATGAATTCCAGACCTTTAGTCTCTGGCTACATATAGTCTTACTGAAATAAAATAAAATCATCTTGATGTACTAAAATAACTGAAACTAAAGCTGAAATAAAAACAAATATATGAAAATATTAAAATAAAAACTAAAATAGCATCTAAAATGACTCGGAAACGATCAAACAAAACACTGATTAGCTGATTATGAAACACTAGATTTAACCTTGAGGACTTTCATGGCTTTCTCTAGTTTCTTCTTGTTTTTGGACGTTTTTTTTCCGGTGGAATATCGGACCATTAGATCTCTGGTTGTTGGCCCTTCGTCCTGCAAAGGAAAAACAAATATCACTTTGAATGATTTTTTATAATAATAATAATATTTAATATTTAAAGTAGACTACAATTCACAAGTTTGGGGTAAGTAAGATGTTACAATGTTTTTGAAAGAAGTCTCTTATGAACACCAAGGCTAAAAACATCAATACTGTAAAATATTATAATGTAAAAAAAAATAATCTATTTGGATACATTTTAAAATATAATTTCTTTCTGTGATGTGAAGCTGAATTTTCAGCATCATTACCCCAGTCTTCAGTGTCACATGATCCTTCAGAAATCATTCTAATATACTGATTTGCTCAAGTAACATCTCTTATTATCAAAACAGTTGTGCTGCTTAATATTGTGGAAAACCACGATACATAAAAGATCATCTGATGAACAGAAAGATCAAAAGAACAGTATTTATTTGAAATAGAAATATTTTGTAAGATTATAAATGTCTTTACTGTTACTTCTGATCAATTTAATGCATCCTTGCTGAATAAGAGCTCTTTTTAAAAAATCTTTATTGTACCTCAGATTCTGAATCACTGTCTCTTTTTTCATCTTCATCTTTTCCCAGGAAGAACTTCAATCCAGCAACAAGGATCTGAGATTTATTAACAAATTTATAATATAGTGTATGATAAATAAATAACTTGTCCTTAACTAATATTTCAATGCTGGAGATTCATATAGAGCCAAAAAAAATGAACCTTTGTGACTTTGGAGAAACAAGCTGTGGTGATGACGTTCACAGTTTTGGTGTCATTCCTGGTAGGTTGAGTGAGAGCAGAAAACAGAGTGAGTGCGGTCACACCTAATGGCATCATTTTATGTTACAAAAACACATCTGTTCAAGGACTCACCAGATGTTTCTTTTGTAAAGCTCAACCATAACATCTAGAGAGATCTTGGCAGCAGTGGGGTTTGAATCCCTCAGCATGGTGTACATGAAGTTCTGCAAGGTCTGAGCCCCAAAGGAAATACAAAAGCAGTGAGTCTTTATGTCAGTGAACAATTCAGCTCAAAATCTAAACAAGAAATCTGTGATTAAAGGGTAAATTATGAAATGCTACAGTCCTTCAATTATGTGACTTGAATGAAATAATGAATAGTATGCCCAAGTGACTCACCGTGTTCATTTTGTTGTTCTTGTGCTTGGCATTGATATTTTTAACATCGGTCACAATATGGGTATATAAAGTCTGAGGAGACGGAGGACAATTTTTTTAGCAGTTAGCTTTGCAATAATTGAAATTCATATTTTTAAAACAGCACTGCAACATTAATAACAGACCTTGCGCAAAAGTTTGTCATGACAGCGCAGCAGCTCAAAGAACAGTCCCAGAAGGCTGGTGGGACTGATCAGATCTTTGTTCCTCAAGAGGATGAGAGCTTTACAAAACGTCTGAAAGAACAAAACAGATCTTTAAACATAAAGAACATTGTCTACCCTGAAAGACAGACTATCTTGGAGTTTATAGCTAGTAAACTCTAAACACTAACTGTACTGAATGTCATTAAAGATAAAAAAAAAAAAAAAAAATGTTATTCGCACCATCCTGAGATCTGGCTCCAGCACTGTATGATGGTTTAAGAGCAGATCAGTCAGCTGCTGTGGGAAATCGGACAGCTCCTCTAAGTAACAGTGTCCAACCTGACGACAAAATCTCAGTCAGTCAATAACACAACAACAGTCGAAACACACTGAAATACAAGACCATGGAAACACCTCCATACCTGAGCCAGGAACATGACCAGCTCTGCCAGGTCTTTGTTGGATTTGTCAGGCTGATGTTTAAAGATCTCCACATTTGACTGATAGTGACGATACTGTTGCAAAAACTGGAATAACATCAAATTAAGATCATTTAGATTATATGGACCAAAGATTAAGATATTTATTCCGTAGAATTAACAAATAGCTATTTTTAGTCACTAATAATACTAGTAGGAAATCAATCGCTGATTAAATTAACTGCAGAACCCATCGGTGTTTATTATCTATAATAATAGAAAACTTACGTTAGTCTAGTGAATAAACACTAGCGAAATTAAAAAGGATGCGACACTATTACTTACTGAAAAAAAGAGACTTCTAGTAACGTTAAGGTAAGTTTAATAAATATGTAATATCACGAAATTCTTTGGTTTACTAGCGATGAGGCTAAAGTTAGTTGACAAATCTATACAGGTTATTTACCTCCTCTGTGTAGGACTTCGGATCCCTCTTGATCAAATTTTGCAGCTGTGGAAGGTTCGTCGGTAACTTGTTATTGTGACGACCCGACATATTTTTTTCTTCTAAATCTAGGCGTCAAATATAAACGTTTATTTGATTGTTCGAGCAACAGCGTGGCTCAAGAGGAGGTCGCCATGTTGCCTTCAAAATACGGAAAGACTGAAAGGACATTCCGGTTTCAGACGCGTCACTTCTGGTATTTCGTCAAGCTTCGAACCCGTTGTGAATCATTTGTTTCGAATCAGTGTAACGTTATTTACAGGTGCTGCGTCCCTGTAAGCATACAATCCTTTCTAAATAGTTTTCTAAATTAGAATTAGTATGTTCCACGCAGGCGTCCTCGTGTGGTATTTCAAGCGCTTCGAAACAGCGAATTATATGGTGAATCATTTGATTCAAATATTCGAAATGGTTCGTTTCCTTCATTTAGATCAGAGGTTATCAGCGGCCCCCGCTGGACATCAGAGGTACTGCAGGAGACCCATTTTCGGTTTGAATAATTTTTTGTTACATTACGTATATTAGTCTAACTGAAAAAGCAACATTTTATATAGTTTTGCTGCTGGTTGGTCGAGTTGCGAGTTTCTGCGGCGTCCGATTTTAAAAAGTAGTATTTTATATTTCTGATGAAAACATCGATGGAAATACAATCTATTCTACCCGACTCCCGAGTCACTTAATAGCCTAATATGTATAAAAAAAGAAAGAAAAAAAAAAATGTATCAGGTTGCACTGATAAATATGACCCTAATAGGCAATTTTTATATCAAACCAAGTAAAACATGGTTACTTCCAAATAACATGAAAGACACATAACTCGAATAATTAAATAATAAATAACTTGCACATCATTCATCACCTTAGCAGAAATGGCAAAAATACAATGATTAGAGAAAACCATAAAGGCATGATATTCTTTTATTTACAAATTGCAAATTGTCCAGTATGTAACAGCTTTAAAACATTTCAACAGATTTCATAAGATAAATATCACACTAAATATAACACTTTAAATTTCTTCCATCACCACTGGCACTCAGTGATTTCTAAAAGATTTACAAAGCAAATACTGTCTGTATTCTGTCAAGGCAATATTTCCACCATCATTTTGTTTAAAATACACAAGAATCATTTTGTACCACAAAAAAATATGAATTCATTTATTTTCTTTTATTTGATCCAAAATCTTTAAGGAATCTATAAAAACAGTTGTTACCAAAAAAAAAAGAAAAAAAAAAAAAGATAAATTATAAAATAAATGGTTTTAAGAAGTAGCAGCCAATGGTCAAGAATGTAAGCGATAAGAATACACTAAATTCTGCAAGAATTGTACACGTCACTGACGTTCAAAACATAATATGACAAATTTGTTCTGACGAGGTCAAAGCCCCTGATAGGAAAACATTGTGATGATATTTTCAGCTGATCTCTCGAGCCTATCAGAAGAGCAGAAAGGCAGTGGGGTCCTCGCTTTATCCCGAGAGTTTCTCTTCAGCCTGCAGACATCTGAGCACATACAAGATGACCTGGTAGCAGAAAATATATTGTTCCTGGAGAGGAAAAAAAAGCAAATGTTACTCACAAAAAGACAGCAAAAATAACCTTCATTTAAATGCATCATTATAAAGCTGTTACCTCTGTTTGCACCATGCCCTGCCTCTGGAGTCTCATGGTACGGACCACATCTGATACGTCAAACTAATGAGAGGAAATGTATGATTATTACATATAACCTCAATCATCACAAGTAGTTCCTGTGGCTCAGTGATAGAGCATTGCGTTAGCAGCACAAAAACTCATGGGTTCATTTCCCAGGGAACACACATATTGATAAAAAAAAAAAAAAAAAGATGTATAGCCTGAATGCATTGTAAGTCGCTTTGGATAAAAGTGTCTGCTAAATGCATTAATGTAATTTAATGTAAGCATGTGTGTTATATAATTTTGTTATCATTATATTATAGTGCTTAAAGGTGCTTTCATCATTTCCATCCATTTCATTAACTTTTGCCATTTATTTAGTTATTATAAAGTGTTGCCATAAACAGATACCAATATTATTTTACCACTTACATCTACATCTTTACTGATGAGGCCAAGAACCACGTCTATGCAGATGAGCGTTCCTGATCGGCCAATCCCTGCACTGCAGTGGGTGATGATGGGCCCTGATTGGTGGACGTGTCTCATGTAGGAAATGAATGTCAGGAGCTGTTCCGGTTGAGTCGGTGTTCCATGGTCAGGCCAGCCTGTGTAGTTCAGATGAGTGACTCTCTGGATCTCATTAGACTGCAAGAGAAAAATACACATGCAGATTTTTTTTTTATAGAGATATGAGATATGCGTTTCTTTGGCTTAGTGGTAGAGCATTGCGTTAGCCGCGCAAAAGGTAGTGGGTTCAATTCCCAGGGTACGCACATACTGATAAAAACTAAATGCACTGTAAGTCGCTTTGGATAAAAGCGTCTGCTAAACGTATAATTGTAAAATATGAATATATAACTGCCTCTCACCTGGATGTCTTTGACTTCTATGAGGCGTATGACGAAGTTGTCCAGGTGCTGATCTTTGACCAGTGTGATCTGCAGCCGATCGCTCACCATCTCGGGCGAGCGTGGCGTGTCGGGCCAGTACCTCTGACATTTCACCTTCCCCCCCTCCACTTCCTGTGTCATCATGGCGATCACGTTGGACTTCTGCTCCCAAACCATTTGCCAGAAGTCCCCCAGCGTGGTGGGCAGCGGCCCCTGGCATGCGATGTACAGGAAGTTCTCGTCTTTCACGGGCATCTTGATGAAGTTGGCATTGATGTAGCCGCCATCCTTCCCCAGCATGACCCTGGTTGTGTCGACTGAATCAAGAAGAAAAGAGATTCAATAGTCTAATTAATTTGCCTTCATTTCTACAGTGCTTTATATAATACTGATTGTGTCAAAGCAGCTTCACAGAGATAAACAGGAAAATAGTGGAAATCAATTACGGAAATTAACATACAATAAATTCCTGTAGCTCAATTGGTAAAGCACTGTGCTAACAAGCGCAAGGTTGGGGGTTCGATTCCCCGGGAACACATGATATGTAAAAATTGATAGCCTGAATGCACTGTAAGTCGCTTTGGATAAAAGCGTCTGCTAAATGCATACATTTAATTTAATTTAACAATAAAGGTCAGAGAAACACGCATTGTTTATAAAGAAGTGTTTTTCCTAACTCACATGGAATGATGTTCTTGTATCGGTTTTTCTTCTTGTTCTCTTTAGTCTGACCAATCAGACATTCGTCCAAGGGGCGCAAATTCTGAAGGTTCTTTAAAAGAAAACAGATATTTACACATTAAAATGCGGGGTTTGTATCCATATTAGCATCAAAAGCTACATTCATGCCAATTAATAATTAATACTGGCATTCAAAATGTTGGGATCAGCAATATTGTTTAAGGTCTTCTATGCTCATCAAGGCTGCATTTATTTGATCAAAAACACAGTAAAAACATTGTGAAATATTATAATCTTTTAAAATAGCAATTTTTTAAAGATTTATTAAAAAATTAATTTATTCCTGTGATACAAAGCTGAATTTTCAGCATCATTACTCCAGTCTTCAGTGTCACATGATCCTTCAGAAATCATTCTTATTATTTCTTATTATCATCAATGTTGACAACAGTGCTGCCTAATAATTTTATGGAAATACTTTTTTTTTTCCAGAATTCTTTGATGAATAGAAAATTCAAAAGAACAATGTTTGAAATAGACATTTTAGAAACATTATAAATGTCTTTATTGTCACTTCTGATCAATATAATGCATCTTTTCGAAAAAAGTATTCATTTCTGTTAAATTTCTGTTGTGTTAAACTTCTGCACATAAAAATGTTCAAATACGCATGAAATAACTTAAAGCCAGTTTATATTTCTTGTAAGTGAATAAAATGTTCTAATATAAAAAATACAGACTTTCTATACTTGTATAGTACAATGAAATATTTTCTGTACCTCAAACTCTTGGAGAGGAACTTTCTGTTCCAGCAGGCCTCTCATCATGCGGACTATAGTGTTGAGATTAGTGGATGTATAATGACCATCAGGAACCACTTTCACCAGAGGAAGAGACGTCAACTCTTCCTCAGTGACAACTGGTCCATCTGAGAAAGAGAGAGTGAAAATATCAAGTGTAATACTTGCAATGAGACAACCCGGTTCAATGAACAAATCTGAGCTGAAGCTGACTGACCTTCAGTAAATTTAGAGTTGATGTTCTCCATCGGCAGCTCATCACTTCCCCATGTGATCTCATCTTCATCCAGCTGACCCGACGATGACTGCAGTGCACTAAGAAGAGAGAGAGATTTTATCAGAACAAACCTGTTAGATGAAACCCTGCTTGAGGACATATCTGTCAGGGTCAGCCGTTCTTCTAGATCAAACAGTACACCATGAACTAATAAAGCAACATGCAAGCGTAACTACACCAGCAGACATTCATACTGATTTACAGTAAACTTTTGAACAGTAGTGTACTGTACATCCAAACAATATTTAATCTACTCTATACTGTATAAAGTGCTACAATACAGTAAGGACTGTATAAACTACAAAAAGCCTGAATTCAGTCATGTTTACGGAATAGAATGTGTTTCAGAAAATCATGTTGATTAATAATAAAATGCACTGAATTTTACTACACAAACACACATGCTGCTGATGTAAAATAACTCGAAGTCAGATGAAGGTAGATGTAAGAGTCATCTGTAAGTATCTCATGTATTCTGTGTTTATGTGATTCACTGCACAAGGATCGTAGGTGGTGGGCGTGTCCACCGGCGTTTGGGCGGAAGTGATAGTGGCTTATATGTTTTGCTTCACTTTCACCTGGGATAATCAATGGGAGTTTGACACAGAGAGGGAGTGAGCCTGAGAGCGAAGACTTTTCTGTTGACCGCACTTTCACGTGCACGCAGCACTTTATTACTTGGCAACTGCAGTACCAGTTGTATTTTTACATGTTGAAGTAGCCTACAATAAACGTTTTGAAAGGATCATCGATTGGAACTGAGTTTGTGCGCGTCGCAGTGTTTACAGTCTCTCAGGCGTTAGTCTCTCGCGGCTGCAAGATTTCCCCTTTTTTTTTCATTGCCTAGTCTACAGCCGCTACAGTAGAATTATTTTCCTCACCTGACGTTGAGTGGGTCATCAACATTTTCTTCCTGCCACTCAGCCTTCCGAGACGCCTGAAGACAGAATAACATTGCATGTAGTTCAGATAAACAGATGCATTGTTTTAAGTCAATATTATCACTTTAAAGTTATTCACCAAATTATTCACTGTTTCCAAGTCCATTGTTATCATATTGGGTCTTATGAACGCAGTTTGACTGCTGTAAAACTGCAGATATTCAAAGTTTAATTACAGATGGCTGTACCTCTGGGGAGTCTTCCGGCAGAGACGAGCCATCACAGTCTGTGTCCTCTGATAGGTCACCACTTCCTTCTGTTCCCTTCCCTTTCTCTACAGAGCCCATGTCATAGTCTAGAACACACACACACACACAATGGTGATCAAGTAAATACCCCACTCTCACATCTGTGGGTGACATTCAGATGACCCATCTGCCAGAATGATGTGTCATGTGGGGTTATTATAGGTAACTAAAAACACCATATGTCATGACCAAAAATATCAGCACCCTTTGTAAATATGATCAAAGGCAGCTGTGAAAATTTATATGCATTGTTAATCCTCTTGATCTTTTATTTAAAAAATTCACAAAAATGTATTATCCATTGGATAATAAAAATTACAATGGGAGGGAAGTATCATTATGAAATAAATGTTTTTCTCTAATACACATTGGCCACAGTTAATGGCACCCTTTTTTTCAATACTTTTTGAAACCTCCATTTGCCAGTTTAACAGGTCTAAATTTTCTCCTATAATGTCTGAAGAGGTTAGAGAACACCTCACAAGGGATCAGAGACCATTCCTTCATCCAGAATCACCCCAGACCCTTTAGATTCCCAGCTCCATGTTGGTGCTTCTCCTCTTCAGTTAACCACACTCATTTTCTATAGGGTTCAGGTCAGAGGACTGGAATGGCTCTAGCAGAAGCTTGGTTTTGAGCTCCGTGATCCATTTCTGTGTTGTTTTTGAGGTTTGTGTTTGGATTATTGTACGGTTGGAAGATCCAAACATGGCCCATTATAAGATTTCTAACAGTCAGTCACTTACTGATTTTTTTATCTGTTGGTATTTGATAGAATCCATGATGTCATGTATCTAAACAAGATGTCCAGGACCTCCAGCAGAAATATAGGCCCACAACATCAAAAATACAGATGTTTATGTCATTGTACACATGGGGTACTTTTTATCTCTGTGTTCACCAAACCCATCTTGAGTGTTTGCTGCTAAAAAGCTCATTTTTTGTTTCATCTGACCATAAAATCTAGTCCCATCTGAAGTTCTGGTCACGTTTGATAATTGAATATGCTTTAGTTTGTTTTTGGATGAGCTAGGAGAATCTTTCTTGAAACCCTCCGATACAACATGTGGTGATGTAGGTGCTGTTAGACAATTTTTATTAAGGTTTTCTGAACCAGAGACTAAACTATTTTCTGTCTTGAGAGTCTTTAGCCACTCAAACTCTCCTTCTCACCGTGCATTACGACGATATAGACACACGTCCTCTTCCAGGCAGATTCGTAACATTTTAGGTTGATTGGAAATTCTTATGTATTGCCCTGATGGTGGAAATGGGAATTTCCACTGCTCTAGCTCTTTTCTTAAAGCCACTTTACCAATTTGTGAAGCTCAATTATCTTTTGCTGCACATCAGAAATATATTCTTTGGTTTTTCTCATTTTGATAGATAATTAAGGGAATTTGGACTTTGTTTTCCCTCCTCTTAATATTTCTGTGAAACAGGTAGCCATGGCTGGATTATTTCATGTTTATAATCACGCTGGAGTGCTCAAAATTGTGAATATGAATGGGAATATACTTCAGAGATATTTTACTCATAAGAATTTCTAGGGGTGCCAATAATTGTGTCCAACGAGTATTTGAGAAAAAAACTTTATTTCATAATGATATTTCCCCCCATTTTAAATGTTAATATCCAATGAAAGGATACATTTTGGTGAAATTTTTAAATAAAAGATAAAAAGGATTAACAATGCAGATTAATTTTCACAGCCTTCTTTGATCATATTTATCAAGGGTGTCGATATTTTTGGCCATGACTGTATGTATGTATGTATATATATAAATAACTTGACCTTTGCTTGAAATAAAATAAACATCAAGCGAAATCGCTATAATGTGCTTGATAAAACAAATACTTAAAATATTTAATTAACTTAATAAAAATATAGAAATATTTCAAAACTAATGAAAAGTAAAACAAAATTGCTAAAACTAATTAATTATATTAAAATATATACATATAATTAAATATTTTATTTTATTGCTTTGATATTATATTAGTACATTTAAAAATGTATTATATTAAAAAGTAAAGCATAATAAAATATTACAATTAAATGTTATAATAAAATGATTAATGTTTTATAAAACTGAACTAAACTAATTAAACATTTTAATAAAATCTATAGTAGGAACTCAATGATACTAAAATCAGCTGGTCACGTGATCTTTACTGTACAGTACCTATAGGAGGGAGGGGAGGTGGGTTGTTGGTCTTGCTTTGCTCTGATGGCGTCTGGATTTTTGTCTTCACACCACTGTCCTCACTCACATCTGAAACAGATTTTTGCAAGACTAAATTATTGCTCTTTTTTTATGCAATAAAAATACAAAAGTAAACAAACCTTTTATTTAAATAAATTAAAGAACCCTAAAGAATTTTTCTTAAATATTTATTTTAAAGATCTATATATTTAGTAGATAAACATATACATCTACAATAAAGATATTTATTTTGTAAAAAAAATGTTTATTTTATATTACAATTTTATTTATTTTTATTATTTTTATTTTTAAATGTATATTTGAGACTGTTAACTTGCAGGCCGTACCGTTGTTGCCATTTACAACGTTGGATTTAAGAGGCAGAAAGCCCAGGTACGTGTTGGGCATTTGTTCAGGAGGACGGGAGACGATGAGGTGCACCAAGCCTTTAGCTTTACGGATGGTGGTGACGGCTTTAGAGTGAGACACGCCGATCATCAGATCCTCATTGACCTGTACATAAACGCAACCACAGAATTAGCTTTCAGAGCTTGTGTACAATGTACTGCATTTTTCCAAAAACGCTGGTTACGGACCTTCAGTAAACGATCGCCAACTTGCAATGTGCCCGCAGTGTCTGCAGTGCCTCCCGGTGTGATGGACTTCACAAAAATACCCCTCTCTCCACCAATCACAGAAAAGCCCAGGCCCCCTACTGGCGGCTTCTCCAACTGCAGCTTCACAATCTGCTCCTGTAAACACATTAGACCAGAAAAGGGTTAAATAAAGAATTCAGAATGACTGAGATAAGAAAGAGGAGATAAGTTGACAATGAAATCACATTAACAATTCCCATGAATTCAAAGACGAGAGAAGCCTCAATGTTTGCCGCTCGCTGTGGTGTTTCCTAAGAATCGCCTCAAATTCCTCTCACCAGTTCCTCTTGTAGCTCACAGACTGCAGAAATCTGAGCTGTCTGTGTGAGCTGCCTCAGTTTAAATTTCAGGTCGATTGTGTCCCGTCTCACAAGCCACAAAATAACAGCACCCAAACTATAAAATCAAGAAGTTTCTGTTTCTGAAGTCGGTGTATTTAGTGAGAAAACATTCAGCCAGAGCAGCATCGATCAATATTAGCTAATAGTTTACCAGAAGTTCTACAGATCCTTACCTCAGCGGGACAGATACCGGATAGGGCCTCGAATTCATTACGATCGTTGCTATGGAGATAACCTATGATACAAAGAGAGAAATGAGGCCACTGTGTAAATTACTCCGATTACAAGCAGAAGAGTTACAGCACTACGAACTCAAGCATCAGAATTTAACCAAATCACAAGAAATGTAAAGCTATAAGCCAGATATAAACTGGATCATGTGTTATAAAGATTTTACCGTAGTTAAGAGGTGATGTTAGCTTAAAGTCATACAAGAGACAAACATTTTAGAATATAATAGAACTAGGTTAGCATTTCCTGGAGGTTTATAGTTTTAGGTTTTTGCTTTTGCTTGTTTCTGTGTAAATGACCAATGAGAATTCAGTATACAGATTGTAATATATGCAAGAAAGAAGAAACATTGGAATTTTAGCATGCAAATATTATGATGACATCTTCACTGGTGGTTACATTACACCAGCATAACATCAGTTTAAGTCAATGGGTGCTTTACAAACTTAACATTTATTATTTATAGAAATTAATACTTTTATTTAGCAAGGATGCATTAATTTTATTAAAAGTGACAGTAAAGACATTTATAATGTTTCTGTTAAATAAATGCTGTTCTTTTCTACTAAAAAAATTTAAAAATCACAGTTTTCATTAAAATATTAAGCAGCACAACTGTTTTCAACATTGATAATAATAAAAATGTTTTCTAAAGAATTGCTCAAATCAGCATGTGTCTGAAGATTGGTTCATGTGAAAATGATGTGATACTGAGGACTGGATAAATGGAGCAAATCCAGTTTTGCATGACAAGAATTAATCACATGTTAAAATATATTCAAATAGAACACAGTTTGACAATATGACTTGTTTTACTTTATTTTAATCAAATAAATGCAACCTTGGTGAGCATAAAGACAAACAAAAAAAAAGTCATACCGACCCCAAACTATAGGACATTGATTAAATTCTGACAAAAGTGTGCAGTTACTGCTAGTTTAATTCCGTTACACTTACCGTTCATACTCTGCGAGACTTTAGGACTGAGGTTATTGTTTAGTAATGAAATCTGCTCCTCACCCGGAAAAACAGGCTTCCCATCCCTACAGAAATATAGTTAGATAGTGGCATCCGTTTAGAAGTATTACACATTTCCCACAACAACTGACAACAAAGGTCCATCAAAAGTATCTTTCCAACACCTGAAAGTAATATGGATGAACTTCGAAGTGTTTCCGTGAACATGCAGCGAGTCACATCACGCGAGTGACTCACCTGGTGGCTTTGAGACTGAGATTCCTCAGTGACAGCTGCAGGAGTCTGCGGCTCTCGCTCAAGGTCAGATCCTGCGTCGGAGCACCGTTGATGTAATGTATGATATCCAAGTGTCTCAAACTGCCTTCCTCAGAGGCCACGGACCCTGGGATGATGTCCTTTATGTACAGCACGCCCAACCCACTGTCACTTCCTCCATCGAGAACAAGCCCTGCAAGAGACGCCCAGAAAACAAACACTTAACACCATCTTTTTCTTCTTTCTTTTGCTTTTTTGTCAGCAAGCTGAAACGTGACACTCTTATCTGGCTTGTTGTCTATCCCCATGAGCTCATTTTTCCAGTGAAACGCAGGTGGGCTTTGTTTATTCTGATGGATATCTGTGTTTTTGTGTGACCCTGTAAAGCCCCGTTGACCTCTGGTGGTCAAATAATACTAACGTGCCACACAAATTGGTCGAATGCAGCAAAATACACTTATTCAGCAGCATTCTGGGTATTTCTGAGAACACCGAAGGCACTGAGTAGTAAAGAGGATCGGCTTTCATGTACATTGATGTTTCCATTACCTAAGGACTCGTCGTGACACTGAAATATGATGTCGGGGAGGAGGTGGGCCTCTGTTGGGGGTTTGGGAGGTTCAAGGATGCGGCCGACCATGAGGTCCACGACTTTGGGGGCGGCACGCACCAGGTTGACCACCTCGGTGTGATTCATGCCGGACACATCTGTGTTACTGACCTACAGAGGAAGAAGAATGAAGATGCATTATAATGTGTCAAATAAAAACTTTAAAACCAGCTTTTAGTCTGTGTATTGGTTTTATATGGCAGTGTGCTGATAAAAGCCTATGAAATTAACCCTTTAGCAGAAATACCAAACAGAAAAGGGACTCAAAGTAAAAGACTCTTGTTTCCAGGGGAGTTTGGAAATGTTCGTCCAATATAATACTCTCTAAAATCAGAAGGTATGCTACCTACCAGGGTTATTATAGTTAACTAAAACTAAAAACATTAAAAAGGCCTTTTTATTCTTTGAAATGTAATAAACATGAACTGAAATAAAATATTATAAAAATTAATTTACATAAATATATGTTCAAAATATTTTATTTTTATAAACATTTTTCTTTTTTCATTTAGTTAAATTTGAAGTAAAATAAAGACTTAAAATTAAAATGTGTATATATATATATATATATATATATATAGAGAGAGAGAGAGAGAGAGAGAGAGAGAGAGAAATTTCAATTTTATATTAAATACAAATACAAATATTAAATACAAAAGATTTCTCAAATAAATGTTCCCTAAAAATAATTACTTTCAGTTGTAATAATTTCACAATTTGACTGTTTTTTCAGTATTTTTGATCAAATAAATGCAGGGATTTCCTTTAAAAATTAATAATGCTAGTGATATTTATTTTTTAATGGTAGTATGAAATTATGGAAATAATTTATTGAAATGCCTGAAAACTATTTAAATATTTCAATAATTATTTTTTTGTGATGATGTACTGTTTTCTATGTAAAAAAAAAAGATATTTGTATGATTTTCTGTAACTGGATCTATCAAGTTTTCAACATTTCTGTAAAGCTAGACAACAGTAAAGATTCTTGGCGACGCGGTACCATTATCATGCGATCCCCTGGACGCAGTCGGCCGTCTTCTTTAGCAGGGTCCTGGATAATTTCATGAATGTAGCAATTGTTGTCGTTCCCTTTAGTAAGGGTGAAACCTAGACTTCCTTTATCAGACTTCACCAGAGAAACCTTCAGCTCCACCTCCTGTAATGACAAACAGTCCTGTCTTTATCACAACACAAAAGTCACACTTTGGATCTATAACACATGCAGGAAATTCCATCAGGAATACTCTAAAGAAGGTCATTTGGATTAAATAGGTCGAGCGTATGTAATGCTAACGGTCACTCACAGGAATGAACTCGTCCTGCTGGCCATGATCTGGCAAAAAGAGGTTATCCAGGTTTGGCAGTGGTGGAGGAAGAGGATCTGGACTGGGGCTCAGGATCCCAATCTCAGGCAGGGCTGGAGAAGATGACACACCAACTGCAGAACTGTCCAAATCACTGGATGAAGATGATGAAAGGAGGCCACAGAGAGGAAATGGAACATAATTAATAAACCTGCATTCTGCAACATATATGGAAAAAAGGTGAGGTGATCCATCTAAAACAGGGAATAAATTGATTTTATTATATGACATTTTTGTGTTTTCTTGTAATTCTTAAAAAAAAATAAAAAATGTATATATGTATGTATGTATATATATATATATATATATATATATATATATATATATATATATATATATATATATATATACACACACACACAGTACAGACCAAAAGTTTGGAAACATTACTATTTTTAATGTTTTTGAAAGAAGTTTCTTCTGCTCATCAAGCCTGCATTTATTTGATCAAAAATACAGAAAAACTGTAATATTGTGAAATATTATTACAACTTAAAATAATAGTTTTCTATGTGAATATACTTAAAAAAAAAAAAAAATTATTCCTGTGATGCAAAGCTGAATTTTCAGCATCATTACTCCAGCCTTCAGTGTCACATGTAACATCCAGTCTATCACATGATCATTTAGAAATCATTCTAATATTCTGATTTATTATGAGTGTTGGAAACAGTTCTGCTGTCTAATATATTTGATGAATCAAAGGTTACAAAGAACTGCATTTATTCAAAATAAAAATAAAAATTCTAATAATATATATTCTAATAATATATTTTCTTTACTATCACTTTTTATCAATTTAACACTTCCTTGCTGAATAAAAGTATTGATTTTATTTAAAAAAAAACAAAGAAAAAAATTACTGACCAGTAGTGTATATTGTTATTACAAAATATTTATATTTTAAAAACATAGCTTCTTTTTTTTTTTTTTTTTACTTTTTATTCATCAAAGTATCCTAAAAAAGTATCACATGTTCTGAAAAAATATTAAGCAGCAGAACTGTTTCCAACTTTGATAATGAATCATCATATTAGAACGATTTCTAAAGGATCATGTGATAATTAATCCTAAAATTTTTGCTTTGCATCACAGAAATAAATGATAATTTAAAGTATAATAAATGTAAAAACAATTATTTTAAATTGTAATAATATATCACAATATTACATTTTTTTCTGTATTTTTGATCAAATAAATGCAGGCTTGATGAGCAGAAGAAACTTCTTTCAAAAACGTTAAAAATAGTAATGTTTCCAAACTTTTGGTCTGTACTGTATATATATAAAATGCTTAATTTAAAAAGCTTTGAGAAAAAAAAACAAACAACTGATGTTAAATAAAGTTAACGAAAAACCTTTATAAGATCGACCTTGAAACTAAGAAACACAAAAATGTAATAAAAATGTTACATTAAAAACAACAAAGAAAATAAATGCTTTATGAGATTGAAGACATTGAAATCAAGCAAAATAAATCTTAAAGGAAACTGGTCAAACTTGCATTTGTTTACATATTAATAGTTACTAAAACACATTGACTGTTCCTGTTATTTAATTATTTTCACTTCTGCTCATAAGATTGTCAGAGCAAACTTCAGTCACAAGAAGCCACGTCGATCTTTATATACAGACCTCTATCATACTGCATGCATCAGTGCAAACAAGTGTTTCACCGCTGCTGAGTCACATGACACTCCCACAGGAGAGAATTAGCTCTGTCACACCTCAACTCCTGGGCCCAATTATATTAAACAACCAAGTTTGCTTATTCAAGAACAGCATTTACTTCTAAAAGACTTGTTTAGACTGACAAAGCCAAGTTATTAGAGGCTCTTACATGCAAGCACATATATTAACGAAAAAAACATTTGTCTTTATGCTTTAAGAATATATTTCTGACCTTCTGCTGGCATCCGGTGTAGACATTGACTGTCTGGGTGAGTAATAAGCTGATCGTACGGTGTCGTCCATATTGGCCTCGTCTGAGAGTCTTCCCATGGGAGTCTGGTAGACACTCCGGTCCCAGGCTTGACTGGCCTGCTCCAGGTTGGTGGGGCTGAAGGCCTCCTCCAGCTCTTCGTTGTCTGTGCTGTCACTGTAACTGTCCCTGCGACTGGGCGACTTCAGCATCAGCTTCTCCAGAGCCTCCTCCACAGCACCCACCCCTCGAGGGTGCTCCGTCTGAGACGGGGAGCTCGTCTTGGCATCAGGCTGGGGCTTGGGACAGGGTTTTTTTCGTGGGTAGGGTAGGGGAGTCTGGGGAGGGTCAATGTTAGATTTTATTTTAAAAATGTACAATATCCCAAAACAGGTAGGCTGTTAAAGGCCGTGTTTCAGGGTTAATTTTTTAACGAATTTGTGCAATTTGCTTGTTGGTAATAAACATTTAAACTGTTATCCATTGTATTTTATGTTGTTGGGTATCACAAAACGGAATATAATACGAAAAAGTAGGTACTATCTTACAGCCATCTCTTTTCCCCCACAATGCATTGCATCACATCACGTTGGGGAGAGAATTTACCAATGCCCGCCTTGAGAGCATTGAGAGTGACTAGATAGAGACGAGTAGTAGACGAGAGTATTCAGATAGCGCAGATTATAGATAAATAGATAAATACATAGATATAGATAGATAGATAGATAGACTACATATATATATAGATAGATAGACAGACAGACAGACAGATAGATAGATATTGACCAACAGCGACCCAAACGCACTCACAAGCTTTTCAGCGCAGTTTCCATGGGACGACACCCACACAAGCACCTGCCAAACACAGCGACAGACACACAGCTACGTTTGCAACAACATTTTCACCGGAGGAAGAGATAAACGCTTAGAAACGTCCATATAGCTAGCAGGATGCCTTCTATTTCTAGATGACAAAGACAACGTTTACCAGTTCTACGACACTATGACAAAGGTTACCGGTACTTATCTGAACTAATGTCATGATCACTGCCACTAGATATAAAGAAAACGTTGATTTTTCACTCTGTACTACTCAATGACAGTTACGCAAAACTTTCTGAGTGCAAGGAATTGTGACTAGATTATTTATTTTATTGCAACGTTACATTGACCTAAAATCGTTTTTTCAACGTGTACCACTTGCATAAGCACTGCATCCGTAGGCAGAATTATCCGTAGGGGCTGTCATTGTTGTTTCGCGTGCTGTGTGACCTCGGAACTCAGAGTACATTGATCTAGTACGAGACACGAGTTCACGGCTGGGAAGTCACGAGTTTGATTGCCGTTCCAGTGCACTTTCACGGGTTAAAGGTTGGAAAAACACGGGTTACAGGTTGCCTGGAGCGCGGCATCATACTAGACTGAGGCTACCTTTCCTCGACTTCTCCCCAACGTGACGTCATCGCAGAGTTGCGTAAAAAAAAAGTTAATACCAAAAACTTAAAAAATAAGTCTTTATGACCATTTTTGAGACATTTTAAAAATGATATACATATCTTGAGTGATTTATGTACCCATTAATCGAAAGTGGTGGTTAACCTGCAACATGGCCTTTAATGTAAAAATTGAGGTGGATCACTGGAGAGTTACTGAGATAGCAAAATAAAAAAAAGAAATATATTTAATAAAAGTTTTAATAAAATGTTAAAAATAAATGAACACTAAAATAAACACTAAAACCCTAAGCCTAAATATTAATTAAAATACTTATATCGTCAAAATAGTCATAAAATAAATCTTTAAACTCGGTACAACTCAAGATAAAAAAAAACAATAATATCCTCAATGAAATATAATACTCAAACTTAATAAAATAATAAAAATAATAAAAGTTAATAATAATAATAAAATAATAATGAATAAAGCAATCAACCTAATAATAAATAAAAATTAAATGCTCAAAATAAAATAAAAATTAAAATAACCCTAAATACAAAAAAACAATCAATAAATAAATAATTGTTCTAATTAACAAAACACAAATTAAGACTTTTTTTTTTTTTTTTTTTACATATAATTACATAAAAATGCTTAAAATAAATAAAAACAATATACTCAAAATAAAACACTTGAGATATATATATTATTATAATATATATATTATTTTTTTTAAATCTATAATATTTCATAAAATGGAAAGCTGTCTTTTGTGGTAACGCTACCTTTATCATGGGATATGTGTAGCTGTAATTTGAATAGTCTTTTCCTGATATTCTTGAGTGAAAACCAAGCAATATTTTCCTTTAGATAAAGAAACATGATGCATGGATGTGAAATATGATGAGTGAGATGAAAACTACAAGTCTTACTTTAAAGGCAGGGTCAATCTCAGGTAAGACCCCTGGTGCAGGTCTACACAAGTGAAGGGTCACCTCCTGTCCTGTGCCCCTCAGGGCAGAGATCACCTCCTGACAAACACCACAGAAGAAAAGACATGCTTTAATAACACTATTCTGTGTTTGGATTTTTACTCTTTCGTTGTAAACATTACTTAAATCCTCACAGACTGAAGTAAAGGGTTAACGCACATGTTGTGACAGTCCTTTGAGTGACGTCTGATTGACACGTACAATAACGTCCCCCACTTCGATGCAGCCACTTTCAGCTGCTGGCTGCCCTGGAAACAGTTTCTTGACCCGGACCATGCTGGAGCCCACAGGCTCTCCGGGAACGTTCTCCTCCCGGCTGAAGCTAAAGCCCAGACCGGACGTGTTCTTCAGCAAACCCACATTAAAAGTGTTGTCTGGAGGGGGTAAACGAGAAAGAGGACAACGATTTACTCTTCCAAAGTTCAAAAACTAGCTCACATGTTTAACCACTGGCACATTTTAATATGTTCGTCAACAAGTGTGTTGATTCCAGCTCATACCTGGTGTAATGAAGTTGTATTCTGCTTTCTTTGGTGGTGGTGGTGGTGGTGGTGATGGTGGCGCTTCCTCCACAGCTGCGTTCTGAGGTTCAGAAGCACCTTGCCGAGTCAGAGGGGCATGAATGCTGTCTTTCGGGGGGTGACCTTTCTCCATCAACAGATGCACCACCTAGACAGTGGGAATTTATTAAGAACAAAAAACATGGTAGACTTTCAGAGAATCGCAGTCCTCTAGGGGGCGCAATTCAGCATCAGACCCAGAGTTCTCACCTGGCCAGTATCTCTCAACATCTCTACTGCCTGCTTGTGAGATGCTCCTTCAAGACTCTTCCCATTCACTGCCACCACACGATCGCCTGTACAACACAAAATCAACACAGGCTCACGTAATTGTCATTTTGGTAATGTGATAAAAAAATTACAGAAAAAAATTATGTTATTATTTCATTTATATAACACTATATTATATAATCCTGTCCTTACTGCTTGCCCTAGGTAGGGTTGTGGGAAGTAAATTTGCATTAATATAATTATTATTTTTTTAAAATAAATTATCTAACATTATACAATTGTATATTGATGATGTCTTTGTAATATTTGCATAATGAATTTTGAATTGCCTTTTTTCTTTAATATGTTTGCATACTGAATTTTCATTGGCTTTTTTATAATGAAAGCAAGAAAATGAACCTTTTTATTCTATTATATTACATTATTTAAAAAGGATTGTAGCCCAGATTCTAAAACAAATATTTTTATTTATTTATTTTTATTTTGTTTTATTTGCATCACAGCATTATTTCTAAAATGGAAATGTAAAATATCTGGACACATTGCTTATGTATGATTTTTTTTTTATACAATCTATATAATTGAATACAAGTAGTACAATGACATATACTTAAAAATGTGTTTAAATTATTAATTTTACCTTTCTTTAACCTCCCATCCAGCTCAGCTGCTCCTTTAGGAATCACACCTTTGACATATATCCCTCCATGCCTCAGTGCAGTGTTTGATCCACCCTGAGACAGACAAACAGGTTACTATACCCATATAGAAAAGCATCATGGGAAAGAATGCCTATGATCTGTGTTCTGGATCTATTAAGAAATCAACTGGACATGCTCATTTTATATTTTGTAGGTTATTAGTAAAGCATTTTCAAATGATGATGATTAAACCATTTAATAAAATCAACATCCATTCTAACAATCGAAGCAAACCACTTGATTTCTTGAGCTGATGATTAATGCAATTTCATTGCAGTATTCAGATTTTCCAAAAAAAAAAAAAAAGAAAGAAAGAAATCAAAGTCACAAGGTCTGCATAACACCACGTGCTTTTGAATCTCAAAAAAGATCACTGTAAAATCAAACCACAGACAAGTGAATGCAAATCCATGCAGGCATTAGTGCTTCTGTTATGAACACAATAAAACTGTAAATGTGGGCATGTTGCCGTACATGTTTCTGCACTTTGCTGTACCTACGGTGTTTCAGCTTTACCGTTAGAGAAGGAGCCAATTCAAATGCCTGTAAAAATCTGCATGCAAATAGCCAAATCTACTTTCCCAAAGTTGAAGCCAAGTGAGGAGCTTCAGAAAGGAGCGAGGGCTAAGGGTACAAAAACAACCACACACACACACACGCACACAAAAAGTAAGTTAAAGGGAAGCAAAGGAGGAAAAAAAAGAGAGAGCGGAAACCTTTCCGAACAGTACCGTGACACTAATGCCCAGACTGCTGTCTATTTTGGACAGCTCAACGTCAAATAGATCTCCAGGCTGGAGGCTATTGACTTCTGGGCTACTAGCACTTAAAGTCTCCGTGACGATGTTGGGAGAAACCCCCTGTAAATAGAGAAGAGCTGGGTAAATACAAGGCCATGCACAGCCGTACACATGCAAGGTTCAAGGGGTCAGAGGTTATGGCGTTGACATGCAAAACTGCATTGCATTTACATTCAGAAATGCAATTGGTCAGAAAGGGAGCGAGGGGCGGTTGCAAGCAGTTAGAATGTTTTCAGTAATATTTGACATTTGTGTGAATCTGAGGTGTATGTATTGAACCTAAAGAGTGATTTTAGCTTTTCAAGGGAAAAATAAGAAATCTAAGAAATGTAGAACTGATAAATATGAAATTCAGTATGTGATGTACTAACCCGGAGTGACAAGTGAGTTTTTGAACTACAGATGACAAGAAAGTTTCGCAGTCACTTAGCTGCGATATTTAGCACTGCCCATATTGAATTTCCATTGGTCCAGTTTTCATTTCCACTGGTTTCATGTGCCTTCTATGGAGTTCAGGGTCAGTAAATCATTTTTTAAATCTAATGAATTTAAGTTTTATTCTGCAAGGGTGCATAAAACGTTTAAAAAATGAAGGTATTTATGTTCAAAAAAAGTTGTATTTTAAAAATCATCTGGGTTTCCACAAGAATATTAAGTAGAACAACTTTTTTCAACACTGATCATAATTAGAAATGTTTCTTGAGTAACAAATCAGCATATGCGAATCATTTCTGATTAATCATGTGACACTGCAGACTGATGTAACGACGCTGAAAATTCAGCTTTGCTTCACAGAAATAAATTACACCTCAAAATATATTAAAATAGAAAACAGTTATTTTAAATTGCAATATTATTTCACAATATAACCGTTTTTACTGTGTTTTTGTTCAAATAAATGCAGCCTTGGTGAGCATTAAAGTCATTTTTCATAAACATTTAAAAAATCGTACTGACCCCAAACTTGGCTTAAGTACCTCATTCAATGCAAGTCTATGGGATGCTGGAATTGCTTAGAAAGGCAATAAAACACAAGGTATCATCCATGTCTGTAACCCAAATGGGACAGGAATTTGACATCCCTAATCCTAGAACAACTAATAGTTTTAAGGAGGTTTTCCTCGGCAAGTGCCACAAAACATATTGAATTCATTGTTAAAAACCTGTCTGATTGCTAGGACACAATGTAAATGTGAAACAGGCTAGAAAATCATGAATTATGTTCTACATCTGATCAAATGTAGGGAACTCCAAGGAGGGATGCAATGAGCAAGGGAGAACTGTCCTATTTATTCCAAAAAAAAAAGAAAGCTATTTAATATTTTATGTGAAGATTAAGCATCTTAAAAAGCACACATCTCAAAGTTCATATCAAACAGATGCTGACTAGAAACTCAAAACGTTGAGGTGAGAGTCAAAGTTCACTTAAATCACTACAGAGACTGGTTCTACCTTCTTAGTCTTATGTTTCTCTTGGCTAATTGAGTATGTATCTTCATCCATGTCCGAATCCCCTCTGTCTGAGTACTCCTGCTCTTTAGGAACGTCTGGCACTTTGAAGTTTCTGGTTTTAGGAGGTAAAGCTGGTGGTGTAGCTTCAACAAAGGGTTTACTGTCAGTGGCGAGCGACTGCGCGGGTGCGGGAGCATCAGTGGGAATGTTGCGATGGAATCCATTGAGATTTGTTTGCAGGAGGCTGGCACTCTCGGTCCTGGAGTCCTGCAAACTGATGCTCCCCTGTCGAACGGACTGAGGCGGAGATGCTTTGCTGGAGACAGGAGGAGGACTTGGGGAGCGTGTATAATCTTCAGCGGAAGAGTCCACATCTACTTCCTGATTTTGTGTGACTGATTTAAAGTGATGGATTCCTGAAGGAGAGTCTAAGAGAGGCAAAAAGAGGCTCATTTATTGTATTGTCATCTAAATAATATAAATACTCAAGAAAGACCTATTCTCAGCAATATTCAGGTGGAATCTTGCTGCATTGTGCATATAGCTGCAAAAATATAGTTTCCATTACCTGGAAACAGTCTCTCTTTAGGTTGAGAGACCACCAGTGTGACATCATCAGGGGCGTCCTGCAGAATCTCCACCACAGTGTCATGTGACAGGCTCTCCACAATGACATCATTCACACTCAACAACCGGTCACCTTCAGGAAATGCACGAATGTGGCGTTAACAACCTTACCCTGAACCATACAAATTCTTTAAATAATTCTGGAATTTAGTTATTATAGTCAACTAAAACAAAACCACATAAAATACATTTTTGCTATAAATATTAATGAAAACAAAAAATGTTGTGAAATGTATGTGAAATACACATTAATAAAGGCTGTTTTGACATTTTACAAAAAAAATCAAAAACAAGAAAAAAGTTAAACTTAATTGAGAGTTTAAAATTGTTCACAGTGGTATGTTCAAAGATTTCTGAAACTGTTTACGGGAATAAAACAATTCCAGAATTATGGGATTATGTGAAAGCAATCCTTACATTTTCTAAACGTATTCTAAAAACATTTGTAAATTATTGCACAGTAATTTAAAGTATTACAAACAATAGTTTGTGATAATAGTTCTTTGACCATCTCCACTAAAACGGATGATGCTTCCAACCATAAGATTCAAAGAATGACATCTAAAGAAAGAATCAAGGGTGAAAGCAGCAGTCTCCAGTTTCATACCTGGTTTCAGACAGCCGTTGATATCTGCTGGTCCACCTGGTGTGATGGAGCTGATGATGGTGCCCAGGTCCTGACGGCCAGAACTCTCTCCGCCTACGACCTGAAAGCCTGAGCGCAACACAAACCACACACTTCATTCTACTGTGTGCCACTACAAAAATACACATTTCCAAAGAGTCAAAGATGTCTAACTGAAACTGTCATTTGTGCATATACTAAATGTACTTGTACCACCTTTTATTCAGGCTGAATACCTATAAGATATTTCAGTCACCTTCTGAGGCGGATGTAAAACAGCACATTCTGCCAGAGCTCTGCACTCTATAACACTACGCTTTATTCCTGTCACAGTCATGTGTGTGTGTTAGAGAGAGAAAGATGTTCTGATAATCCAGACGTTTAACAGCATTTCTCTCTCAGCTGAGTTCCATTCTGTCTTGTTACTCACCCAGCCCATACTTGACGTCTTTCTTCAGATTTACGGTCTGTATCTCTCTCTCTGGGGAGGGTAAGGCATGTACTTTCTTCTTCAGGGAGTCTGTGGGTGGAAAACAGCAGAGGGGAAGAGGTTTGGGTTTTAAAACAGAGCGAGTTCATTCATACATAAACACTTTGTTTTAATTAATAACAGCCAGTGTTATTAAGGTTAATCCAAAGAACACAATTAAAACATTTAAGTCCTGTTAACAGATTTATACTTTCAAAATGAAAAAAAACTATCTCTCTCTACAGACCACAATGATCTTTTATTTCTTTTCAAAGGGGCCATATAGTATGTTTGTACACAGTGTACACTTTGTACACACACACACACACACACACATCATTTTAGATTACACTTAATATTTCCATAATGCAGCATTACTCAACAATTGTGCTTGTCTTCACTGACTCATTAAAATCAATCAATCAATCAATCAAAACTAAATGCTATTAGTACTATTTTAACTACTATTAAATAAACCTGATTAATAAAAACTGATTACTGATTTAAATTATTTTTAAAATTTCTGTTTTCATTTGAGAGAGTTTTAGTAATTGTGTTTTTAGTAGTTTTTTGCTAAATATGTCCATGTAGTTTTTATTCATTTGTATTTCAGTTTTTAATTTGAGTTATTTTGAGTAATTATATAATTAATTTAAATTAAAATGAGATGCTGTAAAACCCTTAAAAATGTAATTAACATTTATTTTATTTGAAGTAATCTAAATTTTGATTAATGCTTTTAATTTTAGTTTCAGTTAACTATAATTTTAGTTGACTTACTTTTTATTTGACAATTTTAAATCTACTGAGATATGATGCTTTATATACATTTGGTAAAACAGTAAATTTATTAATCTCATATTTAAAAATAAGTAACTATACAATGTACAAAATTAATTTCTATGTGTGAAACATTTAGCTTTTTTTATTGTTCAAATACAGAATAGGAAATATTATATACACGTCTGTGCTGTAACAACTTGAAGACTTGCTCTTTTAGGGGGAAGAGCTAGCACAGGCAGACTATCACTTGCTCTGTGTGTTTGTATTGGTATCAAACATATCAAACACATGCGCAGCTCTCCATTAGCTTGACTAATCTTTCATAACTAGTGGCTTGGTGCTAAGGGACGCCATTATGTTTGGCCCAGCTCTGATGTGCTGTACTAACAGCCATGACCAGCAGCTCATTCTCGAGGATGAGTGAGATTAGCCCACAACACAGCCATTTTTCAAAGCTGTTAAAAAGCGTACAGCTTAGCAAGACAGAACATGTCTGAGCCAGAGACAGACACCAATGAAACTTGAGCTGAGAGTGCGTGCTAGAGAGAAGTGCCATTGAAAAGATGTTCTCCATGCCATGTAAAACACCAGAGAGGACATAGCAATCCAGGGCATGTTGGATTTGGCAAGTTCTCGTCAGACTTTGGGTTCCTGAGCTCTGATTAAGAAGAGGTCTTTGTCATTTCGAGGTAAACTACCGTTACTGGCATTAAAAACAGGCCTGTTTTGCTTCACTAAAAGTTCACTGCAATTTTAGCAGTTGTTTTTGCTTTAGAGCCAGGGTTAGGGTTAGGGTTACTAAATTTGATTTCTGAAAAGAAACAGAAGACAAGGAGCTGTACACTGTGCTACACAAAGCTAAATGATTATATAGCATACCAGTGAGTCCTATTGAGGAGGCAGGGGTAGAGGGCACTCCAGAGCTGTGCATGCTCACACCTGGAGATCAGAACAATTAATCAAGTCACTAGACAGACACAACTACATCAGAAGTTTAATATCTGTATACAGGGGAAATTAATATATCCTGAGATCCTGATAATTCCTTCCCTGTGTCACTTTTTTTTAAATCAGTCATTAATGTTAATGCATTATGCAGATTTTCTTGCACATATTTTTATATTTAATATATTACTGCATTCTAAATCTTAGACAACTGATTTAATTTGCTTTTTTTTATTTTAATAAAATGTTTAATTTGATTCTGTTTGGGTAAGTTAAATATTATTTGTCCATATTATTAGTAAATATTATTCAACAATTTTAAAAAAATTACTTTTTTTTTTTTAGTTCAGGTCAGTATAATATATTAAAGAGTTCCATTTTAAATAAATATTGTTCTTTTGAACTTTATATTCATCAAAGATACATGCTGCTGAAAATTCAGCTCTGAATCCCAGGAATAAATGACATTTTAAAATATATTAAAAAAATAGAAATCAGTTATTTTAAATTAAAATAATATTTCACAATATCAATGTTTTCACTGTATTTTTGTTCAAACAAATACAGCCTCGGTGAGCATAAGAGATTTATTTAAAAAACATTTTAACCCAATTTTTTCTAATTTTTCAAGACACCTTCACAGTTATACCAAGTGTTGAAGTCTGATGTCTTATATTGCCATTTTAAATCAATAATTATTTCATTATGGTTAAAGATAACACAAAACAAATGTTTTCATTTTACATAATGTAATTTCAAATACATTTCCACTAGGAATTGACTGAATCATGGTGTTACATTCCAAAATGAAGAGATTGAAAAGTAAAAGATTTTTGCATGTCACTGGAAAATGGAAAAAAATATCTGAAAAAATATTTGAGTTATAGTATGTGCACAAAAAAAAAACAAGGAACATGCATGAAGAAAATATACAGAAAATCTATTTCACCCAAAAACAATTCCTTAGCGTGCTAAAATCACTGTAACATACCAGTTTGTATAATATCAACCATAAACCAATAAAACCAGCATCAGCCAAACACTCACAGTCGGTTTTAAAATCTATAAACGCTCGTATTATTCTATGACATACAGAAATGCAATGATGCATGTACAGGACTGTAAATTCAGACTGTAATCTCTTTATGGCATCTCTCTACATGCGGAGGAAGATGTTGAGAGGATTTGGGCTGCTGCTTTCTCTGATCTGACAGCGGCTGATGGGATGAAATGGAGGGGGAAAATGAAAAGATCAGCGAGGGAACAGAGGGAGAGAGCTGTTAGAAAGATAAAACGAAAGAGGCAGACAGTGGCTGACTCTAGAGAGAGGCACAGACAGATTCTGCCCACTACACTGACAGACTATCAAAAGAGAGAGACTACAAAGCAAGGAAGTTAGAGACGGCAAAAGAACATTCAAAAGCAGAAAGACATGTTCCTTGAGGAAGATGAGCCATTTTCCAGACAGGTTTGAGTAGAGATAAGAAACAGCCGGTTGTGTCTCGTTGTCCTCACCTATGGCATACGCCTGTCCCGTGTCCTCACAGGAGGAAGAGTCGGACTCTTTCTTCAAGCTTTTGGGGCTCCAGCGGGGACTATCATTGACCTTGGCACTGAACACACTGATGATGCAGGGAATAAAGAAAATGATCATGAAAACCAGTGCAGAGGCAATTACTTCCAGCGGCCGAGCAGAATAAATGCCAAATGCAGAGTGTAAAAACAGTGTAAAGCAAATACAATAACTCTGAAACTTTAAAAGTACTCTAGAAATTTCTAAGAGTTTTAACTTGCATCTTTAATGCATGTGCCTTAGTCAGAATAGTGAGTCAGAGTTGGAATTAAAAGCGAACATACAATTTTTTTTTTGGTTGTGTAAATGTATTTTATTCTGAAGCAATATTTTCAATATTTGCCTTTTAAATTGATTTCCAAGGCATTTTTTTTTATTAAAGGGCATTTTATTTAATGAATTTTAATGCTATTTAAGGACCATGCTTTCGGATGCTCTGCGGAAACCCTGCATACAAGACAAACTCCAGGTGAGAGATGAGATGAGAATGTAAATACTACAAGACTACCGGTGAATAAGACAAGAATGCAACAGTCATGTCCTTTGCAAATATACGATTGCATGCATCTCTCACCCTTCCTGCTGTCTGGCGACGGTGATGGAGTCTGTGTCGGAGCTTGCACGTTGGTGTGTTGATGCAAGCACTTGTGATCGTGCCATGCCGCTCTGTGATTGGCTACTGAAAGGCACCATCCTGTGCTCTGGTGACTCGGGCAGCTGACCCAGGTTATGATGGGAACGACTCATCATCCTGGGGTTGGAGCTGCTGCTGAACCCCGGATAGGGCGGCTCGGATGGAACAGATATCCGACTCAAACTCTTGCTGAGGGACATCTCAGAGTAGGACATCCTCTTGTAGAGTTCGGGGTCTGTGCTGGGGGACAGACTAACTGCGCCCATCCCGTCAGAGTACTGCAGACTGCTCAGAGGAGAGTTCTCTGCAGGGAAAAAAGACATGCAGAGTACAGTTAAAAATATACCAGAATATATGTTTCTGAATAAAATTATTAATAAGATAAACTTGATATGGCACATAAAAATAAAGAAATCAAGCATCTTCGATTTCTTGCCTTTCTTGCCAACAAATATACAACTTGAATCTATATTCACAATATTTATGGTGTTTTCTTGTTATTTTTTCCTTCAAAAACATAAAAAAAAGAACTAGTGTTTGATTTCTTCATCACCATTTTGCTTGCTCATTTTTGTTTTCTTCTCACCAAGCTCTTGCAGTTCTTGGTTGTTCTGTCTGGCTTTCATGTGCAGGTGGAATTTGTACTGGGCCGAGCACAGGTTCAGCAGATACTGGCAGGTCTTCTGACTGTCTGTCTGAAACAGATGTTTGATCCCATCTGATGTGTTCTGCAAGCAAATCTTCTTTTTCTACCATACAGAAACACAGAAAGACATAAGGGGTGTTACTAACTTCTTTGGCTTTTCTCTGGGGAACTCCAGCCCAGCCGTGTCATTTCCACTAAATGTAAACATGCACGTTTAAACATTTTACCGTGAAAGAGATCTTCTTGGTATCCCTCCAGGGAAACCTTAGCACAGGGGTTCGATTTCCATTCAAGACCTCGAAGATGAGGACACCCTTCGAGTAAAGGCCCAGCATGATGCCGGTCAGGGATCTCTTCTCTGGAAGCACACGATGGAAGTGAACTCCATATTCCGGCAGTCTCTGGCACACCTTTACATAACAGAGAAATGACGAGACAGATCTAATCACATGCAGACTACAACAACCGCTATTAGGAAAGGAAACTGAATCAAAATATTTAAGGTCTGTTGATTCACAATTATTGACTGCACTTATCGCGTCAAAAAAAATCATATGTGTGAATGCCAACAACCCAGTTCCAAATATAACTTTTGGTCTTGCGACTGCTCAAATTCAAAAAGCTGTAGACAAGAGTATCTGAGAGAAAACAGATAGCAGCTATGCCATGTTTATTCAAGCCGAGTACGGAAGTTTGGCCAGTCGGGAAGCTCTGCCTTGAATCACACTGCAGAACTGATTCGTTTCGTTTGGTTCCTGACCTTGAGGAACTCAAGCTCGGCCTCCTGCTCCGAAGCGTTGTAGTATGAGCTGTGGAGTTTGGGTAGCTCTTCTTTAATGGTGGTCTGATCGATCTTATCCAGAACCGAAGCAGGGAGATAGTGTTCCGTCCGGAAATATGTCTTTCCATGGAGCTGATGGAACACAAAGAAAAAATGATGGTCATGATTTATATATATCTATATCTAAAAAAAGATATATCTATATCTATCTATCTATCTATCTATATATATATATATAGAGAGAGAGAGATAGAGAGAGAGAGAGAGAGAGAGAGATGCATTTTAGATGCAATGCATTTTCAGTGGTTAAAATAAAATAAAATATGAATCTATTTTTCTGATTGTGGTCTGTACCTCAGTCTGATAGTCCCCAAACTCTGCCTGTAGTGCCAGAGATGCCAAGATCATGGCATTTTCCAGGTCACAGCATACCCGCTCCTCTAGTATATCCTTCCGCAGCTGCAAGTAGTACTGGTGTTTGGTCATCGTGTGTCTATATAAAACAATGTTAATTAATTAATTCGGGTATATATATATATATATATATATATATATATAAAATCGTTCAAATGTATGGCGTCCGAAAGATTTTTTATTTTTATGAATATAACACTTATTCAGCAAGGAGACATTAAATTGATCAAATGTGACAGTAAAAAATGTAAATGGTTACATTATTACACATTTTCATATAAATGCCTTTCTTTTTAACTTTCTATTAATCAATGGATGCTGGACAAATGCATGAATGGTTTTAATTGTAATAATATTTCATTGTATTACTGTTTTACTAGACACACTTTTTGTGCATGAAATACACTTGAATACAAAACAGTAAACCAAACCTAACACTGAACACTAGAACATGTTTGGGCATGTATGATCAAACACTGCAAACAAAGTCTAAAATGAAAGAAGTGAGAAAATCTACCGACCACTTGAACTATTTCAAACCAATCCCTTAAAAACCTATTTGTGTCACTGCAGCAAAATCGAGACCCACTGTGAACTGGATTATATTTTCTTTTTGGTGGCCTAACAGGAGGAACGTTACCACATTAAGTTCTGGCGTTGCAACAATAACAACAGGCTTTCTAGCTACATTTCTGATAGTAAAGATTGCAATGATTTAATGCATTATTTTGCAATAAATAAAAAAGCTACTGACTCACGAGAAAGATACTATATTTTTGGACTCTGATTATGTTGTCAGGTGGAACCTAAGCTCTTACTGTATCAGATTGATATCATCCTGAAAGAACTTGATACGCAGAAACAGATTAAAATTGACATCCATCTTCTTTTTCCTCGGGTCATCCTTCCAACCATCAGGTGCCACCTTTGAAAGTTTGGCATCAGGTTCAACGAAGTAGAACTCGTCATCTAAAAAAAAAAGGAAACCGAAAGAAAGATAAACAAACAGATTATGCTAAAAGAGTTCAATGGAGCATAATAAGTAAAGCAGCCTTTGGCTTGGGAGGCATGAGTCAGAGGACTTAATGAACCATCTGTGGACACAAACCAGGCGTGTCCACTAGAGCCGTAACTAAAGAAATGACACACAAGCAGCGCGTCAGGAAGAGAACAACAGAGATATTTATTCTGTCATATTTACACACTTCATAATCAAATAACTCTCGTTTACCTGAACAGGTACCCATAACATAAGCTGCAATAAAACGCACTGTTGACATTTAAAATAAATTCTTCCTAAATACAATTCAAAAGAGTAAATTAAAACCAAAGAGCAATGAGATATAATAAATTCAGTGTGGTGCTTTCATTGTGACAGAAAGTTATACAAAATACTAATCGGGCAGAAAGCAGGGAACAGATTTTAACATGGTTCCAATTTGCATTAAATCAGTTTAAAAGGAGATGTTTATGCACCTTTAAGGTAGGCGAGACTGAACAGATGGTGCTCCACCAGTCCAATGTGAGCTACGACCATGTCCAAAACGTCCTTACAGACCGCCTTTACATCACAACACAGTTCCAACTTCTGCCCATTCAGTAAGACAAACCCCACCTTCCTCTGACTCTCCTCCACCTTCCCACGCTTGTTCTGTCGAAACACATGCAAAAACAATTAATGCACACATATGCACAAAAACGTTGCAGTATGAAGCAAAGCAGATTAGCTGTCTTACCATTATGGATGAAGGAACGGTTAAAACCACAGTTGGGTCGCTGCTCATCCTCACAAACTCTGGGCCAAACAAACTCTACAACAAAAACAAATACATTTTTAAAACGTAACAATTCAAAGTGATTCTGATTTCTCATTCAGAAAAGCTATATATCATTTACAATTTAACATCTTAATTCAAACTGAATAATTTTATGCTTGTATAATTTACAATAACTTGCATAAACTTTGTCTTTTTATTTATTCAGCTTTGAATCATTCACTCTTAAACTTGTAAAAGTAAATATGAATTCAACTGAGCATGGATAACTTAATGCCAGTTGTAATGTGAATAATGCAAAGCTAAAATGAATTCAATGTGAATTCAGAAGAACAGGATTGTTATTTTATTCACAATGTAACATGCATTAAGTGAAATAAATCGGAATGCTTTTTTAGCACATTCAATCTCAATTCAGTTTTGGACTACGTTATCCTTTGTCATTAACACTAACTTACATAAACTGAATTCAATGTAAATTCAGTTGACCTTGATTTCTTTTTCTTTACCTCAATCATGCTAAAATCTACATAAATTAGCATACAGTTACAGTGTGAATTTCCAGTGTGAAGCTAGATGATCTGGATTTTATTATTTTTGGATTATTCATAATATAATATGCATAAAGTGAATTCAATTTGAATTCAGTTAAATCGGATTACTTTATTTTTTGCTATTAAAACTGTAATTTGTATAATTAGAATTTAATCTGAAACCAGCTGCACTGTATTACTTTAGATTTGCGTGGATGGAGGCCTGCTTCCAAAGGACTGCTGTGAAGGGGCTCCGCAAGGTCCAGTATGGAGGCACGGGGGTCTTCGCCAGGATAGACGGAGGCTCTAGACAGCCGGGCCTGGAGCCTGTGTAACTCTTCCTGACGCTGGATCAGAAGTTCTGTGCCCAACAGCTCATCCTGACATGCCTCAAAAAGTCTGCACACAAGGCAAAACCAGGATGGTGTTTATAAGTTAGTAATTCAGTGCATTTTCACTGCTTATATCACCTTTGATTTCAGCTTAGAAATCAATTATTTTTGTTTAAAAACATTTTTCACACTTCAAAATTCAGATCATATGTTGGAAAGGTGAAAATGAATCCCTTAACAGCCCTTTGCCTTGGGCATCCTCATGGAATCAATTACTGAACTCTGGCCCAAAACCTGCTCTACACCACAGCGGCACCTGGAAACCATCGTCATGAACGCATCACTGCCAACATCTACTGCACGGTAGAGCAGGGGAAGTTGTGGCTTAGTGGTTAGAGAGTTTGACTCCTAACCCTAAGGTTGTGGGTTCGAGTCTCGGGCCGGTAATACCATGACTGAAGTGCCCTTGAGCAAGGCATCGAACCCCCAACTGCTCCTCGGGCACCACAGCTTAAATGGCTGCCCATTGCTCCGGGTGTGTGTTCACGGTGTGCGTGTGTTCACTGCTGTGTGTGTACACTTTGGATGGGTTAAATACAGAGCACAAATTCTGAGTATGGGTCACCATACTTGGCTGTATGTCACGTCACTTTCACCTGGTTCACCTGGTTTACCAGCAGTGGGAGGAGTAGAATCACTGACTCAATGACAAACATATTAGATGGGAGTATTTACAGGATTTACAATGACTTTTGAGAGTTTGTCAGGGAAAATAAGAATGAAATGCAACAAAAGCTGCTGGGAGATCACTAGAAAAACTGTTAATAGGCAGAGAACGAGGGAAAACAGTGGGATATCAAAGTGCAAAGTATCTAACATAAACTGGCCTTACAATAACGACAATAATGATGACAATTTAAATGCTCATTTTTACATTTATAAGCAGCACTCTTTTTCTGTAATCTGAATAACACACAGACAGACCTTAAAATGTATTTTAGCTAGGACAGCCTGTAAGCACAATGATTTTCATATTAAGATGCTAATATTTATTTAACTCCAACAGAAACCTGTTGACATTTAACTGACATGTGAAGCATTATTTGGCTAATTGAAGACCCTTTATATTGTGAGAACAACTTAAAATGTGTTCAGAATGATGACATTTCTAACAATATTTGTGAATATGTTTTGGCTTTAATATATGTTATGACATATCACTGTCATCTACGGTTGTTATATAAAGCTAATTATAAATCGTACACACTATCCCAAACCTTACTTCTAAAAGCAGGGGAAAAAAATATTTACACAACTTTTATCTTTGAGGATGTCCCCATAGGTTTTGTGCTGTACATATCATTTCTGGGGACAATTTTGTCCCTTAAGTACACACACACATTTACCACACACACACTTACACAGAGATACAGAGACAGAGAGAGCTGTAGTTCTTGTAACCAGAACTAAACTCAGCAGGGGCACTGTCTTCATTAGGGCGACATATCATGCATCCATGAAAGGGAGGGATTTTCTCTGATAGCTTTTTGCATGAGCTCATTTCAGTATGGCCGTATCTCTGGCAAGAGTTTTATAATGGACACTCACTGAAGAAGCGTGTTTTTATAGGAGTTTGCATTGGTCAGGGGTATTTCTATACACATGGGCATGAACACTCACTCTGACAGAGGAACTGTTCACTGGTGATGTCAAGCAGCTTTCAGATCACCATATTCAACAAAGTCAGAATTTTTTAACTTGTGTTTTGCTCCGTTTAATAATTCTGAATAGATACGATATCTACATAGTGCTCTGTTGTCATCTCTGTGTGGTCCTGTTTGGTACTACAGCTTGACTTGTAGTTGTTTATGTATAGAAAATGCTCTAAACAAAATTTACATTTATTTTTCCCCTTACAGTTTTTGCTGTTGCACTATATAAATAATTTTGTTATATATATATATATATATATCTTGAAAAAAGCTTGCAGAAAATATAGTTTTGTGGGAATCATCCTCAATCTTGAATCTTGAAAAATGTTTCAAGTCTTAATACTTTTCCTCTTTTTTTATACTGGAACAAATAAAATTTGGATGTATGCTAAAATTGTTAGATGTGGCGCCCGACCTAGAAAAATTTCCACCAGCCGCCACCGGAAGGGTTTAAATTATCATTAAGTTGGGCTGAGGTCCACAACCACAAAAAAGGGGCTTTGCTCCCCTCTTAAAGGGGTTAGTACAGACAGGACGTGCATGAACAACTGAACAACACAAAATTAGGAAACACTGAGGAAGAGAGAATACCTGTGTCTCTGTGCACTGTTGAGTGAAACGGCATCATGCTCTGCCAGGCCGACCTGAGAGCTGTAGCGCCTCAAATCTTCCGGCTTCTTAGCTGTTTGAGTACAGAAGTAAGTTGTGAATTGAAGGTACGTACAATACAGTAATATGCAATTCAAAACATTGTTTATGTCCCCTACATGAACCGGATGGTCATCAATGAGTGAATTTAAATGACATCCATCCACATTCATCTAAAGTGTTGAAATGGTCATGGCATTATGAGAGGCGATGACTCACACTGCATTCATAAATGCTGTTACAGTTTTATGTCTCAGATTAACTTCAATATATATATATATATATATATATATATATATATATATATATATATATATATATATATATATATATTTTATATATATATTTTATATATATATATATATATATATATATATTTTTATTATTTTTTTTATTTTATTTTTTTGCGGTAGGATTGTTATTATTTTTATTATTATTATTTGGAAAGTATGTATTCACTGGACCTAGAAATAAGTTATGCACCTGTTGTGTTAAAAAAGATCAAAACACAGAGACTGATGAGGTCATTAGTACAACCTTGTCTGTAGTCGGGGTCTGATGATGTCACTGAGGGGCTTTCGCTGGAGGAGCTGTAGTCGCTGTGGTATCTTCTGTGAGTATGCGGTGGATCTGAAAATGTAGATTCAAAAAACAAAACAACATTCATAAAATTCGAATTCTTTTAAATTCAACTTAGTAAGAATTCAGCATAGCACATTCAAATACTTGAGTACATGTCCATCGAACAAAGTGTATGTCCCCCAAGACCTAATAAATGACAAAACTGATCCTCATATTCTCAGATATGGTCTGTTACAGAAATGCGCTGAGGGAGTCACTGAATAGCTTCCAAATATTCCTGTAGTATTTAATCATGTACGCTTTTGGTACGAACACGCATACCAATCATGTTCTTTTCTGCGTCATGTTTTATGATCTTGAATGAAGCTATGTGACGTCGAAGGCCTTCGGGACAAATAAAATAACATCAGCAAATCACACCTGACTTTATCAAATTAACATGGGTGGCTATTTTGGTTTAGAAGTGAGATTGTCCAACTGAGTGGCAAACACCGAAAGCTGTACAGTAAAGTACAGTGAGACTACAGTGGTACTATTAATACTTCACTTTAGATCCCTAAAAAACACTGAAGAATTGCATTTCATCAAGTCGGAGTGCTCCGTTTTCAAACAAGAAACTTCACAATTGAAGACCCAAGACCTCAAACCTGATAAATAAATGTTAACAAAGCAGTGGATTAACAAGTGAAACAACTGAGGAACCTGTTTTAAACTGATACAAATAAGATTATCAACATAAGGTTAATATTGTTCAATAAATTTCATATAACTTAATTATATATTTTTATTCAAAAGCTCAACTTTTATTTGTATTAAAGTGTGTGTGTGTGTGTGTGTGTGTGTGTAATACCAATATTAATGCAAATATTAAATTATCAAACTACACATACATGCATATGAAAAATATTATTAGAAAGTGCACAATTTAACACAATTCCTTTATTTTAATTAAAATAAAATAAAATAAAATTAAGCTACAGTAATAAAAAGTATACAAAAATATTAAATTAAGTGTGTGTATTTATATATATATATATATATATATATATATATATATATATATATATATATATATATTAGTCTGTTTGACCAAGATCAGGTAGGAAAATCTGAATCACTGACTCAGCCTTACTTAGTGATGTAATGCATCATGCATGTACACACATACACTATCTAACCTACAACTGAAGCATGGCAGCATCCCCCGTGTGTGATGCGTTACCTCTATGCACTATTTGACAAGTCTGTCAGAACCAGAAAATCAAGTCCATGCACTTAAAATGACTCAATGCTACATATTTAGCATTGACAGAATTCCTGAGAGATTTCTCAAGCCAGGAGTTTCGGAAAGCCAGAAAGTCAAGATACACAAGAACAATGAAGCTTTCATCTCATGCTCGACTGACTGCTCTCCTCAGTAAACAATTAGTTCAACCTCGAGTGAAACTTCTAAACAATGACAATTATGTAAAGCAATGCAACCACTCGTCTTTCTTTGAAACCATCATGAAATGTTGAAAGATGCATAAACAGTTAAATAAATGAAACCACATGATCATGGAGGAAATATAGACAAATAAACAGCATTCTTAACCTGGATCATCACTGTTTGCTCGTGAGGCTTAAAGTGCATTGTTTTAAGAGGTAAGGATTCGCTAAATATTTTGAATATAAATGAGTCAGTCATTTTTTTTTTTTTTTTTGAGACCTGAAGTGCATGATTTTGTCTTTGCAAGAGGTAACGATCCACAAAATAAAAGAGAGAAATCAACAAGTCACAATGTCCAGATTTGCCATTCATTTTAAAAATAACAAAAATAAAATAAAAATGAATGATTATATTATATGTTTATATATATATATATATATATATATATATATATATATATATATATATATATATATATATATATATATATACATATATATTAGTAGAAATAACAATAAAATACATGTATTTTGTTTTTAGATATTTTTATTATGCATTCACTTATTTATAGGGGAAATATTATTAGTAATTTCCATTATTCTCTACATTATATTGTAATATAGTCTTTTTTTAACAGTACAACATATATTAATTATTATGCATTCACTTATTTATAGGGGAAATATTATTAGTAATTTCCATTATTCTCTACATTATATTGTAATATAGTATTTTTTTTTTTTACAGTACAACATATATTAATATTATGCATACTTATAATTAATGCATTATATTGCAAAAAGAAACAAAATGCTATAAAATGCTGAAATCAATTCAAAATGATTTACTGAAATGATAATTACGTCTTTTTATGATATAATAAAACTTGGCCATGTTCTTTTGTCAGATTTACTCTGGACCTGGCAGCCCTTGGAAGGGATGTTAAAAACCACTGTACTAACACAAACTAAGACATACACTAAACAAAACCCAAAACAGACACACATACACATTCTACTTTGACTACAATGGAAAACGCTGCCCACACAGTGCAGTTATCAGAGGCTGGTGGGTTGTGAAGTGAGTCACTCGCACACAAACAGCCAGCGTATCATCAGAGCGGCCCATGACAACATCCACGGCACTGGAGGTATGACAGCACGTCTGCTAAAAGCCCCTGAATCCCCTCGAGTGTGCGCTTCTATCAGCTCATAATTTATTTTGCAATTCTTTTTGTAGAGTGAAAATCTGTGAAATGGACAGAGAAAAGAGGAGGAGTGCATTAGGGAGCAGGACAGCAGGTTCTGCCACAGGCTGCACGCATCACGTCATGTCATACAAATCAATTTTCTGCCGTGTTTCATACCACTTTGCAGATGTGAGTCATCATTTTAGAGAAAATACCTCAACCACAAGCTGAACAATAGTAATGAACAAGATCTGCCAAATCAATGTCATCATTTTTCTGATGCCTCGACACAAAGCTCCATGCATTTTTACTTGCTCCTGTCTCATTAATGGACGATATTTATGGGTCATTTTTAACTGGAATGCCTCATTTATGAAAAATTCTGCGTAAATTGTTAGTAAAATGAGTCATTCAAATGTGACAACATAACACAAGAATGGTAAAATAAAATAAAATATTGCTGCCATGCACATTGACAGGACAAACATCTGTAAACGAAGGGCAGAACAGATGGTCTCCCAGTGGATGCTGGATCTCAACTGTTGGGTCAGTGATGACCTCAGATCTTGTAAGTCAGCCACCAGACCAGAAGCTCAGAGGATCACTACGTACAGGTAGACAGGTCACAAACATCAACGCCACAGCAGCATCTTCTGCCAAATCGCTTTTCAGGCAGGAATAAACACCCACATTCTTCATCAACATTTCCAGTATTATTTTCTTCAACAGTCTCCTCTGATCTTGAAGTTCTAGAGAACCAGCGCAGTTTGAGCTCTTACACCACTGAAAGCCATACATGCATGAATTTCATTTTTTTTCCGTACTATAGAAGTCAATGGCTACCAGCAACTGTTTGGTTATCAGCCTAAGAAAAGAAAGAAACCAATCAAACACGCCCAAACAGAAGAAACCAACTCATAAAAAGATAACTAACACAACAGAAGACATTTTGAAGAATGTTGGTAACCAGACAGTTGATGGATACAATTGACTTCCATAGTTTATATATATATGTATATATATATGTATATATATATATATATATATATATATATATATATATGTATATATATATATATATATATATATATATATATAATATATATACTATGAAAGTCAATGGCTACCAGCAACTGTTTGGTTACCAACACTCTTCAAAATATCTTCTTTTGTGTTCAACAGAAGAAAGGTGAATGATGAAGCCGGGGCGCAACGCTGCTCGTGCGACTCGTGACACAGGCTCAGTGTTTGTTGTTTGTTTTGTTTGTTTTTATACCAAGTGTTTTTTTTTTTTAGTTTTGCTTATTTATTTATACGAGATGGCTAACTTCTGGGTTATTCTGGGCCTCCTGGTGTTTATTTCTCAACCAATATTGGCCATGTGGACAATGCCAACAATGCAGACGGGAGCATCAACAGTGAAAAACCTGGTTTACTCACGTGGACCGCTGCTGGATTTGCGCCCGCTTGCTGTTTTGCCGTCTATGGATTCAACACTTTTTAAAAATGTCCCGAAATGTCTCTTGATTGGCATCAGTTGGAAAAAACTCAACATTAAAGTGAAACGAAGGAAAAGGGGTTCGAGAGGAGGAATACTCAAAAGGCTACGGAGAAGAGGTAGTAGATTGCCCTTACCTGCTATCATATTATCAAATGTTAGATCCCTGAGAAATAAAACTGATGAACTCTCTGCGTTGATCAAATATGATGGGGATTATCGTCACACAAGCCTTTTCTGTTTTACTGAGACTTGGCTCTCCCAAGAAACAGCGGATTTTTACCTTGATGGATTTACTTTGATTCGGTTTGATCGAGATATCTTTAAAACTCAGAAAGCTGTTGGTGGGGGCCTGTGTATGGCTGTGAATAGCAGATGGGCTACAAATTTTACGCTGAGGGAAACCGTCTGCTCAAAACATTATGAAATCATGGTGGTTTCCTTCCGACCTCATTATCTTCCTCGAGAATTCACTCAATTAACAGTGATACTGGTGTACGTCCCGGGTCCTGATTTTATATTAGCTGCTGAATGCATTGCAGATATTTTTAATAATATTGTAAACAGAGTTGGAGATCAGCCGGTGTTTTTGCTCGGAGATTTCAATCGATGTGACATTGCTACACACTTGCCGCACCTGGAGCAATATGTCACTTGTGTTACTAGGCTGGAAAAAACATTGGACTTGTGCTATGGAAATATACCAAGTGCTTACATCTCCAAGGCACGTCCGCCTCTTGGTCGTTCCGATCATAATGCTGTTCTGCTTCTACCTCGATATAAGCAAAAATTAAAAACTGAGAAAGTGCAAACTAGGTCTGTCCAGGTATGGGACTTTGAATCCACTGAAAAACTAAGAGGATGTTTTGAAGTAACAGATTGGGATGTATTTGTTAAGGATTGTGGAAATGATGTAGATATGCTTAATGCTTCCATATCTGGGTATGTAGATTTCTGTGTTGACAGTGTCATTCCTGTAAAAAATGTGAGGTGTTACCCTAACAATAAGCCTTGGGTTACAAAGGATCTGAAACATTTTTTAAATCTTAAAAAAATAGCTTTTTTAAATGGCGATAGATATGGTTTTAAGAAATTACAGAAAGATCTGAAGCTAAAAATTAAGCAGGCCAAACAGCAATATAAACGCAAGGTAAAGGAAAAGTTTACAATGGGGAATGCACGGATGGCATGGCAGGGCCTAAATACTATGATGGGAAGAAAATCAGAAGCAACACAGCATCCAATGCCCTGATTCTGCCAGCTTTGCTACTGAACTGAATCAGTTTTATGCCCGTTTTAATGATGACTATTTAAATGAGCACTGGACTCCTATAGAGCACTCTGATTTTCTTCCCATAAGAATTGAGGAACAAAATGTGGGAAAGGTTTTAATGAAAGTCAAACCCCAAAAGGCATCAGGACCGGATGGAATAAAGGGCAAGGTACTGAGGGAATGTGCATCTCAGCTGAAGGGTGTGTTGACAACTTTTTTAGCTGTCTCTTGATTTTAATGTTGTACCACGGGCATGGAAGGAAAGCGCTAACATCCCGTTACCGAAAAAAGCTCATGCTAAGGCGCTTGAGGACTACAGACCAGTAGCTTTAACATCAGTGCTCTGCAAGTGCATGTAGAGAGTAGTTTGTCAGCAACTCTCCCAGGCAATGACCGATAAACTTGACCCTCTACAATTTGCTTATAGGGCTGGGCACGGAGTTGAAGATGCCACCCTTACTTTGCTGGATAGGGCAGTAAAGCATTTGGACATGGCAAACTCGTACATTAGGATTTTATTTATGGACTTCTCATATGCTTTTAATACAGTGAACATAAATACACTTTTGAGGCGTTTAGAGGAGCTTCATTTGCATCAGACCTTTATTTTATGGATTAACAATTTTTTACGGGACCGTCCCCAACACGTGATAGTAAATGGTAAAAAGTCAGAGAATGTAGTTTTAAAATCTGGTCTTCCACAGGGATGTGTTCTATCCCCGTTTCTTTTTTCTATCTATACAAATGAGATTACCGGTAATAATGAGAATTTGATGCTGATAAAATATGCAGATGATATGGCACTGGTGGGATGTATGAGAGATACCCAATCACTGGATATTTATTTTGATTTTGTCAACTATCATGGCCTGGATAAAGGAGAGTTTTCTCCAGCTTAATATTGACAAAACCAAAGAAATGTGCTCCGGGGTAATTAATGCACGCACATGTTTTAAACCCTTGATAATTAATGGAGAGGAAGTTGAGCAGGTGGGATCTTTTAAATATCTGGGTACAGAAATTGATTCCCAGTTTATTTTTGACAAACACTCAGAAAGTGTCTTTAAGAAAGCATATCAACGCCTAGGCTTATTGAGGAAACTGAGGAGCTTTAATGTGGAAAAAGATATTCTGATTGTGGTGTATAAATCCCTTATTGAATCTGTGCTTACTTTCAACATTGTATCCTGGTACAACTCTCTTTCTGTTAAATGCAAAAATAGACTTTTAAGGATTATAAACACAGCTGGTAAAATTATTGGTGAGAAACAAGTAACCCTGTCTGGTCTTTATATTGTGGCAGTAAAAAGGAAAGCATCTGCTATTGTGACAGACCCTACCCATCCTCTGCACAGCTCATTTTATTTACTTCCATCTGGTAGACGATTTAAAGTACCGTTGGCGAAAAAGGCCAAATATAAGAAGTCTTTTATCCCGACGGCTGTTGACATTTTAAATAGGAAATAGGGGAGGGGCTTATCTTAAATTGTGTGGTTGTCTGTTGTATTTGTATTGTTGTTAGCTGTGTATTGATAGTTGTATATTGTTTGTTGAGCCTTTTGTCTAAAGACAATTTTCTACCCCTGTGGGGATAGACAATAAAGCTTTTGAATTGAATTGAATTTTTTGGTAAACTGCCACTTTAATTTTGAACAGCATATCTATTTCTCTATTATTTGAATGAATAGATTATTTATAGAATGTTCAAATTGAAAGATTGCGTCATCTTACATAAACTCTACAGTTTAAAGTTTAAGCCATATTAAGTGTCTCTCACATTAACTGCTTTTTATGGCTCTTGATGTACAATTAAAAGGGTCTCTCAACAAATACATCCAAAATGACACACACACACACACACACACAGGAAAACTGTAGGTAAGTAGAACTCTCTAAATCTGATCTCAGGAGAAAGTTCAACTCCCCAGAGAGCTTTAGATATGCATGGTGTTGGATAGATAAGATCTGATCAGATCCTCTCTGTGAAACGACAAGTAGATAAGATCATGACAGGTCACAAAGCAGATGTCTTAACACAGAAGAAATGCTCAATACCAGGAAGAACGGTGGAATGAAGAAGTGGTGGAGTTTCACATGTGATCTGGGAAGTGTCTCCACATCTCAAGAGTTTCCTGAAGCTCTAGTTGAGCGTGGGAGAAGTCTTTGAAATGCTTTTAAATCCAAATGACCTTCGACCTGCAGGGTGAGAGATCTCCCATAAAGTGTAATCCACACAGATGGAACATGAAATAATCTCTTTCCTCTCTGTTATTATCAGGATATGCAGTGACAATCGCACTCTGCTCGAGAATCCTGATCAAAACATCCCGAGTAGTTCTGCTCACAAATGTCCCCTATAACACACAACAGAGCAGACCAAACACACGAGACCTGATATTACCTGACCGGCCGCAAGTAATGGATGGTTCCTCAAGTGAAAGGCACATGGGTCTTCAATTACTGTCTGTAGGGTCAGCAAACTCCAAAATGGCTTACGCACCTTGCCTTTTAAATATATGTGCGTTTATAGCAGAGTTCCCTGAATGAGATCACAAACAGCAGAGAAGTCGATATAGAAGTGCAAACCTGAATCAAATAAAATCACAAAAGAATACATTATGTGAAATGTATTATTCATGAAACTTATTGTTCTATAGATGAGTGAATCTAATTAAAACATGTCCGGGCAAACTACAAATAAAATAAAACCAGAATCAGATCATGTGTGAAATGTGAATGATGATCTTATTTGAATACATATTTGAGAGAAACAAAAAGTAGCAAACAAACTAATATCTAGATGACCAACAATTCAATGTGAAACTTGTTCAAATTCACAAGGCATGGTTTCCAAAGTAAAACATTTGACGGTTAAATTAAAACTGGTGCAAACTACAGAAATTATTATATAAATTAATATAATTATAAAGATGAAAAATTACAGTAATGAGGAATACAACGTACAGAACAGTCTCCAAAAAGCCCATTTCTGTGACTCAACAAATGATCTGAGCTCCATTACATTCATTCAGCAAATGAAGGCACTAAAACAATGAGAATATGTGCTCTTTGCCATCAAGCTTTGTGGACACTGCTCTAATGGAACTGGACATTTCCTCATCTTCAGGATTGTGGGTAATGTGGCCCATTATTGTCAGGAAAATGAGCCTGGCTCATGTTAACAGAAGTGGACGGACAGACGGCTCGATACACACAATCTTGTTTTCCCTCACAAGAGAAATTTGATTGGACAGATTCATCTTAAACTTCACTTTAGAGAACATATAACTGAAAACAGGATTTTTCCTGCTTTTTTGTTGACTGCATCTAAGCTGCAAAAACCTTAAAATGTCACTGTTATTACATCATAAACATGACTACACCTTCACATACAGTATGATTGCATAATTAATAAACATAACACTGAAGTTAGCCAACTAGGTCATTTACATAAGTCTTAAAGGTACAGTACCAAAAAGGTATTTTAATTCTGAGTCTTACAGCAGATGGAAAGCATTTGTGAAAACCTAAATTGATTTTCTGGTTTTAAAAAAATCCTTGGCTATCATTTCAAGTGGAAAGATGTTACAAAAAGAAGTGTAGAATATTGTCGCTTTAAAAAGACGACAGCCTCAGACAGAAAAGCTAAATGGACCCATGAGCCAGAGTAAAGCCGCATCGAATGTCTTTGGTTCTGAGCTCGACCGTTGTAAAAATAGCAGCCAAACAGCTTGTGGGCTCAGTTCAGGGCCAGGTCGAATAGAAAAGCCTGAGGTTTTATATTATGAAGCAAAGCTTCACTCAGTCTAGAAAAATGTCCAGATGGAGGCCAGGCGAAGGATGTGAACATGAATGTGGCACATATGAAGAATTCAACATCTCTTATGGCGACTAAGGCGGCAATAAGACAAGGAAGAGAGACAATATATGGGAGCATAAATTACAATTTTTTTGTCCCATTATATTGAACACAGATTTACATTCAAGCTAATTATGAGATTAAAAAACCCCGATCTAATGGTCCTCAGTTAAACAATGGAAAGTTCAATAAATTTTAGTGAACACTTTATTTAAATGCAAATAGCAATTCACTCTGTACGTATGTGTGTGTGTGTGTGTGTGTGTGTGTGTGTGTGTGTGTGTGTGTGTGTAATTAGTATTAACATACTTCTACTACTAAATTACCAATTTTTTCTAAATACAATATTCCATTTAATAAATAAAATATTGTTAAATAAAATACATGAATTTTTATTAAAATGAACTAAAGTATTAGTAAAAAAAACAGCAATTAATAGTCTTTTATGATGTTTTTTTAGATGATTCTTTAATAAGCTCTTAAAATATAAAAATCTAACTTTTTTATTTTAAAGAGAGTACTGTAATTACCAAAAGAAAAATTATTTTGATAAATTAATTTTAAATAATGACCTCAAAAAAAATTAAAAGTAAAATAAAAACACATTTACGTCATCCCCAAAGTTGCCTAGTCAGCTACTTTTTATTAGTAGCTTGCAATGAACTTTTTTAAAGGGTAGCTTGCTTGACTGATGTTTAACTACTTTAAGTGAGCTTCCCCAACACTGGGGAGCAGTGGAAAGATTTGAATGAAAAGCTAGCGGAAAATAGTGAGAGAGAGACCCTGAGAAAAGGAACGACTGAAAGAGAGAGAGAGTAATAAGCTTGCATAAGTATGTGAGCTTTAAAGGCCTAGAATTATACATCTCTCTAATTATTTCCAGGAATCTGGAGCCCTCAGCCAGTCTGAGTCATAAAGAACCTGGCAACACGCTGCACGTGCAAAAGCCATGCACAACCCATTCATAACCCTGCGTTCACTCCCACCACACACAGACACCTCAGCTCTGCATGACTTTTACTACACAGGAACTCAAAGCATAAGAAGAGCCAGAACTTCATTTCAAACACACAAACACACAATATTCCTGGTTGCTGCTGTATCTTCTGATGGCAAACTGATGAGTTACAATCAGTAGCATTTATAAATATACAATGGTTTTATCCACTGTTAACCAGCCTGGTTAAATCTGTCACATCGACTTAGATTTAGCTTTTGGCTTGAAGCTTGTAGAATTAAACACTTACTGTCATATGACTGAAACTGGTACAGTTAGTAACTTCTCGTGATGTCACCACTATGCCATGTTAAGTTTCATTGAGCAACACAGGGTTCAAAGTTTCTCTTCAACCTTTTGATGCCACCAATTCAATGTCCTCAGAGCTAGCTTCCGTCAGACAGTCAATTCACTGATCTGACTCATGCTGCACAAAAATGACTGAAATCACCAGTTCCATTCTGACAACTAGCTTTGCACGACTCACAACAAACAAAGTCTTGTTGATAGAATGAGGAACAACTAATCCTGGAAGTTTCTGCTAATTTACAGAACCACAGCCATTATTTGTTTTTTCCACAATGCGTTTTTATTTTTCTACATAATGGAGTGATTCTCACAAAGCCTGACGAGAAATGATTAAGTCATATTTGACCTGAAGATCATAAGAAAATATATAGAAATATATGAATATTTTGCATTTAGAAAATGTAGCATACTTGTCTAAGTTTTTTTTTTATACTTTTGTAAAAAAGACTCTGAAAGCCTGCCTTTATCTGATCAAAAACACAGTAATATATATATCTATATATATATATATAATACACACATATTTTAAAAGTATTTCCTGAAATTACAGACCATTGGAGGGAAATATGCTTAACTATCACGATAATAATGTCACAAATTTAAATATATGATACATTGACTAATATTTGATTTATATTTTTGTAAAACATGACTGGAACATTTTCTTGACAGGTGTCCTGTGATTCTGATTATTATTTTGTTATCAGTTGTTTTAGATGTTTGAAAACAGACGATTTATGGCCATAATAATCTACAGTGTGCAGACTTCAGTGATAGTAAGACAATCAGGCTATGTAATACAACATCACCTCAGAGAACATAGTAAGTCAGTACCAGTACTCACCATCTATGGCCTGTTTGAGCGCTTGCAGTTTCTTGTGCTTCTCTCTGATGCGGTCGTAAGCGCTGTTGAACGCTGAGCCGACGGACTGACTCGAATGGTGATGGGCCTTCCTAACTTCTAGGCTCCCAAAGTCCTGGTAGCGAGAGTCCACGGACTTGGAGGACGACTTGTGTCGACCGGCCGAGTGTGTGCTCAGGGCACTGCTGGCCCTGCGGGCGTCTTCAAGGGCCCCTAAGCGGAGCATATCTGGGTCGAGGCAGGCTAGGTCTGCTGAGGAGGCCCAGCTTTTGTTTCTCTGATGGGGGTGTGAACGCTGGTTCACCTCCAGGGGACGGCCGCGCTGTTGCAGTTGTTGTTGTTGGCGTTGCTGATACAGTTCGGCAGAGGAGTCGGTCCCAGCATGGTACTCTGAAGTGGGGTACTGACTAAGACCCTCGTCCGCTCTGACAAGGTCCTGGATGGGAAGAGAGCCCATAGAGCGACTGAGTCCACGGTTCAGGTTGGCTTGCTCCTGGGTTCGGGCTCTATAACGCTCCAGCACACGATGGGCGGCACTACGGCCTAATTGGGTGAAGAAGAAAAAAAACACACACACACAAAAAAGGGTTAAATATCAAGAACTTGCAGAAGTATAAAGAAATTTGGTGATCAGGAAACATTTCTTGTTATTAATGTTGAAAAGAGCTGCACTGCTTAGTATTTTTGTGAATCCATAATTTTTTTCATTTTTTTTTCAGGATTCAGAAAAATATTATAATTTATGTATTATACATGTGTTTACTGTCACTATAGATCAATTTAATGCATTCTTGCAGGAACAATAGTATATATTTATTGAAAAATTCATTAAAAGTATCTCACTGAGCTCAAACGTTTAAACAGTAACGTAGAGGGAAATTAGTTTTTTTGTACTGTAACAATATTTTCAAGCATATTTTACGCTCTTTTTCTTTTTGCCATTTTACTTTTATTTTTATTTCCATTACTATAATGGTTTTTAGACAGTAATGATGTTATACACTTATTGTTATACCTAAAATCTGGAAAATGTGCCTAATTAATAATTTTATTAATATTGGCTTTATTTTGTTTATGTGAAATATAGGTTTTATTAAGCATGACTGTAACATTTTTTTTTTTGCTTATTGCGCTATCAACTATTTCAGCTATTGGTCATTTTACATGTATGAAACCGGGTGGTTCTTGGCCATAATAATCTACAATGTCCAAAAGCTGGCTGTATAGGACTACAACCTAATTGGTTGTAAAGGTTAAATATATAAACTTCCAAAGACAAATAAGAATCTTTTGAAGGACATGAATTAAATGTAGGACCCTTGCTGAGCATTTTTATTGGATCACATTTGTCAATGCAAGATTGAAATGGGTCCTAATTGGCTGAAAGAACAGACGGAACAATGGTGGCCTTCTAGTGGTTACGAGCTCCTCTAGAGCCTCTCTGAATTCACCCTGAGCTTCCAGCGACACGCTCGTTAGCCATGCCAATTCCAGCCCTGTCAATCAGGAAGACATGGATGTTCCAGATGCTTCTCTCTTAGGGAACTGTTTGAGCTTTGAATGGCTCAACAAGGGGCCTTTTCTCTCATGTTTCATAAAAAGCTTAGTATATTGTAGGAGCAAAGACAGAGCTGGGGTGATTTCAAGCAGTTAACGAAGAGAGACATGCTAAACTCATTATACACGGACCTAGACACTTTAAAACCCATGACAATTGAAGGATACCAGCCACTAAATAGAATATAAAAGTGTCTGAATATTAGATACAAGAGTCTTGCCATATTTACTTCAACATCTTGTTGGTCTAGAAGGTCTTAAAATTGTAATGAAACTTAAGTAGATTTTTCTTAAAAATTTCTAGCATAGCAGATCAAAAAAAAAAAAAGGCGGTTGTTGATTGGATGTTAAAATGTGGGAATTGCATTCAAAACTGAAGATGAACAAAGCTTTCAGGGGCGCGATTTAAGTGGACCAAACAACTGGAGAAGTCCTGTATACGTTACAAGAGGAGTCAGTCGTTTTCACCAGAAAATACAGTTTTGAGGTCAAAAATACAAATAAATAAATAATAATAATAATAATCTAAAATAAATATAGAAATTGTTCAAAATAAGATCTATAATATGCATTTCGAAAACAGGTGAAGAGGGTGAATTTTCATTTAATGCGATTTAAAATAAATAAATCAATTAATAATAAATAATATATACAAGATGTTAAAAATAACAAATAAATTTAATATAAATAAAAAAATATATATATAAAAAATTATTTACTCATACTGAAGCTTTTTATTTTATTACTCTTTTTTATTTTATTATTGGTCTTTTGTCACTTTTTTCTTTTTAAACATGAATAGAAGATGAGAAGATCATCCCTTGCATTATAGCATGTTACAACAAAATTTATGCTAATTACGAACCATATAGTTGTTTATTTGCAGTGTCTGTTTTGTTGAAGCACATGATTTGCTCATGTACACTGCAAACATGCTAAACATTATCAAAAAATAAGGCAGAAAATTACCATTAAACAATTGTGGCTAGCAATAGCGCAATATTAACTGGATCAGTAGTGCTTTTACTTGCATAAAAATGCTACTGAAGTAAGATTTAGAAGCTCTCAGAAGCCCCATAAGGACAACCACAATGAAATTCAAACATTTACACTCTTATTTTGAGCACCCTGGAACAGATACGATACAGCTGTGCTACACTGCTGCTATGTATTTTCTTTGAATTAGCCTTGCTGCAGGTCTACTCTCCTGAAGCTAGTGTGAACACGTATACCCTGAGAATGTCATCAAACATTCAGTTTAAGAAATGAGAACAAAGACAGTCTGAGACCTCAGTAATTACTTTACTCCTGAGGTTTCAGGACATCTGTAAAGCCAAAAATAAGCCAGCATGATGTGAGTCACCATCTAGGCAGGCTTGTTTTCTCACATCATGACCCTGATGTGTGGCCAGATATAAGAGCTTGAAAACCAAACGCCCTACAGAACACACAGTTATATAGTTATATATATATATTAGGGGTGTAACGGTTCACAAAATTCACGGTTCGGTTCGATACAATACACTGGTGTCACGGTTCGGTACGGTATGGTACGGTTCGGTACGTTTTAGATACAGCAAAAAGAAAAAATTGGCAGATAAATTTCCTTGATTTTTAAAAAATGTTTTATTTATTAAAACTAACAAAGTATGTTTGTTTGTTTCTTACATTGAACAATGATGCAGCTATTCTTTACCCATCTTCTATGGTGTTTTCTTAGCAGCATACTGTATAAAACAAAAGCAGCTCCTTATAAAAAAAAATTAAAATGTTATATTAGTTATGAACAAATACAAAGATTTAACTTTTTTATATGGAACTCTATAACTCTTTATATTGAGTGTGTTTTTACTCAATTGGTTCTCTATAGGGCTTATGTTTTTTGGAACAAAGCAGGAATTACGGTCTGTCTGAAATGGGCTCGTGAAGGAATATTGTAACGGGGCTCAATTACATTAAGCATGTTCTTAAAACCTACGTTTCCCACTACAGAGTAAGGCGCTCGCTCACTCAGTACGCGCTGAAGGCTCGTTGCAAAATGGCTAATGCGTTTAACAGACCAGAAATAGAAGATCCTCCAATAACCAACAGTTCTGGTGTTTGGGTGCACTTTGGATTCCCTGTAAGCTATAATGGTGATGATAGAATGAATGGTAAATAGTAAGGTTTTTGATCTGTTTGAATCCGTTGGAAATGTCTGTCTAAATGCTGCGGGGATAGTTTGTTGTGTGTATGTTTTCTCCTTTTTTCCGTCTTTTCCCAGATACTGACACACTAAGGTGATGTCGGCGTAAATGAGTTGACATGTTTCAAGTATTCCCGCTGGTGTTTTTTTTTTTTTTTTTTTGTATTCCAGCTGGTGTACCCTAGACGCGACATATCGTTGTTTTTTTTATCCACCACTCTCTTGCCATCACCATTATAGCTTACAGGGAATCCAAAGTGCACCCAAACACCAGACCTGTTGGTTATTGGAGGATCTTCTATTTCTGGTCTGTTAAACGCATTGGCCATTTTGCAACGAGCCTTCAGCGTGTATTACTGAGTGAGCGAGCGCCTGACTGAGTAGCCTAACATAAACATATAAGTTGGTGTTTTTTTCTTCTTCGGGGGTGTCAGGGGCGTTGCCTGCTACGTCGTTTGGGTTATTGGGCTACCTTGTTGAACGCATATCATTATATTTCACAATTTTTTTTATTTTCCAAATATAATTAATTAGTCCAACGAACCGTTCGGTCCATAATGCGTACCGCGTACCGAACCGAAAGCCTCGTACCGAACGGTTCAATACGAATACGCGTATCGTTACACCCCTAATATATATATATATATATATATATATATTATATAAACCCTGGGAAATATATATTACTGATCGATGCCATGCCTCAGTTACATAACACACCAGCTGAAACCACTAGCAAGACTTGGTCATATTTTCCAAAATGAAACACTCTGGTTTCGGTTTGTGATGATGTGCTTGTCTAGATTCGGTTCAAACTCTTGTCTATGCACAGAGAAGTGAGAGACAGACAGAAGATAGATGGAGAGTGAAAGCAGTGAGGGAGTTGGAAAATTGGGAGAGGAACAGAGAAGAAGGGGAGAGAAAAGATGACAAGAAAAGAAAAAAAAAGTTCTTTGTTTGGCAAGTCGTTAAACTATAAAGCATATGAAGACTGAAGGAGAGATGAGAAAAACAGGCAGAGCACGAAAGAGAAGGCCAAGAGATGTTAGTACAGACTTAAATCACAGCAAGAATAAAACTGTGTTCCAACATACGACACAGTTTATACAAGTCAGTGAGTTACTTGCTGTGTCTTTTTAGCTATGAAATTTACTAATATAAATTTAGTTACAATTGTAAAAATAATAATCAAAATAAATAAATATATTTTTTAATTGTTTCTACACCAATTTATTTTACACGCATTTCATTCAAAAGTCGGTACAATTGTTTACATGTTTATGAAAAAAGGTTGTACTTTTTTTTTTAAATACAGTAAAACAACACATATATATGCATGTATGTATGTGTGTGTGTGTGTGTGTGTGTGTATCATATTTTGTTTATATGAATTTTCAGCTTTATTACTCCAATCTTCAGTGTCACATGATCCTTCAGAAAACAATCTAATATCCTGATTTGCTGCTCAAGAAATATTTCTTATTAATCAGTTACTATCAATTTTTCTTTAAACCATTAAACATTTTTATTAAATTTTTCTAAATATTTTATTACATCTACTTCTAATCTAATTTGTTGAATTAGAAAGATAAAATAAATGTGTCCTTGCTTAATACATTTGTTAATTTCTTTTCACACACTTTGCCATAGGCAATAAGCAGTATGCTAGTATTTTTTTTAAATCTGCACATTGTGACATTATCATAAAATCATTTTGGAAAACTTTGGAAAATTTTCTGTAAAGCTGCTTTGCAATGATTTGTATCATGAACGCTGCTATACAAATAAACTTGAATTGAAAAACTAATTTCCCCAGAACCACTATTTATTTAAAAAATAAATAAATATCACAAAATTTCCCAGAACTTTCTATCTGCAATCTTGAGATTATCTGGAAACCTCCGCACCACTCTTTAGTTTCAGATTGGCACTTCCAGTGCTGGTGCTGTTCTGGCTTGTTTCTTTTATCCTTCAGTTCTGATAAACACCAGCTCCTGAGGGGCCGAAGCCATGTCAGTTCAGAACCAAGCCCTGCTCTGTTTACATTCTGAACCACTTCCTCTTAACTTGATAAATGTTGAGTGATGAGTCAGCACGAAGAGCAGCACTTCACAGAATTTAAACAATCAGTCAGAGATTATTACAAAGCGAAGAAAAGCGTAAGCTGTGTTCACAATCAAATATAGTCATTTATTAACAGCAACTCCAAACGTGTGCTTGACACAAAAGACAACTGGAAGATCAGGAGTGTGAGCGTGTGTTGACATGCCTGTGTGTTTGGGTGTTCATGTGTGTGTGGGTGAAAGCAAAATAGAAGTAGAAAGCAAATGCGTACATGCTTAATAACACAGGGATGAAACCCCATCTTCATTTTCTATTTTACAAGCAAAAGATGCATAAGTGGTGTGTATTACCAGCTGGAAGGCCTTTTCCTCGCAGCCGTTCACGAATCTCTTTGCTTCTCTCTGGAAGTGACTCCCTTTCACTCTGAGACAACAGACCGTCCAGCTAAACAAACAAATGCACAAAAATGAAAAATATAAAAATCAATTATTCTCTTTTATCAAAGAACGAGATTAAAAGAAAGCAAAATCTACTGAATTGTTTTCTCTTATGAAATAGGTTCTCATGTAATACACACTGAATAAAAATAATAAAATAATAATCAAAAATACCAAGCTGGATTCAACACTGATAATAATCAGAAATGTTTATTGAGCAGCAAATCAGCATATTAAAATAATTTCTGAAGGATCATGTGACACTGAAGACTGGAGTAATTTGCATTACAGAAATATATTACATTTTAAAATATATTATTAAAAAAAGAAAACAGTTAATCTAAATTGTAATAATATTTCTTATTACTGTTTTACTGTAGTCTTGCTCAAATAAATGCAGCCTTAATCAGCATAAGATAATATTTTCAAAAACATAAAAAATTCTTACAGATCCTAAACTTTTGAACAGTAGTTTACTTTATGAAATTTTCTCTACAAGACACCCAAATTGTGTTATTATTATCATTATTATTATTATTATTATTATCATTATTATTATTATTATTTACAGACTTTGGGCAAAAAACAAAAATGTTGAGGGGAAATGAATTTCATTTCCTTAGAGGACTTACAGAAAGCTTGATCTGGACTGTTAAACCAAGTCAAAACATATTTTGAATAAAGTTTTTAACTAAATCAGGTTTTTTTCTGGAGGAAGAAAAAAACTAACACAGTGGAAGACAGAGAAAAACAATCTCATGAGGGCTCCTCACCGGTAGAACAAACCCAAGCAGCCACTCACAGGATGAATCAACAGGAATTAGAAGACGCCATCCCTACTTGACCACTTCACAATTACCTCCCCAGAGTGGAAAAAGGCAAACAGTGCAGAAAATAAGACCAGAAACACTTCTGTTCCAACCATTATGCTCTTTCTGTATCGCCGTGCAATTAAACCACTGGGGAGGAACAGGATGTGACATCAAACACGAGAAAGACCGTTAACTACCTTTTTAATTAAAAGCGGTTTTATAGGGCTGGACGAGCAGGCAATTCAGGTAATAGGAGCGGTATGTTCACACATATTGTTAGTGATGAATCATTAGTGCTTTGTGATCAACCAGGGAAAAAAGGTGGGAATTGAGAACTGGATATTATAAAACAAATAAATCAATAAAGTATAATATGTAAAATAGGCTTTAAAACTTGAAGTAAAATACTGTGCTGCAACAGAAAACAATAACATATTCTGGACTCTTAAACTCTTAGATTTTAATCATTCTACCAACAAAAGAATCAAAGTGGGTCTTTATTTAGTAGTAATTACTTCTTAAATTCATAACTTGAAATGAACCGAAAATAGTTGAAACATTAAAAAAACGTTACAGACGTACCTGCGAGAGACTGCCAAGAACGAGTCTCACCAGCCTCCTGACGTATGAAAACGAAGGGTCACAGTTGGAGTTTCGGATGTGAGTGCCGCAGGCGTCCAGAACCGAGCGTACGGACAGTCGGGTGAGCGTGGAATCATCACACATTTTCAGCAGGACACGGTTCAGATGTTCTCCAAGTTTCATTGGCTAAAACACACGTGGAGCTCAGTGAAAAGATAGTTCGCTGATAGAAAAGACGTTTATGAATGATCTACGATCTTTATTCTTGACAAGTCCTGGGCAGTATTAATTTATTTACCGTATTTAATTTTTATTTAACAGTGGAGACTCGATTCTTACTTGATTAATATAGATAGAAGTTTCATGTTTCTAAGCTAACAATGTGATAATCTGTATAAAAAATATAGTTCATACATATATTGGGTTCAAATATCAATTGAATTTGATTTTAACCATGTCTAGGAGGACTCACTTGGCTCTGAGGGATCTCATAGTCTGCACCCCAAAACAACGTCATGCCAAGTGAATACATGTGCATCTGGAAATTAAAAAGGAAACAGAAATGGCATGTGACAAAGAAACATTTAAGCCCATGTTTTCAAAACTGTCAAACAAACAAGCTTGTGTTGTAAGAAGCATATGTCAGCCAGGAGTTTGTTTTAGCCCTTAGTCAGCATCAAACTTTATAGATAGCACATCTGCATAGTTGTGTGTTTCTTCCCGGTGTAGGTCTTCTGTCTGTTCATCCAGCTAAAGAATAGCTTTTGGAACAAAATATGCAAGAGTCTGCCAAAGAATGCATAAGATCCTTTGACTTCTCTGCAAATAATCATGTTTTGACTCTGCTGTGGTTTATCTGTCTCTCTCTGAGAAAGTCATGTTTACACAGAAGCATTCAAGCGTACTGTCAAAATGTTTTAGGAAAAGAATATGTTCAGTTAAAATATAAAAGAAATGGTTGTGAAATAGAATCAAAGTTGAAATCATGGGGGGAGGGGGTTTAAACTGAAAACAGGAAGCCCATCCAAAAGTTTTTTCCAAATCCATAAGGTACCTTTTCCATATCAGACAGTGAGGAGAGGTTGAGACCCCCCAGCACCTCTGGAGGAGTGAAAGCCCGCAGATCCTTCTGTGTGACATTTTCATCCGTAAAAGAGATGTTCCCGGAAGGCATGAGCAGCAGCGACCAAGGAGAGATGATAAAACCCAACGCAGACGGATCTATCGAACCTGAGGGAAGACAAACATGCAGAGTATTACCACAAACTGCAATTCTTAGGACACAACCTGAACCTTTATCAAATTCTTCAAAAAAAAAAAAAAATAATTAAAAATAAATAAATAAATAAATAAACTAAAATAAAAAACAAAAAAATAAAATAAAATAAAATGAAAAGAAAAAGCTAGTTATGCTTTGTTGAATGTCTTGTGAATTTCAACAAAATAAATTGTTCCTTTGGCAATATGATCAAGTACACAGCAATAAAAAAACAGCCAATTTTCCAACATTGGTTTTGTAAAGTGACACTTCTGAAGAGAGGAAATTCTAAGACACTGAAAGTCCTGATGCTTCAGCGTGGGAAAGTTATTAGACAAGTTAAGGGAGACTATGGCATTGGCCTAAGAACATTTCCTCAACATGAGTACAGCACAACCAGACTGCACACGTTTCAGGAACTATGGAGATTTGGTGGTGGAAAGAATATTATTTTCATCCAAAACAAAGATATGTAATAAAGAGCTACATTATTCTGTGAATGAGTGACATTTCCATGAAATACGAGGTCCCTGGGATCTCTCTCAAAAAGATGATTCTGTATGACAGTACATTTTTCTTTTTCTTCTTTTATGCTGCAAATGTAAAACAATGGAGTCTTTGCCGTTCAGAACACAGCCCTGCGGTTATGGATGGAACAATTCTACAAATGTAGATTCAGTGGAAATGTTGAATTGCTTTTGAGGAACTTCTTTTTATAATTTCATGCCATGTAAAGCCAAAAACAAGAACACAATCTCAAAACACCGCAACTGAAAATATTCTTATATTTCCTAAAGCAAATATGAGAGGTGCCAAGGTGTCAGGGTCAGTAAGTTCTTTTTTATTTGTGAAAGTAATTTATATTTTTTATTTGTCAAGGATGTGTTATATTTATTAAAAATGACAGTAAAGACAATTACAATGTTACAAAAAAGTCCATTTAACATAAAAGCTGTTCTTTTGTATTATCCATTAATAAAAAAATCCTGGAAAAAAATGTATCACCATTTTCATAGAAATATTAAGCAGCACAACAGTTTTTAGCACTGATAGTGATAAGAAATATTTCTTGAGCAGCAAATCAGCATATTAGAATGATTTCTGAAGGATCGTGTAACACTGAAGGCTTGAGTAATAGTGTTTCAACTAAAAATAATGAAAAAATTGAATTCAAGCAGCGATTCTTTAAAGCGTTGGAATTCCCAAAGTAAACACACACTTCCTGTGGAAACTGTCTGACCACGATTGGACCTCATTGTGAAAATCTAGCAATGTACACTCATGTTTTGCCTCCAGCACTGTAGATATAATATATTCCCTGTCTACCTATACAGGTAACATACCCATCTTTATCATTCAACAAATTGTTACTAAAAGCTAGAAATGTTGGCATGCTAAATCTCAGAGTCATCCAGTTGTTAATGGGAGAGAAGCTGATACACAGTTGGAAATATCTCAGAACGGGCCTATCTGATAAGGTTTTATCTGTCCTATCAGAGACTAGTTCAGTCATCTACTGCAGTTCATGAGCCCGATGAAGTCACACCCAAAAATAGCATCACAAACTCTACTGAGGAGGAGAAAAAAACATGAAATGAGATATATGAACACATGCCATACATAACAAGCAGACTTATTAGTATTACATTAAAAAAAAACAAAGTGTAAATATGGCATCATACATGTGCAGTCTGCTGACCTGGACATCTGTTTATTTAGTCTGTATCGGTTTATTTTAGATGCTCAAGATTACTGCATAATCAAATGACCTAAATACCCATTTTATAGCGCAGGAAGTGGTGGACAGAGAGAGAGAGAGAATTTCCTAAATTTAACAAGCTGGAATTATAGTCAATAAACAAAACTGTAAAAATAAAGAAATAAAAATATTTCAGGTTAAAGAAACCCCAAATATTAACAATTCTATACATTTTCAAAATAAATTGTGTAGAAACAATTTTCACTCAAAATATTTGAAAAAGTAAACATCTTTTTTTATTTTCAAATATTATTTTTGGTTTACAAAAAAAACAAAAAACATTTAATTCAATGTGAAAAACTGCAATAATATTTTCTTTGTTTTTTTTTATCAACTTCAAAATATTTTTTTTCCAATGTAGTACTGCATATATATATATTTTTTTTTTTCTAAAGTTGTAAATCTCACCGTTTGTTTATTAAATCAACCCTTCTACACATTAGACTGCGATCAGAAAAGGTTTAAAATAAATAAATAAATAACAAGCATCCCCATTAAATTAAACCAGTATACTCTAAAAAGGCAAGCTCAGGACTTCTCACATCAAAGCGCTCAGGGTTTCCAAATAAATTAAGTAATTTCGCTGACTTGCTCAAGTCATGTCCCATGACTCTTCAGTCCAGGGCCCAGAATTTCTGCAAACATTGTCAAGAGGGACCTTTGCCAGCAAGTTTTCACCCAGAGCAACTCAAGGCCAGATAACAAGCTACTGTGAAACAAGGAGAGTCCTCGTTCCCCCTGCGAGCGCATGCCAAAGTAGCGACATCATCTTTATCATCATCGTCCTCCTTGACCCTGAACACAAGGAGCCCTAATTGCATTACAAACCCTACTGGCTTTTGGCCAGGTCAACTGAATAAAGGGGCAACAACTGTCTGCAATGCTGACAGAACAAGAATTGTCCACGAGTGTGAGAAAGACTTGTTGAGATTCTCAAGATCTGTGCAAGGACGGCAGCAGATAACGGTCGAGAGGAGCTGGCATCATCTCAATCACCACAAACTGCCCAGCAAACTGCTCTTTAGGAAACCAGGCTGTGGGACAATAAAGAGGCTTTTGTTCACAGCGGTGACACACAACACTGGCCCACCACACAGTCATTCAGAGACACAGCAGACGGACACAAGGCTGAGTAAGCCTTCTCAGAAATTTCACCAAAGTGTAAACCTTCCCCTTCAGAGACAGAAGACGAGGATAGAACGCTTTTCTGCACATGCTCACTTCTTTGAATCAGACTGATGGCTGCTATTTTTGGTATGCTGACAGCTTTTGAGGGGGCCAGAGAATTATTCGAATCACTCTTAAACAGGTGTGAATCGGCGGAGGACAATGCTAAACACGCACATACTGACTGAATAACCACTTTACAAAAGAGTCCTGCTGAATGTACTGATAACGTCACAGCTGTAATGCCTCTGAATTGTTTGTAAGAAAGGGACAATACCAAAACAATATTTAAAGACATTTTGTGTGGTAACTGCATGGGAAGTGTGACATAGCTGTGGTCTAAAGGGAAAACATTTTTTCATGACGTAGTCACAGGGAATTCACATAAAGGCATAGGGTTGCCACCCCTCCCTTAAAATATGGAATAGTCCCGTATTTGAGAATAAAATAGAGTGTCCCGTTTTAAATCAATACGGGACGGGGTTTGTCCCGTATTTTCGGAGTTGTCTTCAATGCAGCATCTCATGCAGATCATCCCACCGGAATTCTGTGAAGACTCGTCCTATTCTGCCCCTGATTGGGTAAGACTCGCTGCCATCGTTGAATTGATTGGTTTGTTTCAGGTTCATGGCCAATCAGAGTCAGAGGAGGGCGGGTCTCTTGGCAGAGAGTCGATTTGAAAGAGTGGCGGAGGCTGCTCCAGATACCCCCCCACCGCGTCCAGCGCTGAAACGAAAGCAAGTACCGACGAAAGTGGGAAGAATCAAATACTTGTCTGGAAAGTGTCAGATGTGCGACAGCATGCCTCGGGAGAACAACATTCATACACTTTACATAAGGTTAATTTATTAAACATTAGTGTATTACCTAACATGAACTAACAATGAGTAAGAAATACAATTGTTACAGTATTTATTAATCTTTGTTAATGTTAGTTAATAGAAATAAAGCTGTTCATTGTCTGTTCATGTTCAGTGCATTAACTAATATTAACAAGATTTTAATAAAGTATTATTAAATGTGGAAATTAACATGAACAAAGACGAACAATAGCTGTATAAGTGCAGATCATTACTAGTTAATGTTAATTAATGTAGTTAACTAATGAACGTTAACGAAAGTGTTAGCGATTTATTACAGTTAAGGTGTACAGTCAGACACATAAGCATTATTTTAATAAGAGATAAGATAGATATATTTAATAATAAAAATATAGTGCCCGAGTGAAGCAAATAAATGTAACTAATTTTAATGATTGCATTATTCAATAGGCTGCTGTAGAATTAACAATAGACTATATAAAATAGATTAACTTACCAATAATAATAATAAAAAAATTGTGTGTTTTACATGAATTAAGAAATGTTTGTAGATCGGTTATGTGGTTTCACTGTTTGGATGGTGTTACTGTCTGCAAACAATGACATTTTATCCAAAATCTGTGTTCATGCCACCTTATACAATTACTAAACTTCATTAGCAATCAATATTTTTATGAAAACATGTGTTGTGATTTACCACCACTGGCACGTCATCGGAGCTGTGGTCATCGTGGCCACGAGGGGTGTCCGATTTGTACAATTACAACAAGAGATTTCACTACAAATTACTACATTTTTCTGAGTGGCTCTTGTCTATGGGGTTGTTGTGTTTAGCTTGTTTTGGGTGAATTTCAATGTGGTTAATAAGGTTTCCCTAATGTTTAACGCATTGCTATGCAATTGCTAAAGTGTTTTCAAGCAAGTTGCAAGCAAGATTGCTAAGGTGATCTTTGTGTTTGACACATGCAGGTGCTAAAGTTTGTCGACCGTTTTTTGCTCAAATCGCTAAGGTGTTCTAAGTGTTTTAGCCCATTTCTATGTAGTCAGTAATGTGTTCTGAGTGATTTAACGCATTTCTTTGCATAACCAT